>NC_072738.1:54375617-54729030 GCF_026930045.1 Uloborus diversus
TGGTGGCTTTTAGCTGCATGCACAAAGGTATCCTTTAGGGAAATAGGGGATTAGCCGCAAGTTTGGATCTTTTGTAAGCATTTATCTTTAAAATACTTCCCACGCTTGAGCAACTGATATCTGGACACTCAGAAGGGATTTAAAAGTCATCGGAATTAGGATAAAAGAAAAGACAAGTCTCTGTGTGTATAGGTCGTTTTGAAGGGTCACAATGTATCAAAAGGCACCGAAGAATACTTTTTATCCTCTTAGAAAATCATTCCCACAGTTATTAAAGCGTTTTGTCCATTCAACAGGTCCAACTCACAGGTTGTACAGATCAGTCAATTGTTTGAAGAATGCTTTGTTGCGCCATTTTGAAAGATAGATCATCTTACATTTAACAGTTCTTAAGATTTCTTAAGTGTATAAAAAGAAAAAAAATGATATACTGAGGTAAAAGCAAAAAAAAAATAATAATAATAATTGAATAAAATAATTAGTGTTATAAAAATAATTGCTTTTTGTCCTATCCTCTATTGTTTATTTTCCCGTTATGTACTGTGTAAATTTAAGGAATATTTTAGCACATATTAGCAACCTTGTATTTTATTGCACTATTTAATTCAGGGCCAAAAAACTAATAAAGCGAAGCGATTTTCGAATACAAGCTGAACAGCAAAAACAACATTAAAATCCCGATAGCAAAATGGGGAAAAAAGTGCTATTACAACGTAGCAAAAAGCAACTCCGTTCGTTATCTGCGGCATGCGCGTTAAGGGGTTTCGGGCTGGTCATGGAATGGGTTAAACAACCGCAATGACGAAAAACAAATTAAACTAAAGAGTTTTTGTACCAGTCCATGCAGAGACTCGATTTCATTCAAACTACTTTCAACAAACTATACTCGTATGCCACAAAAGGGTTAAAATCCTTAGTCTATTAATCGAAAATAATTATCTTTTTCTGCCAATGACTTACAAAAAAGAAACTTCCAAGCCTCACTGGCAGCGGTGGGATTCGAACCCACGCCTCCGAAGAGACTGGTGCCTAAAACCAGCGCCTTAGACCGCTCGGCCACGCTACCCACGGAGATAGGCGTAACTCTTCAGAAAAATATGAGGACACGTTTCGGATTGTTTTAAACAAACGCAATGACGAAAAACAAATTAAACTAAAGAATTTTTGTAGCAGTCCATGCAGAAATTCGTTTTGATTCAAACACAAACAATACTCGTATGCCGCAAAAGGGTTAAAATCCTTAGTCTATTAATCGAAAATAATTATCTTTTTCTGCCAATGACTTACAAAAAGGAAACTTTCAGGCCTCACTGGCAGTTGTGAGATTCGAACCCACGCCTCCGAAGAGACTGGTGCCTAAAACCAGCGCTTTAGGCCGCTCGGCCACGCTACCGTCGAAAAGGGAGCGCTAGGTAGGCAAGAAAACGAGAGCTTGCAGTTTATATTTAGCGGAAATTTTTATGCAAAAAGCAAGTCAAAAGAGACTCGAACTTCAGTTTGCTTTTTTCGACATTTCATCATAAAAGAACAAACTTTGTGTTACTGGCAGCGGTGGGATTCGAAACGACGCCTCCGAAGAGACTGGTGCCTAAAACCAGCGCCTTAGACCGCTCGGCCTTGCTACCCACGGAGTTAAGTGTAACTCTTCAGAAAAATATGAGGACACGTTTCGGATAGTTTTAAACAAACGCGATTACAAAAAACAAATTAAACTAAAGAGTTTTTGTACCAGTCCATGCAGAGACTCGATTTCATTCAAACTACTTTCAACAAACTATACTCGTATGCGGCAAAAGGGTTAAAATCCTTAGTCTATTAATCGAAAATAATTATCTTTTTCTGCTAATGACTTACAAAAAAGAAACTTTCAAGCCTCACTGGCAGCGGTGGGATTCGAACCCACGGCTCCGAAGAGACTGGTACCTGAAACCAGCGCCTTAGACTACTCGGCCACGCTACCTGCAAAGCGTCCCGTTTTTCCGAAAAAAAATGTTAAACTAAAGTTCAAACTTAGCAAGAGGCTGTGCAAAGACGGATTTTTTGAAAGAGTAATTTTTACTCCGGGCAATATGGTGGATTCTAATCTGACTCAAAAACTTAAATTTGAAAATGAGGTGGTGTTATACATCGTTTGCATTAGCTACATATGTTAAAATCGTCTAAAAGTAATTGTTTGTTCTTCTTTTACCTTTCAGATCCGCTAAAGAAAAAAAAAGGAATATTTCGTATACACTGGCAGCGGTGGGATTCGAACCCACGCCTCCGAAGAGACTGGTGCCTTAAACCAGCGCCTTAGACCGCTCGGCCACGCTACCCACGGAGTTAGTCGTAACTCTTTAGAAAAATATTAGGACACGTTTCGGATTGTTTTAAACAAACGCAATGACGAAAAACAAATTAAACTAAAGAGTTTTTGTACCAGTCCATGCAGAAATTCGATTTCATTCAAACACAAACTATACTCGTATGCCGCAAAAGGGTTAAAATCCTTAGTCTATTAATCAAAAATAATTATCTTTTTCTGCCAATGACTTACAAAAAGGAAACTTTCTGGCCTCACTGGCAGTTGTGAGATTCGAACCCACGCCTCCGAAGAGACTGATGCCTGAAACCAGCGCCTTAGACGACTCGGCCACGCAACCTGCAAAGCGTCCCGTTTTGCCGAAAAAAAATGTTAACATAAAGTTCAAACTTAGCAAGAGGCTGTGCAGAGACGGATTCTTTGAAAGAGTAATTTTCACTCCGGGCAATATGGTAGATTCTAATCTGACTCAAAAAAATAAAATTTGAAAATGAGGTGGTGTTATATATCGTTTGCATTAGCTACATATGTTAAAATCGTCTAAAAGTAATTGTTTGTTCTTCCTTTACCTTTTAGATCCGCTAAAGAAAAAAAAAGAATATTTTGTACTCACTGACAGCGGTGGGATTCGAACCCACGCCTCCGAAGAGACTGGTACCTGAAACCAGCGCCTTAGACCACTAGGCCACGCTACCTGCAAAGCGTCCCGTTTTGCCGAAAAAAAAATGTTAACATAAAGTTCAAATTTGGCAAGAGGCTGTGCAAAGACGGATTTTTTGAAAGAGTAATTTGCACTCCGGGCAATATGGTGGATTCTAATCTGACTCAAAAAACTAAAATTTGAAAATGAGGTGGTGTTATACATCGTTTGCATTAGATACATATGTTAAAATCGTCTAAAAGTAATTGTTTTTCTTCCTTTACCTTTTAGATCCGCTAAAGAAAACAAAAAAGAATATTTTGTATTCACTGGCAGCGGTGGGATTGGAACCCACGCCTCCGAAGAGACTGGTGCCTTAAACCAGCGCCTTAGACCGCTCGGCCACGCTACCGTCGAAAAGTGAGCGCTAGGTAGGCAAGAAAACGAGAGCTTGCAGCTAATTTTTTCCTTAAATTTTTATGCAAAAAGTAAGTTAACAAGAGACTCGAACTTCAGTTTGCTTTTTTCGACATTTAATCGTAAAAGAACAAACTTTGTATTACTGGCAGAGGTGGGATTGAACCCACGCCTCCGAAGAGACTGGTGCCTAAAACCAGCGCCTTAGACCGCTCGGCCACGCTACCCACGGAGTTAGGCGTAACTCTTCAGAAAAATATGAGGACACGTTTCGGATAGTTTTAAACAAACGCAATGACGAAAAACAAATTAAACTAAAGAGTTTTTGTACCAGTCCATGCAGAAATTCGATTTCATTCAAACACAAACTATACTCGTATGCCGCAAAAGGGTTGAAATCCTTAGTCTATTAATCGAAAATAATTATCTTTTTCTGCCAATGACTTACAAAAAGGAAACTTTCAGGCCTCACTGGCAGTTGTGAGATTCGAACCCACGCCTCCGAAGAGACTGGTGCCTTAAACCAGCGCCTTAGACCGCTCGGCCACTCTACCGTCGAAAAGTGAGCGCTAGGTAAGCAAGAAAACGAGAGCTTGCAGCTTATTTTTTCCGGAAATTTTTATGCAAAAAGCAAGTCAACAAGAGACTCGAACTTCAGTTTGCTTTTTTCGACATTTAATCGTAAAAGAACATACTTTGTATTACTGGTAGCGGTGGAATTCAAACCCAAGCCTCCGAAGAGACTGATGCCTAAAACCAGCGCCTTAGACCGCTCGGCCGCGCTACCCACGGAGTTAGGCGTAACTCTTCAGAAAAATATGAGGACACGTTTCGGATAGTTTTAACCCATTCTTTGCTCCGGCCGATACAGGATCGGCCGCGCAGTTTGTGTTAAAACTGCCTCGGCCGATTCAGGCTCGTCGCAAGAAAGTGGTTCCTAACTGCCTTCGACGATCCTGTGTCGTCACGGCGTTTCTAGCAGTTTTTGCTTCGGCTGAATATGTGTCGGCGATCCTTCTAGGGGCAGAACCCTGTTATTGCGCTTCTCTGTTGGGTTCTGGTGCTTTTAGGGGAGCGCTAATCGAACTCTTTTCCTTATTCAAAAAGGATGTAACTTACAGTATTTCACGAAATTTCTTGTAAGTTATTTTATTTTACTAAGATAATAACCTTTCAATTACTCTTAGATGCGACACGAATAATGCTTCAAATAATCAGGCATTATATTTTTAACTTTTCGTGGAAGCTTTGTTTCTTAGCATTCTGGCCTTCGAACTCCTGATGAACAAGTGGGAAAATATTTCCTTACACATTTACCAATATTTCTATGCCTGAATAAAGCAAAGAAACAGGAATATTTTTTTCTTGTTATCAAAAATCCAACTTCTTACCCAAGCAACCTTCATTAAATTGCTCATAATCCTCAAATTTTATAATTTATTTTATACACTATTATTTTTTTAATTATCTTACACATCTTAATTTTGTACGAGTATGTTTTTTTTATTATTATAATGTGTTTACTACGCTTTTTAGTTATTTGCACACTATTATTATTTTTTAATATTTATTCATTTTTAAATCATGATATTTTCAAACTTAAATTGTAACGTTTTATATTCGCCGCACCCTTTGGTGGCTTTTTAGTGATACAGTTTTGAATATTTTTAATTTTACAAACAAAAATTATGACGACCGCATTGATTATACATAATAGTTGACCCCTATGCAAAACATAAAATATATACTACAGTACAAATGAAATGATAATATCTTGAGTTCTTTTCGCTTCACTCATACAAAACGAAACATTCCTTTTCTCCCTTTCTTTTTCAGATTTTATTTATTGTTTTAAAATAGCTCCAATGTTTTGATTGCACCTTCTTTTATGAGATTTTAAAAATAGAAATAAAACATTTGATTTCTTTTCAATGCCTTAATTAGTAAATAATCCTATAAAACTAACTAAAATTTATCCAAGTATGTTTTAAAAAAAGAAAAAACAATCCGACTCGATTTCAAGCAAAATTTTCTTTTTTTTTTCTTCTGAAGACATGGTCCCAAGTACAAGCAGTAAAGCTTGCTTTGAAATTCCTTTCTGATTCAAACTGTTTTGTTGTACGAAAATAATGCGGAAGGGTTGATCACAAGACACCACCTCTTTAGGGAATCCGCCCAGGCCGATTCCTCTCTCAGCTGGTGGCTTTTAGCTGCATGCACAAAGGTATCCTTTAGGGAAATAGGGGATTAGCCGCAAGTTTGGATCTTTTGTAAGCATTTATCTTTAAAATACTTCCCACGCTTGAGCAACTGATATCTGGACACTCAGAAGGGATTTAAAAGTCATCGGAATTAGGATAAAAGAACTGACCAGTCTCTGTGTGTATAGGTCGTTTTGAAGGGTCACAATGTATCAAAAGGCACCGAAGAATACTTTTTATCCTCTTAGAAAATCATTCCCACAGTTATTAAAGCGTTTTGTCCATTCAACAGGTCCAACTCACAGGTTGTACAGATCAGTCAATTGTTTGAAGAATGCTTTGTTGCGCCATTTTGAAAGATAGATCATCTTACATTTAACAGTTCTTAAGATTTCTTAAGTGTATAAAAAGAAAAAAAATGATATACTGAGGTAAAAGCAAAAAAAAAATAATAATAATAATTGAATAAAATAATTAGTGTTATAAAAATAATTGCTTTTTGTCCTATCCTCTATTGTTTATTTTCCCGTTATGTACTGTGTAAATTTAAGGAATATTTTAGCACATATTAGCAACCTTGTATTTTATTGCACTATTTAATTCAGGGCCAAAAAACTAATAAAGCGAAGCGATTTTCGAATACAAGCTGAACAGCAAAAACAACATTAAAATCCCGATAGCAAAATGGGGAAAAAAGTGCTATTACAACGTAGCAAAAAGCAACTCCGTTCGTTATCTGCGGCATGCGCGTTAAGGGGTTTCGGGCTGGTCATGGAATGGGTTAAACAACCGCAATGACGAAAAACAAATTAAACTAAAGAGTTTTTGTACCAGTCCATGCAGAGACTCGATTTCATTCAAACTACTTTCAACAAACTATACTCGTATGCCACAAAAGGGTTAAAATCCTTAGTCTATTAATCGAAAATAATTATCTTTTTCTGCCAATGACTTACAAAAAAGAAACTTCCAAGCCTCACTGGCAGCGGTGGGATTCGAACCCACGCCTCCGAAGAGACTGGTGCCTAAAACCAGCGCCTTAGACCGCTCGGCCACGCTACCCACGGAGATAGGCGTAACTCTTCAGAAAAATATGAGGACACGTTTCGGATTGTTTTAAACAAACGCAATGACGAAAAACAAATTAAACTAAAGAATTTTTGTAGCAGTCCATGCAGAAATTCGTTTTGATTCAAACACAAACAATACTCGTATGCCGCAAAAGGGTTAAAATCCTTAGTCTATTAATCGAAAATAATTATCTTTTTCTGCCAATGACTTACAAAAAGGAAACTTTCAGGCCTCACTGGCAGTTGTGAGATTCGAACCCACGCCTCCGAAGAGACTGGTGCCTAAAACCAGCGCTTTAGGCCGCTCGGCCACGCTACCGTCGAAATGTGAGCGCTAGGTAGGTAAGAAAACGAGAGCTTGCAGCTTATTTTTTCCGAAAATTTTTATGCAAAAAGCAAGTCAACAAGAGACTCGAACTTCAGTTTGCTTTTTTCGACATTTACTCGTAAAAGAACAAACTTTGTATTACTGGCAGCGGTCGGATTCGAACCCACGCCTCCAAAGAGACTGGTGCCTAAAACAAGCGCCTTAGACCGCTCGGCCACGCTACCCACGAAGTTAGTCGTAACTCTTTAGAAAAATATTAGGACACGCTTCGGATTGTTTTAAACAAACGCAATGACGAAAAACAAATTAAACTAAAGAGTTTTTGTACCAGTCCATGCAGAAATTCGATTTCATTCAAACACAAACTATACTCGTATGCCGCAAAAGGGTTAAAATCCTTAGTCTATTAATCAAAAATAATTATCTTTTTCTGCCAATGACTTACAAAAAGGAAACTTTCAGGCCTCACTGGCAGTTGTGAGATTCGAACCCACGCCTCCGAAGAGACTGGTGCCTTAAACCAGCGCCTTAGACCGCTCGGCCACTCTACCGTCGAAAAGTGAGCGCTAGGTAGGCAAGAAAACGAGAGCTTGCAGCTTATTTTTTCCGGAAATTTTTATGCAAAAAGCAAGTCAACAAGAGACTCGAACTTCAGTTTGCTTTTTTCAACATTTAATCGTAAAAGAACATACTTTGTATTACTGGTAGCGGTGGAATTCAAACCCAAGCCTCCGAAGAGACTGATGCCTAAAACCAGCGCCTTAGACCGCTCGGCCGCGCTACCCACGGAGTTAGGCGTAACTCTTCAGAAAAATATGAGGACACGTTTCGGATAGTTTTAACCCATTCTTTGCTCCGGCCGATACAGGATCGGCCGCGCAGTTTGTGTTAAAACTGCCTCGGCCGATTCAGGCTCGTCGCAAGAAAGTGGTTCCTAACTGCCTTCGACGATCCTGTGTCGTCACGGCGTTTCTAGCAGTTTTTACTTCGGCTGAATATGTGTCGGCGATCCTTCTAGGGGCAGAACCCTGTTATTGCGCTTCTCTGTTGGGTTCTGGTGCTTTTAGGGGAGCGCTAATCGAACTCTTTTCCTTATGCAAAAAGGATGTAACTTACAGTTTTTCACGAAATTTCTTGTAAGTTATTTTATTTTACTAAGATAATAACCTTTCAATTACTCTTAGATGCGACACGAATAATGCTTCAAATAATCAGGCATTATATTTTTAACTTTTCGTGGAAGCTTTGTTTCTTAGCATTCTGGCCTTCGAACTCCTGATGAACAAGTGGGAAAATATTTCCTTACACATTTACCAATATTTCTATGCCTGAATAAAGCAAAGAAACAGGAATATTTTTTCTTGTTATCAAAAATCCACCTTCTTACCCAAGCAACCTTCATTAAATTGCTCAAAATCCTCAAATTTTATAATTTATTTTATACACTATTATTTTTTTAATTATCTTACACATCTTAATTTTGTACGAGTATGTTTTTTTTATTATTATAATGTGTTTACTACGCTTTTTAGTTATTTGTACACTATTATTATTTTTTAATATTTATTCATTTTTAAATCATGATATTTTCAAACTTAAATTGTAACGTTTTATATTCGCCGCACCCTTTGGTGGCTTTTTAGTGATACAGTTTTGAATATTTTTAATTTTACAAACAAAAATTATGACGACCGCATTGATTATACATAATAGTTGACCCCTATGCAAAACATAAAATATATACTACAGTACAAATGAAATGATAATATCTTGAGTTCTTTTCGCTTCACTCATACAAAACGAAACATTCCTTTTCTCCCTTTCTTTCTCAGATTTTATTTATTGTTTTAAAATAGCTCCAATGTTTTGATTGCACCTTCTTTTATGAGATTTTAAAAATAGAAATAAAACATTTGATTTCTTTTCAATGCCTTAATTAGTAAATAATCCTATAAAACTAACTAAAATTTATCCAAGTATGTTTTAAAAAAAGAAAAAACAATCCGACTCGATTTCAAGCAAAATTTTCTTTTTTTTTTCTTCTGAAGACATGGTCCCAAGTACAAGCAGTAAAGCTTGCTTTGAAATTCCTTTCTGATTCAAACTGTTTTGTTGTACGAAAATAATGCGGAAGGGTTGATCACAAGACACCACCTCTTTAGGGGGCACCTCTTTAGGGAATCCGCCCAGGCCGATTCCTCTCTCAGCTGGTGGCTTTTAGCTGCATGCACAAAGGTATCCTTTAGGGAAATAGGGGATTAGCCGCAAGTTTGGATCTTTTGTAAGCATTTATCTTTAAAATACTTCCCACGCTTGAGCAACTGATATCTGGACACTCAGAAGGGATTTAAAAGTCATCGGAATTAGGATAAAAGAACCGACCAGTCTCTGTGTGTATAGGTCGTTTTGAAGGGTCACAATGTATCAAAAGGCACCGAAGAATACTTTTTATCCTCTTAGAAAATCATTCCCACAGTTATTAAAGCGTTTTGTCCATTCAACAGGTCCAACTCACAGGTTGTACAGATCAGTCAATTGTTTGAAGAATGCTTTGTTGCGCCATTTTGAAAGATAGATCATCTTACATTTAACAGTTCTTAAGATTTCTTAAGTGTATAAAAAGAAAAAAAATGATATACTGAGGTAAAAGCAAAAAAAAAATAATAATAATAATTGAATAAAATAATTAGTGTTATAAAAATAATTGCTTTTTGTCCTATCCTCTATTGTTTATTTTCCCATTATGTACTGTGTAAATTTAAGGAATATTTTAGCACATATTAGCAACCTTGTATTTTATTGCACTATTTAATTCAGGGCCAAAAAACTAATAAAGCGAAGCGATTTTCGAATACAAGCTGAACAGCAAAAACAACATTAAAATCCCGATAGCAAAATGGGGAAAAAAGTGCTATTACAACGTAGCAAAAAGCAACTCCGTTCATTATCTGCGGCATGCGCGTTAAGGGGTTTCGGGCTGGTCATGGAATGGGTTAAACAACCGCAATGACGAAAAACAAATTAAACTAAAGAGTTTTTGTACCAGTCCATGCAGAGACTCGATTTCATTCAAACTACTTTCAACAAACTATACTCGTATGCCACAAAAGGGTTAAAATCCTTAGTCTATTAATCGAAAATAATTATCTTTTTCTGATAATGACTTACAAAAAAGAAACTTCCAAGCCTCACTGGCAGCGGTGGGATTCGAACCCACGCCTCCGAAGAGACTGGTGCCTAAAACCAGCGCCTTAGACCGCTCGGCCACGCTACCCACGGAGATAGGCGTAACTCTTCAGAAAAATATGAGGACACGTTTCGGATTGTTTTAAACAAACGCAATGACGAAAAACAAATTAAACTAAAGAATTTTTGTAGCAGTCCATGCAGAAATTCGTTTTGATTCAAACACAAACAATACTCGTATGCCGCAAAAGGGTTGAAATCCTTAGTCTATTAATCGAAAATAATTATCTTTTTCTGCCAATGACTTACAAAAAGGAAACTTTCAGGCCTCACTGGCAGTTGTGAGATTCGAACCCACGCCTCCGAAGAGACTGGTGCCTAAAACCAGCGCTTTAGGCCGCTCGGCCACGCTACCGTCGAAAAGGGAGCGCTAGGTAGGCAAGAAAACGAGAGCTTGCAGTTTATATTTAGCGGAAATTTTTATGCAAAAAGCAAGTCAAAAGAGACTCGAACTTCAGTTTGCTTTTTTCGACATTTCATCATAAAAGAACAAACTTTGTGTTACTGGCAGCGGTGGGATTCGAAACGACGCCTCCGAAGAGACTGGTGCCTAAAACCAGCGCCTTAGACCGCTCGGCCTTGCTACCCACGGAGTTAAGTGTAACTCTTCAGAAAAATATGAGGACACGTTTCGGATAGTTTTAAACAAACGCGATTACAAAAAACAAATTAAACTAAAGAGTTTTTGTACCAGTCCATGCAGAGACTCGATTTCATTCAAACTACTTTCAACAAACTATACTCGTATGCGGCAAAAGGGTTAAAATCCTTAGTCTATTAATCGAAAATAATTATCTTTTTCTGCTAATGACTTACAAAAAAGAAACTTTCAAGCCTCACTGGCAGCGGTGGGATTCGAACCCACGGCTCCGAAGAGACTGGTACCTGAAACCAGCGCCTTAGACTACTCGGCCACGCTACCTGCAAAGCGTCCCGTTTTTCCGAAAAAAAATGTTAAACTAAAGTTCAAACTTAGCAAGAGGCTGTGCAAAGACGGATTTTTTGAAAGAGTAATTTTTACTCCGGGCAATATGGTGGATTCTAATCTGACTCAAAAACTTAAATTTGAAAATGAGGTGGTGTTATATATCGTTTGCATTAGCTACATATGTTAAAATCGTCTAAAAGTAATTGTTTGTTCTTCTTTTACCTTTCAGATCCGCTAAAGAAAAAAAAAGGAATATTTCGTATACACTGGCAGCGGTGGGATTCGAACCCACGCCTCCGAAGAGACTGGTGAATTAAACCAGCGCCTTAGACCGCTCGGCCACGCTACCCACGAAGTTAGTCGTAACTCTTTAGAAAAATATTAGGACACGTTTCGGATTGTTTTAAACAAACGCAATGACGAAAAACAAATTAAACTAAAGAGTTTTTGTACCAGTCCATGCAGAAATTCGATTTCATTCAAACACAAACTATACTCGTATGCCGCAAAAGGGTTAAAATCCTTAGTCTATTAATCAAAAATAATTATCTTTTTCTGCCAATGACTTACAAAAAGGAAACTTTCTGGCCTCACTGGCAGTTGTGAGATTCGAACCCACGCCTCCGAAGAGACTGATGCCTGAAACCAGCGCCTTAGACAACTCGGCCACGCTACCTGCAAAGCGTCCCGTTTTACCGAAAAATAATTTTAACATATAGTTCAAACTTAGCAAGAGGCTGTGCAAAGTCGGATTTTTCAAAGAGTAATTTTCACTCCGGGCAATATGGTGGATTCTATTATGACTCAAAAAACTAATATTTGAAAATGAGGTGGTGTTATATATCGTTTGCATTAGCTACATATATTAAAATCGTCTAAAAGTAATTGTTTGTTCTTCCTTTACCTTTTAGATTCGCTAAAGAAAAAAAAAGAATATTTTGTATTCACTGGCAACGGTGGGATTCGAACCCACGCCTCCGAAGAGACTGGCGCCTTAAACCAGCGCCTTAGACCGCTCGGCCACGCTACAGTCGAAAACTGAGCGCTAGGTAGGCAAGAAAACGAGAGTTTGCAGTTTTTTTTTCCGGAAATTTTTATGCAAAAAGCATGTCAACAAGAGACTCGAACTTCAGTTTGCTTTTTTCGACATTTAGTCGTAAAAGAACAACCTTTGTTTTACTGGCAGCGGTGGGAGTCGAACCCACGCCTCCGAAGAGATTGGTGCCTAAAACCAGCACATTAGACCGCTCGGCTACGCTACCCACGGAGTTAGGCGTAACTCTTCAGAAAAATATGAGGACACGTTTCGGATTATTTTAAACAAACGCAATTACAAAAAACAAATTAAACTAAAGAGTTTTTGTACCAGTCCATGCAGAAATTCGATTTCATTCAAACACAAACTATACTCGTATGCCGCAAAAGGGTTAAAATCCTTAGTCTATTAATCGAAAATAATTATCTTTTTCTGCCAATGACTTACAAAAAAGAAACTTTCAAGCCTCACTGGCAGCGGTGGGATTCGACCCCACGCCTCCGAAGAGACTGGTGCCTAAAACCAGCGCCTTAGACCGCTCGGCAACGCTACCCACGGAATTAGGCGTAACTCTTCAGAAAAATATGAGGACACGTTTCGGATAGTTTTAAACAAACGCAATGACGAAAAACAAATTAAACTAAAGAGTTTTTGTACCAGTCCATGCAGAGACTCGATTTCATTCAAACTAGTTTCAACAAACTATATTCGTATGCCGCAAAAGGGTTAAAATCCTTAGTCTATTAATCGAAAATAATTACCTTTTTCTGCCAATGACTTACAAAAAAGAAACTCTCAAGCCTCACTGGTAGCGGTGGGATTCAAACCCACGCCTCCGAAGAGACTGGTACCTGAAACCAGCGCCTTAGACCACTCGGCCACGCTACCTGCAAAGCGTCCCGTTTTGCCGAAAAAAAATGTTAACATAAAGTTCAAACTTAGCAAGAGGCTGTGCAAAGACGGATTTTTTGAAAGAGTAGTTTTCACTCCGGGCAATATGATGGATTCTTATCTAACTCAAAAAACTAAAATTTAAAAATGAGGTGGTGTTATATGTCGTTTGCATTAGCTACCTATATTAAAATCGTCTAAAAGTAATTGTTCTTCCTTTACCTTTTAGATCCGCTAAAGAAAAAAAAAAGAATATTTTGTATTCACTGGCAGCGGTGGGATTCGTACCCACGCCTCCGATGAGACTGGTGCCTTAAACCAGCGCCTTAGACCGCTCTGCCACGCTACCGTCGAAAAGTGAGCGCTAGGTAGGCAAGAAAACGAGAGCTTGCAGCTTTTTTTTTCCGGAAATTTTTACGCAAAAAGCAAGTCAACAAGAGACTCGAAGTTCAGTTTGCTTTTTTCGACATTTAATAGTAAAAGAACAAACTTTGTATTACTGGCAGCGGTGGGATTCGAACCCACGCCTCCGAAGACACTGGTGCCTAAAACCAGCGCCGTAGACCGCTTGGCCACTCTACCCACGCAGTTCGGCGTAACTCTTCAGAAAAATATGAGGACAAGTTTCGGATTGTTTAAAACAAACGCAATGACGAAAAACAAATTAAACTAAAGAGTTTTTGTACCAAACCATGCAGAGACTCGATTTCATTCTATCACAAACTATACTCGTATGCCGCAAAAGGGTTAAAATCCTTAGTCTATTAATCGAAAATAATTATCATTTTCTGCCAATGACTTACAAAAAGTAAACTTTCAAGCCTCACTGGCGGCGCTGAGATTCGAACCCACGCGTCCGAAGAAACTTGTATCTGAAACCAGCGCCTTAGACCACTCGGCCACGTTACCTGCAAAGCGACCTGTTTTGTCGAAAAAAAAATGTCAACATGAAGTTCAAACTTAGCAAGAGGCTGTGCAAAGACGGATTTTTTGAAAGAGTAATTTTCACTCCAGGCAATATGGTGGTTTCTAATCTGACTCAAAAAACTAAAATTTGAAAATGAGATTGTGTTATATATCGTTTGCATCAGCTACATATGTTAAAATCATCTAAAAGTAATTGTTTGTTCTTCCTTTACCTTTCAGATCCGCTAAAGAAAAAAAAAAAGAAAATTTTGTATTCACTGGCAGCGGTGGGATTCGAACCCATGCCCCCGAATATACTGGTGCCTTAAACCAGCGCCTTAGTCCTCTCATCCACGAACCGTCGGAAAGTGAGCGCTAGGTAGATAAGAAAACGAGAGCTTGCAGCTAGCATTTTCAAGAAATTTTTATGCAAGAGGCAAGTCGACAAGAGACTCAAACTTCAGTTTTCTTTTTTCGACATTTAATCATAAAAGAGCAAACATTGTATTTACTGGCTGCGGTGGGATTCGAACTCACGCCTCCGAAGGGACTGGTGCCAGCGCCTTAGACCGCTCGGCACCGCGACCCACGGAGTTAGTCGTAACTCTTCAGAAAAATATGAGGACACGTTTCGGATAGTTTTAAAAAAAAGCAATGACGAAAAACAAGTTAAACTAAAGAGTTTTTGTCCCAGTCCATGCAGAGACTCGATTTCATTCCAACACAAACTATACTCGTATACCGCAAAAGGGTTAAAATCCTTAGTCTATTAATCGAAAATAATTATCTTTTTCTGCCAATGACTTACAAAATGGAAACTTTCAGGCCTCACTGGCAGTTGTGCGATTCGAACCCACGCCTCCGAAGAGACTGGTTTATAAACCAGCGCTTTAGACCGCTCGGCCACGCTACCGTCGAAAGGTGAGCACTAGGTAGGCAAGAAAACGAGAGCTTGCAGCTTATATTAAGCGGAAATTTTTATGCAAAAAGCAAGTCAACAAGAGACTCTAACTTCAGTTTGCTTTTTTCGACATTTAATCATAAAACAGCAAACATTGCATTTACTGGCAGCGGTGGGTTTCGAACCCACGCCTCCGAAGACACTGGTGCCTTAAACCATCGCCTTAGATCGCTCGGCTACGCGACCCGCGGATTTAGGCGTAACTCTTCAGAAAAATATGAGGACACGTTTCGGATAGTTTTAAACAAACGCAATGACGAAAAACAAATTAAACTAAAGAGTTTTTGTACCATTCTATGCAGAGACTCGATTTCATTCAAACTAGTTTCAACAAACTATACTCGTAAGCCGCAAAATTGTCAAAATCCTTAGTCTATTAATCGAAAATAATTATCTTTTTCTGCCAATGACTTACAAAAAAGAATCTTTCAAGCCTCACTGGCAGCGGTGGGATTCGAACCCACGCCTCCGAAGAGACTGGTACCTGAAACCAGCGCCTTAGACCACTCGGCCACGCTACCTGCAAAGCGTCCCGTTTTGCCGAAAAAAAAAATGTTAACATAAAGTTCAAACTTAGCAAGAGGCGGTGCAAAAACGGATTTTTTGAAAGAGTAATTTTCACTCCGGGCAATATGGTGGATTCAAATCTGACTCAAATAACTGAAAGTTGAAAATGAGGTGGTGTTGTATATCGTTTGCATTAGCTACATATGTTAAAATCGTCTAAAAGTAATTGTTTGTTCTTCCTTTACCTTTCAGATCCGCTAAAGAAAAAAAAAAGAATATTTTATATTCACTGGCAGCGGTGGAATTCGAACCCACGCATCCGAAGAGACTGGTGCCTTAAACCAGCGCCATAGATCGCTCGGCCACGCTACCGTCGAAAAGTGAGCCCTAGGTAGGCAAGAAAACGAGAGCTTGCAGCTTATTTTTTCCGGAAATTTTTATGCAAAAAGAAAGTCAACAAGAGACTCGAACTTCAGTTTGCTTTTGTCGACATTTAATAGTAAAAGAACAAACTTTGTATTACTGGCAGTGGAGGGATTCGAACCCTCGCCTCCGAAGAGGCTGGTGCCTAAAACCAGCGCCTTAGACCGCTCGGCCACGCTACCCACGGAGTTAGGCGAAACTCTTCAGAAAAATATGAGGACACGTTTCGGATTGTTTTAAACAAACGCAATGACGAAAAACAAATTAATCTAAAGAGTTTTTGTCCCAGTCCATGCAGAGACTCGATTTAATTCAAACACAAACTATACTCGTATGCCGCAAAAGGGTTAAAATCCTTAGTCTATTAATCGAAAACTAGTCGACCCGTGCGGAACTCCGCACTGTACTTCGAATCGTTTCATAAGGCATTTCGCTCTTTAAAAATTTCAAAGAAAGAATATTATGAAGAAAAACCGAAAAAAGTAAACGGAAAAAAGTAAGCGCACAAGAGAAGGCATGAAATTTGAAGACATCAGTAACAAAACCTCGTTAAATACAACGTTGTAATAATTTGATCATCGATCCCATTTTGGTTGTACGTATTTTCAATGCCAATATAAATATCATTAAAAGTGTGGCTAAGTGACACGTGAAAAATCAGTAATTTTGCATGTGAAAAAACAGGTTGTGGCAGATACAGTCCTGCCCATGTGAGCAACTGACGGAAAAAAAGACACATTTAAGAGATATTTAGTGGCACGGATTTGAACTGGCGCTATTCTGATTAACAGTACGACGCTCCAACAAACCTAGCAACTGTGCCTTCCTTTTCGAATGCTATTCATTGAAGGAATGCGTAATAAAACCCAGTAAAAAAGTTTTTCGTCGAAAAAATATAATAAGGTCATGCGTCTATGTTTTGTCATTAGCCAGCATGATACGATTTAAAATTATTCGTAAAACATGGAATTTGATTAAAGAATGAGGAAGATCTCACACGTAGCGATTGAAACAAACATTCTAGAGAAGTAATAAATTCGGTTGAAAAAATAAGTGTTTTTATTTTTGAATATTCAACAATTTCCTCCTATAGCAGGCTTCTTTAACCTGTACGGCTTAAAAGCCCGCACTTGTTTTTCTTTTAATCGAACACTTAAAATTCAAAACCAAAACCAGTTGAACTGAGTTCGTTTTTTAAGTGTATTTTTTCGAACGTAGACAAAATGTTTTTTTTTTCAGCCGAAAGCAGAGGAGTAGAAAATGATTTCTTACTAATGAAGTTGATAATAATTTTAATGTTTTATATCGTATTCAAATAAATAATTAAAGATTTACTGTTTGAAACTCGTAGTTTTAATTTGGCGTAGTATTTTTTCATTTGTACAAAAAATCGAACACTGCTATTAGAAAAATCTACATTTCAGCATACAATGAAAATGTTTTTTTGCACAAAAAGGATTCCCTTGAGGTATATGTAATATAATTTTTTTGTGCTTACATTATGCTCAGTTGTCTGGACGGAGTCAAAGCTTTAAAAAAAAGGGAAGAACACCCTTCGATTAGCAGTCAACTTATATGAATGATAACTGTAGCCTGCATAAAGGAGTCGAAACACCAAATAGCATTCCCACTGCATTTATTTTATTATGTGTGTTATCTGTTGTATGTTATGAGTACATGTAATGCGTAGGGTCTGGTGGGGGAAAGTGGTCAATGGGGTAATGTGGTCATTCGTCAAATAAATGGCTATAGCTTGGAAATAAAGGTCCCCATGAATGTGAAAATTTTATTATAGAGTAGAGCTGTTAGAAACTACATTTTGAATACAAAATTTTACAACTGGCAAAATTTTATTTGGTTAAAAAAAAATGTTTTGTGTGAATATGAAAAGTTTTTAAATTTAAACACCTCTTTTAACTTCCTTGGGAAATTTTGTTTGTTTGAATTATGAACAGATTGACTGCATAGGAAGCTTCCAACATGGCTCAAGAACTCTTACTCATTCGCAGTTAGCTGAATCTCTTTTAGATAATTTTTTTAGAACGATTTAAGTAAGATGGGGTAAAGTGGTCATAATATTAGGCTTAACAAATATACCTTACTTCTAATGTCACTTAATCGTTGAGTATAATGCAGACATAAATTAAATATTAATTTAATTTAATTTGTATTGTTTTTGCTGTAAACGGGTTAAATATACGAGTATATGCATATGCATACGCATATACTCGTGTAGGCACGTATATGTACTCTCATAAATCTACCAATAAATACGTATATGGGTATCTGCAAGCATTTTTAATCTATACAGATATACATTCGACTATACACGTATATACTCGCTTATACTCGTATAAACACTTATATACTCAGGTAGACACGAATATACGCGTACGTACTCGAGTAGACACTTATATACAAGCATATGATAGACAAGTAAACAGGGTGAGTTTAAACCTTTGGGCAAATTATTAAAATGTGTTAGAGGGTAGAATAAGAAGCATGACTCATAAGGAACATATGGTCACAAACACAATGCTGACGTGCAACATGCACGCAAAGCCAGAAACCGATGGATGCAAAACAGGTCACACAAATTTATTACACAAAGAAAATTTTACACAAGATTTTAGGTCTCAAGAAAGTTTTAAAGTGATTGATGAAATTTGCGGCCTGCATCTGTAATACATGTGCTTCGCAATCACATAGCACTCTCTGTTGCAATAACGAGAGTTTTGAAAAAGTTTCATCTGTCGCTGCGCCTTTGTTGCGATGCTTGTATTAGAGCTACTACAAGCCGTAACTTTCAACAACTGCTCTAAATATTTCTTAAAAACTAAAATGTTGGGTAAAATCATCTTTGTGTAACCAAATTGCGATTTGTTTAAATTTATCAGTTTCTGGCTTTGTGTGCATGTAGCGCGTCACGGAATGTAAGTCGCTTAGAATTCTTTGCTTCTTATCCTCCCCTCTCACACTCCTTAGATTTTTACCCAAGAGCTTAGATTCATTCTGTAGGCACACATGTATATAAGCTTATATACTCGTGTATACATATATGTACTGGTGTATACACGTAAATGTACGTATATATATCTATACAGGTATATAATCGTGTTTGCACTTATACATACGTATATACTCGTGTTTTACAATATATATTTGCGAGTAGACACGTACAAACATGCACTAGATGTATCCACGAATTAAATCGTGTATACTCGTATATATGTGCATGTACACTTATATATGCTTGTATAAGTCTACTAAACACGTATATATTCAGATATGCGTGTATAAGTCTACTAAACACGTATATATTCAGATATGCACTATGTACTCGAGATACAAGTGCATACACGCATATGATGTTCGTTTACACGCGTATATACCCGAACGTGCACGTGACATGTATATACACGTGACACGTATATACTCGTGTAGACACGAATACACACCTGTAGTTAATCACGTATACATGCTTATATACTCGTGCATACACGTATATACTTGAGTAGGCACGTGCATGCATGTATCTGATGCATACATGTATCTACTCATATATGAACGAGTTTACTAATGTTTACACGACACGTATATACTCGTGAATACACACATATGCTTGTGCATATACTTGTAACTTAAAAAAATAACCGAAATATACAAATATTAGGGTTGTTTATAATGGTTTTGCATCTATTTTTAACTATTACCATTTTACCCCATGCTATGACCCCTTTCCCCCACCCCATGGGGAAAAAGTGGTCATAATTACGAAGGGAAAAGAAAGTGTTATAAAACTACTTAAATCAATATTTATTTTCCTAAAACTCAAAGTACTGTGTTCCTTAATAATGCAATGTAAAATAAAAACAAAAAAAGTTTAAATGTTTAAAGACTTTATTGTATCTATTATTCACATAAGTTGAAAACCTGCGATTTTATGACCACTTTACCCCACCAGACCCTAATATTACTGTAAATTTGCTATTATGTCGGACAGCCCGAACTGGCGCGAAGTTCAGACAGTTTATAGCCGAACGCAATACCGAAAAAAAAACCCCACAGGTAATTTTAAATTTTTTTTCTTGGCGAGAAGTGTTTTTATTTCTGAAAATTTTTACAATTTGTTATCACATGCTGTTTGAACCGTTATGACTTAGGATGGCAGCACGTGTTCATCATTTAACAGCACGGTTAAAATACAAAATAATTTGAACTAAGTTCTTTTTTAAGCGTAGCTTTTCAAATGTAGTAAAAATATGATACGCTATTTTTTTTTTTTTTTTGCAAAAAGCTGAAAAATATATATATATATTACTCTTTAAATTGAGGTAGTATTTGTACAAAGAGTCAAAAACTCATTAGAAGAATCTATATTTAACATACGATTTATTATATTTTACTAAACAAAAAACAATTCCAATGTTGTCTGAAATCTTAAACCTGATACTTATATTTTCGTTTACATTATGCTTTAATTTTCTTCCCGGAGCCAAAGCAAAAAAAAAAAACACCCTTACAATTGAGTTTCAATTTAGCTCCGTGTTGCATCAAGTTTTCATAATAGCTACGAGCGTTTCTACCTCATGTACTCCCTCATATTTGTTATTAATTGTTCATGTAATGGGCGATATTGTTCTAAATTTTTGATGCAGATTGTCCGGACGTGGGCCCGAACACACATTCTCCCGGTTACCAGTCGAACGCTCTGCCGATCAAGCTATTCAGCTCTGTCGGTAACAGTGCAAGTTAAAGCTATAAATTTAACCGAAAACCTCATCCTGGTTCTTTAAAACAGGTTTTTTCTCTCGAAAAAACAATTTTTAGACCGTGGGTCTATTTTTCGTCAGTAGCCTGTACGATAAGTTTTAAAATAAGGTGTAAATCAAAGAAATCGAACAAGAATTGAGGAAAATCTCGCGTAGAAACCAAAAACAGGCTACAGAAATAATATATAAGGATAATTATCTTTTTCTGCCAATGACTTACAAAAAGGAAACTTTCAAGCCTCACTGGCAGTTGTGAGATTCGAACCCACGCCTCCGAAGAGACTGGTGCCTTAAACCAGCGCTTTAGACCGCTCGGCCACGCTACCGTCGAAAAGTGAGCGCTAGGTAGGCAAGAAAACGAGAGCTTGCAGCTTATATTTAGCGGAAATTTTTATGCAAAAAGCAAGTCAACAAGAGACTCTAACTTCAGTTGTCTTTTTTCGACATTTAATCATAAAACAGCAAACATTGCATTTACTGGCTGCGGTGGGATTAGAACCCACGCCTCCGAAGACACTGGTGCCTTAAACCATCGCCTTAGACCGCTCGGCTACGCGACCCGCGAAGTTAGACGTAACTCTTCAGAAAAATATGAGGACACGTTTCAGATAGTTTTAAACAAACGCAATGACAAAAAACAAATTAAACTAAAGAGTTTTTGTACCAGTCCATGCAGAGACTCGATTTCATTCAAACTAGTTTCAACAAACTATACTCGTAAGCCGCAAAATTGTCAAAATCCTTAGTCTATTAATCGAAAAAAATTATCTTTTTCTGCCAATGACTTACAAAAAAGAACCTTTCAAGCCTCACTGGCAGCGGTGGGATTCGAACCCACGCCTCCGAAGAGACTGGTGTCTTAAACCAGCGCCTTACACCGCTCGGCCACGCTACCGTCGAAAAGTGAGCTCTAGGTAGGCAAGAAAACGAGAGCTTGCAGCTTATTTTTTCCGGAAATTTTTATGCAAAAAGCAAGTCAACAAGAGACTTGAACTTCAGTTTGCTTTTTTCGACATTTAATAGTAAAAGAACAAACTTTGTATTACTGGCAGCGATGGGATTCAAACCCACGCCTCCGAAGAGAATGGTGCCTAAAACCAGCGCCTTAGACCGCTCGGTCCCGCTACCCTCGGAGTTAGGCGTAACTCTTCAGAAACATATGAGGACACGTTTCGGATTGTTTTAAACAAACGCAATTACGAAAAACAAATTAAACTAAAGAGTTTTTGTACCAGTCCATGCAGAGATTCGATTTAATTCAAACACAAACTATACTCGCGTCCGGTGATGGTGCTGCCATCTATCGGTATATAAAATAATAGAGGCAAGGCACATAGTATGCAGTCCTCGACATAAATACAGTTGAAGTCAGTTGTGACTCTTGAATAGAATAGAATAGAATAGAACTATACTCGTATGCCGCAAAAGGGTTAAAATCCTTAGTCTATTAATCGAAAATAATTATCTTTTTCTGCCAATGACTTACAAAAAAGAAACTTTCAAGCCTCGCTGGAAGCGGGGGGATTCGAACCCACGCCTCCGAAGAGACTGGTGCCTAAAACCAGCGCCTTAGACCGCTCGGCCACGCTACCGTCGAAAGGTGAGCGCTAGGTAGGCAAGAAAACGAGAGCTTGCAGCTTATATTTAGCGGAAATTTTTATGCAAAAAGCAAGTCAACAAGAGACTCGAACTTCAGTTTGCTTTTTTCGACATTTAATCATAAAAGAGCAAACTTTGTATTCACTGTCAGCGGTAGAATCCGAACCCACAACTCCGAAGAGACTGGTGCCTTAATCCAGCGCCTTAGACCGCTCGTCCACGCTACCGTCGGAAAATGATCGCTAATTTCAGTGAATCTTTTTTTACGTGTCAATCCGAATTCTAATAGATTCGTATTTGCAAGTGTGAATCCGAATATGAAATTCGGATTCATACCTATGAATCCGAATCCGAATCTATTCAGATTCAGACCTATGAATCCAAATCATTTCTGATTCACATCTGTGAATACGAATCCATTTGGATTCACACTTGTATTCACTGAAAAATTCAATTCAAAAGCTCAATATAAATAAAGAAATGTCTGTCTGTACCTCGCTACAGGTCGAGTTTTGGGTGCTAGTGAATTTCTGAAGAAAAATGATGATATTGTTATGGGTCCAAAAATTTTAAAAGTGAAATTCTACCAAAGTAATGTAAATTGAAACTTTGATTTGTTTACATAATTTTACCACAGATATGTAAAAGCTAAAAACGAACAGAAACACAATCATAGGATTGAAAAAAATTTAATGACCGTTCTAAAAAAATAGTGAAAGGACCCGCAGATAGTTCGAATTGCGGATAAAACGACCGCCCATAGTCGGGAGTTTACAGTATTTGTCATAAAATTGCTAATTAAATGGAATTCATTATAAAGCAGCCTAATTATTGATAACTCTTATCAATAATTAGGCAGGGGCATAAAAGGCAGGGGCATTATGCCCTTAAGGGGGCATAAAATTATTATTTGTTATTGTAAAATACCAATACACTCCTATTTGTGACTCTGAGTGTTTTTTAAAAAAATAAATGACCTCAGAATTTATGCATGAATTACACGATTCATTTATTTTTTATTAGGAAAAGAATAAGTACAGTGAAACCTGTGTAAGTTGACCACTCGCGGTGCAATACTTTCGCGGTCAACTTAGACAGGTGGTCAACTTATAAAAGGCGGTAATGATTGTTTTTATTTTCTGTCATTTCTTGTGTCACCATGCATTCATTTTTTGATGAATTCACCCTTACACTTTCTGTTCAACTCACTTCCATTGTTTAACATTATGAAACACTAATTAAAGATACTATTCAAATATTTTTGTCATTTTTTCCTTGTTTTCAACCATATTAGACACTAATTCTAGAAATTCCATATGCGCCCAGCTAATTTTCTCTGGTTTTCTTCCTTCTCAATTAATATTCATATTTCATACTTTTTATTAATCTCAAGTTCAGTTAACTTTCTTTTTGAAGCCTTTTTATAAAACTTATAGCAAAAAGAGCAACAAGTTCGACTCTCCCAGTAAATAAAGGCAAAATTAAAATGTCCTATCTCTTAATCCCTTGCACCAGAAATATGTAACTTTACTCTTCAGCAGGCCCAGATCTGCGTACCCGCAGTGCGGGGTCCACGTCCTTAAGGGGACTAACGGCGATAGAAATTGAAAAAAAACGAGCACTAAGACTTGTTAACTTTACAAATAGACACTGCTGGCTACTAGGGAGAAACCCCACATATTTTGTTGCCAGGGGGCCCAAAATTTATAGATCCGGGCCTGCTCTTTAGCATAATTCCAGTGTTGTCACAACATATTGCAACTGAAAGAAAAGACTTTGCACTTTTGTACTCACACCTATTTTCTTTGAACAGAGAGTAGGCTATCTTAAATAGAACAACGAATGAAAAACAAGTTTGGATAACAGAATAAAGAATAGCATAAGATTTATGCTGCGGTTATTTAGTTAGTAAAATGCTAGTCTCTTAGTAAAAGCATTAAAAATTTTCTTGGAAAGCTATCAGAAAAAAAAGATACATAAATAAATAATAAAATATAAAATAATTGCTGAAGAAAGTTGTGAAAAATAAACCAAGTGATCAACGTACAAAGGTTTTTTTTTACAATACTCCAAACCAAATTTGGTGTATATTAGTGGTCAAGATAGACAGATGGTCAAGATAGAGAGGTGGTCAAGTTACAGAGGTTTTCTTTCAATATATAAGATAGGACTAATTCCGTTCTTGACAAAAGCGGTCAACATAGACAGGTGGTCAACTTACAAGGGCGGTCAACTTTACAGGTTTTACTGTAATGTGTTTTACCAACAATTGTGTCAATAATTCACACGGAACACAATTTAAGAAACGCTGTGTTACAGAATAAATTAATAGTTTTCTTGTGAGGCTACGTGAGTTGAACTTTGATGCATCAGTTTTATGGGTTATTTTTATAAGTTTGAAAATTAAAAAAAAATATATGCAAATTTAAGTATAGACATAACTTTGGTTACCTACCCTAACTGAGCAGCATTAGTTTGAATTCGTTTCACAATTCATCTCGACTGTGTTGCTGTGTCTCTTTTGGGTAAATTCATTTGCACCCAACTAATTCAGTTGAACTCATTTATTCATAAATTTGAGAAATTGCAAATATGTTCCACACTTGGGACACTGTTTAAAGTTAAGGCATTAAACCATAGTGTCTATAAAGAGTATTGGGGGAAAAACTGTATAATTGTATTAATAAAAGCGTATGGATACAAAATTTTATAAATTCATCGATATTTTAATGACAATAAATATGTCATACCATAACAAGACAGAACAGTTGTCATTGGTAAAAAAATTTAAACTATTCATGAACAAAAGACGTTTCGTCAAAACAATACATTTGTAACTTCTACAAATGAAAAAGAGACTCTAAGTATAGATCAGGCTAATTCATTTGAGGTGAATTTAACGTTAGGATGAAGGAATGAGAAGGAACGTGAAATGATGTGAAATAAGGAACATTAAAAGCTAAAAATAAGCTGTGCTAATAATTATTTGGGTTTATCAATTGCTTTTATGTTTCCAAGAGGGGAAAGCAGAAATATTAAATTCAAAAGAATTAAGAAGGCAGATTAGACCTTCAATGTTTTCAGAGGCAAGTGTACATTCTGATCATCGTTAAAAGTTTACAAGATCATATTATTTCTATCCAATGATATTTTTTTCTTTATTGGGTTGTAAAATAAACTTCTTTAAAATGACAGTCGTTGTCCCAAACTCATATCTTTTGCTGAATACATGAAAGAAAGATCAAAATAAAAAGTGTCCCAAGTTAGGGAGGGAAGTCCCTAATTTGGGACGATGAACATTCTTTTGGTTTATTTTTAAAGGCACAAATCTACACACTCATACTTTGTCTTGAAGGGACGTCTTAAGGCACATCCTGAAAATAGAATACTTCGTTCGAATGGAAAACGTATGATTAATATGCTACTAAAGGTAAAACAGGTTCAAAACTCCTAAGTTTGGGCACTTGACTATACAAAAAATTAACTGAAATTTTTAGCGTTTATGACCATAAAATCATGATTTTTAACTTTTTATGGACTTCTAAAACCTGGGTCCAGTCGTATTCGACTTGGGGCTCCGAATAGTAGGAAGTTCATTTTCGGGTCAATTACTTAGTTTGACGCCAATAAATACACATCCAAAAACTCGCTAACACCCAAAACTCGAACTGTAGCGAAGTACAAACAAACATTTATTTATTTATATTGGCCTTTTAAATTAAATTTTTCAGTGAATCCAAGTGTGAATCCAAATGGATTCGTATTCGTAGATGTGAATCAGAAATGATTTGGATTTATAAATCTGAATCCGAATAGATTCGGATTCGGATTCATAGGTATGTATCCGAATTTCGTATTCGGATTTACACTTGCAAAAGTGAATCTATTCGAATTCACACATGTGAATAAGAATGTATTCCTATTCGGAATGACACGTTAAGGTGCTGTGAATCAAATTCGGATTCTGATTTACGAATACGAATCTGCCCATCTCTGGTGCAAAGACGGATTTTTTGAAACAGTAATTTTCACTCCAGGCAATATGGTGGTTTCTAATCTGACTCAAAAAACCAAAATCTGAAAATGAGATGGTGTTATATATCGTTTGCATCAGTTACATATATTAAAATCATCTAAAAGTAATTGTTTGTTCTTCCTTTACCTTTCAAATCCGCTAAAGAAAAAAAAAGAAAATTTTGTATTCACTGGCTGCGGTGGGATTCGAACCCACGCCTCCGAAGAGACTGGTGCCTTAGACCGCTCGGCCACGCTACCGTCCAAAAGTGCGCTCTAGGTAGGCAAGAAAACGAGAGCTTGCTGCTTATATTTTCGTTAAATTTTCATTCAAAAGAGAAGTCAACAAGAAATTCGAACTTCAGTTGGCTTTTTTTGACATTTAATCATAAAAGAGCAAACATTGTATTCACTGGCAGCGGTGGGATTCGAATCCACGCCTCCGTAGAGACTGGTGCCTAAAACCAGCGCCTTAGACCGCTCGGCCACGCTACCCACGGTGTTAGGTGTAACTCTTCAGAAAAATATGAGGACACGTTTCGGATAATTTTAAACAAACTTAATGAAGAAAAACAAATTAAACTGAAGAGTTTTTGTAAAAGTCCATGCAGAGACTCGATTTCATTCAAACTCGTTTTAACAAACTATACTCGTATGCCGCAAAAGGGTTAAAATCCTTAGTCTAATAATCGAAAATAATTATCTTTTTCTGCCAATGACTTACAAAAAAGAAACTTTCAAGCCTCACTGGCAGCTGTGGGATTCGAACCCACGCCTCCGAAGAGACTGGTACCAGAAACCAGCGCCTTAGACCACTCGGCCACGCTACCTACAAAGTGTCCCGTTTTGCTGAAAAAAAAAATTAACAAAAAATTCAAACTTAGCAAGAGGCTGTACAAAGACGGATTTTTTGAAAGAGTAATTTTCACTCCGAGCAATATGGTGGATTCTAATCTGACTCAAAAAACTAAAATTTGAAAATGAGGTGGTGTTATATATCGTTTGCATCAGCTACATATGTTCAAATCGTCTAAAAGTATTTGTTTGTTCTTCCTTTACTTTTCAGATCCGCTAGAGAAAAAAAAAAACTTTGTATTCACTGGCAGCGGTGGGATTCGAACCCACGCCTCCGAAGAGACTGGTGCCTTAAACCAGCGCCTTAGACCGCTCGGCCGAGCTACCGTCGAAAGCTGAGCGCTAGGTAAGCAACAAAACGAGAGTTTGCAGCTTATATTTTCGGGAAATTTTCATGCAAAAGGGAAGTCAACAAGAGACTAAAACTTCAGTTTTCTTTTTTCGTCATTTAATCATAAAAGAGCAAACTATGTATTCACTGTCAGCGGTAGGATTCGAACCCGCAACTCCGAAGAGACTGCTGCCTTAAACCAGCGCCTTCGACCACTCGGCCTACAAAGCGACCCGTTTTGCCGAAAAAAAAATGTTAACCTATAGTTAAAACTTAGCAAGAGGCTGTGCAAAGACGGATTTTTTTAAAGAGTAATTTTCACTCCGGGCAATATGGTGGATTCTAATCTGACTCAAAAAACTAAAATTTGAAAAGGAAGTGGTTTTTATATCGTTTGCATCAGCTACATATGTTAAAATCGTCTAAAAGTAATTGTTTGTTCTTCCTTTACGTTACAGATCCGCTAAAGAAAAAAAAAAGAATACTTTGTATTCACTGGCTGCGGTGGGATTCGAACCCACGCCTCCGAAGAGACTGGTGCCTTAAACATGCGCTTTACACCGCTCGGCCACGCTACCGACGAAAAGTGAGCGCTAGGTAGGCAAGAAAACGAGAGCTTGCGGATTATATTTAGCGGAAATTTTTATGCAAAAAGCAAGTCAACAAGAGACTCTACCTTCAGTTTACTTTTTTCGACATTTAATCATAAAAGAGCAAACGTTGTATTTACTGGCAGCGGTGGGATTCAAACCCACGCCTCCTAAGACACTGGTGCCATAAACCAGCGCCTTAGACCGCTCGGCTACGCGACCCACAGAGTTAGGCGTAACTCTTTAGAATAATATGAAGAAAAGTTTTGGATAGTTTTAAACAAACGCAATGACGAAAAACAAATTAAACTAAAGAATTTTTGTACCAGTCCATGCAGAGACTCGATTTCATTCCAACTAGTTTCAACAAACTATACTCGTAAGCCGCAAAAGGGTCAAAATCCTTAGTCTATAATTCGAAAATAATTATCTTTTTCTGCCAATGACTTACAAAAAAGAAACTTTCAAGCCTCACTGGCAGCGGTGGGATTCAAACCCACGCCTCCGAAGAGACTGGTAACTGAAAACAGCGCCATAGACCACTCGGCCACGCTACCTGCAAAGCGTCCCGTTTTGCCGAAAAAAAATGTTAACATAAAGTTCAAACTTAGCAAGAGGCTGTGCAAAGACGGATTTTTTGAAAGAGTAATTTTCACTCCGGGCAATATGGTGGATTCTAATCTGACTCAAAAAACTAAAATTTGAAAATGAGGTGGTGTTATATATCGTTTGCATTAGCTACATATGTTAAAATCGTCTTAAAGAAATTGTTTGTTCTTCCTTTACCTTTCAGTTCCGCTAAGGAAAAAAAAAGAATATTTTGTATTCATTGGCAGCGGCGGGATGCGAACCCACGCCTCCGAAGAGACTGGCGCCTTAAACCAGCGCTTTAGACCGCTCGGCAACGCTACCGGCGAAAAGTGAGCGCTAGGTAGGCAAGAAAACGAGAGCTTGCGGATTATATTTAGCGGAAATTTTTATGCAAAAAGCAAGTCAACAAGAGACTCTAACTTCAGTTTACTTTTTTCGACATTTAATCATAAAACAGCAAACGTTGTATTTACTGGCAGCGGTGGGATTCGAACCCACGCCTCCTAAGCCACTGGTGCCTTAAACCAGCGCCTTAGACCGCTCGGCTACGCGACCCACAGAGTTAGGCGTAACTCTTTAGAATAATATGAGGACAAGTTTCGGATAGTTTTAAACAAACGCAATGACGAAAAACAAATTAAACTAAAGAGTTTTTGTACCAGTCCATGCAGAGACTCGATTTCATTCCAATTAGTTTCAACAAACTATACTCGTAAGCCGCAAAAGGGTCAAAATTCTTAGTCTATTAATCGAAAATAATTATTTTTTTCTGCCAATGACTTACAAAAAGGAAACTTTCAGACCTCACTGGCAGTTGTGAGATTCGAACCCACGCCTCCGAAGAGACTGGTGCCTTAAACCAGCGGTTTAGACCGCTCGGCCACGCTACCGTCGAAAAGTGAGCGCTAGGTAGGCAAGAAAACGAGAGCTTGCAGATTATATTTAGCGGAAATTTTTATGCAAAAAGCAAGTCAACAAGAGACTCTAACTTCAGTTGTTTGCTCTTACTTTACCTTTCAGATCCGCTAAAGAAAAAAAAATATTTTGTATTCACTGACAGCGGTGGGATTCGAACCCACGTCTCCGAAGAGCCTGGTGCCTTAAACCTGCGCCTTAGACCGCTCGGCCACGCTACCGTTGAAAGATGAGCGCTAGGTAGGCAAGAAAACGAGAGCTTTCAGCTTATATTTAGCGGAAATTTTTATGCAAAAAGCAAGTCAACAAGAGACTCGAACTTCAGTTTGCTTTTTTCGACATTTAATCATAAAAGAGCAAACTTTGTATTCACTGCCAGCGGTAGAATCCGAACCCACAACTCCGAAGAGACTGGTGCCTTAATCCAGCGCCTTAGACCGCTCGTCCACACAACCGTCGGAAAATGATCGCTAGTTTCAGTGAATCTTTTTTTACGTGTCAATCCGAATTCGAATAGATTCGTATTTGCAAGTTTGAATCCGAATATGAAATTCGGATTCATACCTATGAATCCGAATCCGAATCCGAATCTATTCAGATTCAGACCTATGAATCCAAATCATTTCTGATTCACATCTGTGAATACATATCCATTTGGATTCACACTTGGATTCACTGAAAAATTCAATTCAAAAGCTCAATATAAAAAAAGAAATGTCTGTTTGTCGCGGCCACGCTACCGTCGTAAAATGAGCGCTAGTTAGGCAAGAAAACGAGAGCTTGCAACTTATATTTTACAGAAATTTTTATGCAAAAAGCAAGTCAACAAGAGACTCGAACTTCAGTTTGCATTTTTCGACAATTAATCATAAAAGAACAAACTTTGCATTACTGGCAGCGGTGGGATTTGAACCCACGCCTCCGAAGAGACTGGTGCCTAAAACCAGCGCCTTAGACCGCTCGGTCACGATACCCACGGTGTTAGGGGTAACTCTTCAGAAAAATATGAGGACACGTTTTGGATAGTTTTAAACAAACGCAATGACGAAAAGCAAATTAAACTAAAGAATTTTTGTCCCAGTCCATGCAGAGACTCGATTTCATTCAAACACAAACTATGCTCGTATGCCGCAAAAGGGTTAAAATCCTTACTCTATTAATCGAAAATAATTATAAATATTTATCTTTTTCTGCCAATGACTTACAAAAAAGAAACTTTCATGCCTCACTGGCAGCGGTGGGATTCGGACCCACGCCTCCGAAGAAACTGGTACCTGAAAACAGCGCCTTCGACCACTCGGCCTGCAAAGCGTCCCGTACTGCCGAAAAAAAATGTTAACATGAAGTTCAAACTTAGCAAGAGGCTGTGCAAAGAAGGATTTTTTGAAAGAGTAATTTTCACTCCGGGCAATATGGTGGATTCTAATCTGACTCAAAAAACTAAAATTTGAAAATGAGGTGGTTTTATGTATCGTTTGCATCAGCTAGATATGTTAAAATCGTCTAAAAGTAATTGTTTGCTCTTCCTTTACCTTTCAGATCCGCTAAAGAAAAAAAAAATATTTTGTATTCACTGGCAGCGGTGGGATACGAACCCACGTCTCCGAAGAGCCTGGTGCCTTAAACCTGCGCCTTAGACCGCTCGTCCACGCTACCGTCGAAAATGATCGCTAGTTTCAGTGAATCTTTTTTTACGTGTCAATCCGAATTCGAATAGATTCGTATTTGCAAGTGTGAATCCGAATATGAAATTCGGATTCATACCTATGAATCCGAATCCGAATCTATTCAGATTCAGACCTATGAATCCAAATCATTTCTGATTCACATCTGTGAATACGAATCCATTTGGATTCACACTTGGATTCACTGAAAAATTCAATTCAAAAGCTCAATATAAATAAAGAAATGTCTGTCTGTACCTCGCTACAGGTCGAGTTTTGGGTGCTAGTGAATTTCTGAAGAAAAATGATGATATTGTTATGGGTCCAAAAATTTTAAAAGTGAAATTCTACCAAAGTAATGTAAATTGAAACTTTGATTTGTTTACATAATTTTACCACAGATATGTAAAAGCTAAAAACGAACAGAAACACAATCATAGGATTGAAAAAAATTTAATGACCGTTCTAAAAAAATAGTGAAAAGACCCGCGGATAGTTCGAATTGCGGATAAAACGACCGCCGATAGTCGGGAGTTTACAGTATTTGTCATAAAATTGCTAATTAAATGGAATTCATTATAAAGCAGCCTAATTATTGATAACTCTTATCAATAATTAGGCAGGGGCATAAAAGGCAGGGGCATTATGCCCTTAAGGGGGCATAAAATTATTATTTGTTATTGTAAAATACCAATACACTCCTATTTGTGACTCTGAGTGTTTTTTAAAAAAATAAATGACCTCAGAATTTATGCATGAGTTACACGATTCATTTATTTTCTTATTAGGAAAAGAATAAGTACAGTGAAACCTGTGTAAGTTGACCACTCGCGGTGCAATACTTTGGCGGTCAACTTAGACAGGTGGTCAACTTATAAAGGGCGGTAATGATTGTTTTTATTTTGTGTCATTTCTTGTGTCACCATGCATTCATTTTTTGATGAATTCACCCTTACACTTTCTGTTCAACTCACTTCCATTGTTTAACATTATGAAACACTAATTAAAAATACTATTCAAATATTTTTGTCATTTTTTCCTTGTTTTCAACCATATTAGACACTAATTCTAGAAATTCCATATGCGCCCAGCTAATTTTCTCTGGTTTTCTTCCTTCTCAATTAATTTTCATATTTCATACTTTTTATTAATCTCACGTTCAGTTAACTTTCTTTTTGAAGCCTTTTTATAAAACTTATAGCAAAAAGAGCAACAAGTTCGACTCTCCCAGTAAATAAAGGCAAAATTAAAATGTCCTATCTCTTAATCCCTTGCACCAGAAATATGTAACTTTACTCTTCAGCAGGCCCAGATCTGCGTACTCGCAGTGCGGGGTCCACGCCCTTAAGGGGACTAACGGCGATAGAAATTGAAAAAAACGAGCACTAAGACTTGTTAACTTTACAAATAGACACTGCTGGCTACTAGGGCGAAACCCCACATATTTTGTTGCCAGGGGGATCAAAATTTATAGATCCGGGCCTGCTCTTTAGCATAATTCCAGTGTTGTCACAACATATTGCAACTGAAAGAAAAGACTTTGCACTTTTGTACTCACACCTATTTTCTTTGAACAGAGAGTAGGCAATCTTAAATAGAACAACGAATGAAAAACAAGTTTGGATAACAGAATAAAGAATAGCATAAGATTTATGCTGCGGTTATTTAGTTAGTAAAATGCTAGTCTGTTAGTAAAAGCATTAAAAATTTTCTTGGAAAGCTATCAGAAAAAAAAGATACATAAATAAATAATAAAATGTAAAATAATTGCTGAAGAAAGTTTTGAAAAATAAACCAAGTGGTAAACGTACAAAGGTTTTTTTTTACAATACTCCAAACCAAATTTGGTGTATATTAGTGGTCAAGATAGACAGATGGTCAAGATAGAGAGGTGGTCAAGTTACAGAGGTTTTCTTTCAATATATAAGATAGGACTAATTCCGTTCTTGACAAAAGCGGTCAACATAGACAGGTGGTCAACTTACAAGGGCGGTCAACTTTACAGGTTTTACTGTAATGTGTTTTACCAACAATTGTGTCAATAATTCACACGGAACACAATTTAAGAAACGCTGTGTTACAGAATAAATTAATAGTTTTCTTGTGAGGCTATGTGAGTTGAACTTTGATGCATCAGTTTTATGGGTTATTTTTATAAGTTTGAAAATTAAAAAAATATATATGCAATTTTTAAGTATAGACATAACTTTGGTTACCTACCCTAACTGAGCAGCATTAGTTTGAATTCGTTTCACAATTCATCTCGACTGTGTAGTTGTGTCTCTTTTGGGCAAATTCATTTGCACCCAACTAATTCAGTTGAACTCATTTATTCATAAATTTGAGAAATTGCAAATATGTTCCACACTTTGACACTGTTTAAAGTTAAGGCATTAAACCATAGTGTCTATAAAGAGTATTGGGAGAAAAACTGTATAATTGTATTAATAAAAGCGTATGGATACAAAATTTTATAAATTCAGTGATATTTTAATGACAATAAATATGTCATACCATAACAAGACAGAACAGTTGTCATTGGTAAAAAAATTTAAACTATTCATGAACAAAAGACTTTTCGTCAAAACAATACATTTGTAACTTCTACAAATGAACATTGACTTGAAATTTTTGACATTTAATCATAAAAGAGCAAACATTGTATTCACTGGCAGCGGTGGGATGCGAACCCACGCCTCCGGTGCCTTAAACCAGCGCCTTAGACCGCTCGGCTACGCGACCCACGGTGTTAGGCGTAACTCTTGAGAAAAATATGAGGACACGTTTCGGATAGTTTTAAAAAAACGCAATGACAAAAAACAAATTAAACTAAAGAGTTTTTGTCCCAGTCCATGCAGAGACTCGATTTCATTCAAACACAAACTATACTCGTATGCCGCAAAAGGGTTGAAATCCTTAGTCTATTAATCAAAAATAATTATCTTTTTCTGCCAATGACTTACAAAAAAGAAGCTATCAAGCCTCACTGGCAGCGGTGGGATTCGAACCCACGCCTCCGAGGAGACTGGTGCCTTAAACCAGCGCCTAAGACTGCTCGGCCAAGCTACCGTCGTAAAGTTAGCGCTAGTTAGGCAAGAAAACGAGAGCTTGCAACTTATATTTTCCAGATTTTTTTATGCAAAAAGCAAGTCAACAAGAGACTCGAACTTCAGTTTGCTTTTTTCGACATTTAATCATAAAAGAACAAACTTTGTATTACTGGCAGCGGTGGGATTCGAACCTACGGCTCCGAAGACACTGGTCCCTAAAACCAGCGCCTTAGACCGATCGGCAAGCTACCCACGGTGTTAGGTGTAACTCTTCAGAAAAGTATGAGGACACGTTTCATATAGTTTTAAACAAGCGCAATGACGAAAAACAAATTAAACTAAAGAGTTTTTGTACCAGTCCATGCAGAGACTCGATTTTATTCAAACACAAACTATACTTGTATGCTGCAAAAGGTTTAAAATCCTTAATCTATTAATCGAAAGTAATTATCTTTTTATTATTTTCGATTAGTGAAAATTTAAAATGGAAATGCCATACTGATAAACTTGTGAAGAAATTAAGAGGTAGAATACATTGGCTTTATCTATTGAGAAATATAGTTGGGAAAAAGTTTCTTAGATGTTTATTTTAACTCAATAATTACGTATGGTATTTGTGCATGGGGAGGTGATTATGAAACAAATCTTACCAATTTAAATAGAACATATGCAAAAATTTTGAAAATAATTTATGGATCTAAACAAGAACTTAATAAAAACGATACTATTTTACAAAAGTCGGAGAAAATCTATAATATCAGAGAAATATATGCACAGAGAATATTGTATTTTTTGCATAACAACAATAACTGGTTTGAAATTAATGAAAAAGAATATAATACTCGAATTTCAGGTAAACAATATAAAGTTATAAAACCAAATAAAACGATTATTAAAAAGCAATTCTTTTACTCTGCACCGCGGCTGTTTAATGAACTAACGGAAAATGTTAGTAATGAGAAGAACTTCAAAAAATATAAACAAGGGGTCAATGAATATATACAAAATAACGACATTCTATCAATAATTAACTTTTAGCTGATACAATATACTGACTTGTCAACCGGGAAGGGGGATTTTGTATTGTATTTTTATACTATTGAATGTTTCAATGCGAGTTATTGTGTTTTTTTTTTTTTCTGGAGTCAAACAGTCCAATAATTGTTCTGTGTAAAATTTTTAATACTTGTGTAAAATTAATTTGTAAATATTACTGTTAATACATATTTGTGTTTGTACTCCATACTAAACCAATTAAAAAACACTGCGGACAGTGCCTTTGGCGCTCTTTAGTGTTGAATTTACTACTAACTCATGTTGAACTATAGTCAAGATTTTCTTAATATTTTATTATGACGTTTGTAATTTATGTTTTATAATTTGTAAGTTTTTTAACTTTACTTTATTTTATTTTGCTTACTGTTATGTATGTGTATTTTGTTTTGTTAAAAAATCTAAATTTTATAATCTAAATCTTTTCTGCCAATGACTTACAAAAAAGAAACTTTCAAGTCTCACTGGCAGCGGTGGGATTAAACCCACGCCTCCGAAGAGACTGGTGCCTTAAAACAGCGCCTTAGACCGCTCGGCCACCGCACCATCGAAAGGTGAGCGCTAGGTAGGCAAGAAAACGAGAGCTTGCAGCTTATATTTTCCGGAACTTTTTATGCAAAAAGCAAGTCAACAAGAGACTCGAACTTCAGTTTGCTTTTTTCGACATTTAAGCATAAAAGAACAAACTTTGTATTACTGGCAGCGGTGGGATTCGAACCCACGCCTCCGTAGAGACTGGTGCCTAAAACCAGCGCCTTAGACCGCTCGGCCACGCTACCCACAGAGTTAGGCGTAACTCTTCAGAAAAATATGAGGACACGTTTCGGATAGTTTTAAACAAACTTAATGAAGAAAAACAAATTAAACTAAAGAGTTTTTGTACCAGTCAATGCAGAGACTCGATTTCATTCAAACTAGTTTTAACAAACTATACTCGTATGCCGCAAAAGGGTTAAAATCCTTAGTCTATTAATCGAAAATAATTATCTTTTTCTGCCAATGAGTTACAAAAAAGAAACTATCAAGCCTCACTGGCAAATGTGGGATTCGAACCCACGCCTCCGAAGAGACTGGTACCAGAAACCAGCGCCTTAGACCACTCGGCCACGCTACCTGCAAACCGTCCCGTTTTGCTGAAAAAAAATATTAACATAAAGTTCAAACTTAGCAACAGGCTGTGCAAAGACGGATTTTTTGAAAGAGTAATTCTCACTCCGGGCAATATGGTGGATTCTAATCTGACTCAAAAAACTAAAATTTGAAAATGAGGTGGTGTTATATGTCGTTTGCATCAGCTACATATGTTCAAATCGTCTAAAAGTAATTGTTTGTTCTTCCTTTACTTTTCAGATCCGCTAAAGAAAAAAAAATACTTTGTATTCACTGGCAGCGGTGGGATTCGAACATACGCCTCCGAAGAGACTGGTGCCTTAAACCAGCGCCTTAGACCGCTCGGCCAAGCTACCGCCGAAAGATAAGCGCTAGGTAAGCAACAAAACGAGAGTTTGCAGCTTATATTTTCGGGAAATTTTCATGCAAAAGGGAAGTCAACAAGAGACTCGAACTTCAGCTTGCTTTTTTCGACATTTAATCAGAAAAGAGCAAACATTTTATTCACTGGCAGCGGTGGGATTCGAACCCACGCCTTCGAAGAAAGTGGTGCCTTAAACCAGCGCCTGAGACCGCTCGGCTACGCGACCCACGGAGTTAGGCGTAACTCTTGAGCAAAATATGAGTACACGTTTCGGATGGTTTAAAAAAAATGCAATGACGAAAAACAAATTAAACTAAAGAGTTTTTGTCCCAGTCCATGCAGAGACTCGATTTCATTCAAACTAGTTTCAACAAACTATACTCGTATGCCACAAAAGGGTTAAAATTCTTAGTCTATTAATCGAAAATAATTATCTTTTTCTGCCAATGACTTACAAAAAAGAAAATTTCACGCCTCACTGGCAGCGGTGGGATTCGAACCCACGCCTCCGAAGAGACTGGTAGCTGAAACCAGCGCCTTAGACCACTCGGCCACGCTACCTGCAAAGCGGCCTGTTTTGCCGAAAAAAAAAAATGTTAACATAGAGTTCAAACTTAGCAGGAGGCTGTGAAAAGACGGATTTTTTGAAAGAGTAATTTTCACTCCGGGCAATATGGTGGTTTCTAATCTGACTCAAAAAACTAAAATTTGAAAATGAGATGGTGTTATATATCGTTTGCATCAGCTACATATTATAAAAAAATAATCTTAAAGTAATTGTTTGTTCTTCCTTTACCTTTCAGATCCGCTAAAGAAAAAAAAAGAAAATTTTGTATTCACTGGCAGCGGCGGAATTCGAACCCACGCCTCCGAAGCGACTGGTGCCTAAAGCCAGCGCCTTAGACCGCTCGCTCACGCTACCGTCGAAAAGTGCGCGCTAGGTAGGCAAGAAAACGAGAGTTTGCAGCTGATATTTTCAAGAAATTTTTAGGCATAAAGCAAGTCAACAAGAGACTAAAACTTCAGTTTTCTTTTTTCGACATTTAATCATAAAAGAGCAAACATTGCATTCACTGGCAGCGGTGAGATTCGAACCCACGCCTCCGAAGATACTGGTGCCTTAAACCAGCGCCTTAGACCGCTCGGCCACGCGACCCAAGGAGTTACGCGTAACTATTCAGAAAAATATGAGGACACGTTTCGGATAGCTTTAAAAAAACGCAATGACGAAAAACAAATTTGACCTTTCGACTGTAGCGTGGCCGAGCGGTCTAAGACGATGTTTTAAGGCACCAGTCTCTTCGGAGGCGTGGGTTCAAATCCCACCACTGCCAGTGAATACAAAAGATTCCTTTTTTTTCTTTGACGGATCTGTAGGGTAAAGGAGGAACAAACAATTACTTTTAGATGATTTTAGCATATGTAGTTGATGCAAACTTGATATACCACCATCTCATTTTCAAATTCCAGTTTTTTGAGTCAGATAAGAAACCACCATATTGCTCGTAGTGAAAATTACTCTTTCAAACTTTCCGTCGTTGCACAGCCTCTTGCTAAGTTTGAGCTTTATGTTAACATTTTTTTTTCGACAAAATGTGTCGTTTTGCAGTAACGTGGCAGAGTGGTCTAAGGCGTTGGTTTTAGGCACCAGTCTCTTCGGAAGCGTGGGTTCGAATCCCCCCGCTGCCTGTGTGGCCTGAAAGTTTCCTTTTTGTAAGTCATTAGCAGAAAAAGATAATTATTTCCGATTAATAGACTAAGGATTTTAACCATTTTGCGGCATAACAGTATAGTTTTTGTTTGAATGAAACCGAGTCTCTGCATGGACCGGAACAAAAACTCTTTAGTTTAATTTGTTTTTCTTCATTGCGTTTGTTTAAAATTATCCAATACGTGTCCTCATATTATTCTGAAGAATTACCCTTTAGTCCTTGAGTAGTCTTTTGTTGACTTGCTTTTTGTATAAAAATTTCTGGAAAATATAAGCTGCAGGATCTCGTTTTCGTGCCTACCTAGCGCTCACCTTTCGACGGTAGCGTGGAAGAGCGGTCTAAGGCGCTGGTTTAAGGCACCAGTCTCTTCGGAGGCGTGGGTTCGAATCCCACCGTTGCCAGTGAAAACAAAATTTTCTTTTTTTTTCTTTAGCGGATCTGAAAGGTAAAGGAAGAACAAACAATTACTTTTAGATGATTTTAATATATCTAGCTGATGCAAACGATATATACCACCGTCTCATTTTCGATTTCCAGTTTTTTGAGTCAGATCAGAAACCACCATATTGCCCGGAGTGAAAATTACTCTTTCAAAATTTCCGTCTTTGCACAGCCTCCTGCTAAGTTTGAACTTTAAGTTAACATTTTTTTTTTCGACAACACGTGTTGCTTGGCAGGTTCCGTGGCCGAGTGTTCTAAGGCGCTGGTTTCAGGTACCGGTCTCTTCGCAAGCGTGGGTTCGAATCCCAGTGAGGCCAGAATTTTTCCTTTTTGTAAGTCATTCGCAGGAAAGATAATAATTTTCGATTAATAGACTAAGGAATTTAACCCTTTTGCGGCATACGAGTATATTTTGCGTTTGAATGAAATCGAGTCTCTGCATGGACTGGGACAAAAAGTCTTCAGTTTAATTTGTTTTTCTTCATTGCGTTTGTTTAAAATTATCTGAAACGTGTCCTCATATTTTCTGAAGAGTTACGCCTAGTTCTATGGGTAGCGTGGCCGAGCGGTATAAGGCGCTGGTTTTATGCACTGGTCGTTTTGGGGGCGTGGGCTCGAATCCCACTGCTGCCAGTAATACTGAGTTTTTTCTCTGATGACTAAATGTCGAAAAAAGAAAACTGTTCGAGTCCCTTGTTGACTTGCTTTTTGCATAAAAATATCCGGAAAATATAAGCTGCAACCTCTCGTTTTCGTGCCTACCTAGCGCTCACCTTTCGCTGGTAGTGTGGCCGAGCGGTCTAAGGCTCTGCTTTAAGGCGCCAGGCTCTTCCGACGCTTGTGTTCGAATCCCACTGCTGTCAGTGAATACAAAATTTTCTTTTTTTTTTTTTTTAGCGCATCTGAAAGGTAAAGGAAGAACAAACAATTAGTTTTAGATGATTTTAACATATGTAGCTGATGCAAACGATATATACCACCGTCTCATTCTCGAATTCTAGTTTTTTGAGTCAGATCAGAAACCACCATATTGCCCCGAGTTAAAATTACTCTTTCTTAAAATCCGTCTTTGCACAGCCTCTTGCTAAGTTTGAGCTTTATGTTAACATTTTTTTTTTCGACAAAACGGGTCGCTTTGCAGGTAGTGTGGCCGAGTGGTCAAAGGCGCTGGTTTCTGGTACCAGTCTCATCGGAGGAGTGGGTTCGAATCCCATCGCTGTCAGGGAGGCCAGAATGTTTCCTTTTAGTAAGTCATTCGCAGAAAAAGATAATAATTTTCGACTAATAGACTAAGGATTTTATCCCTTTTGCGGCATACGAGTATATTTTGTGTTTGAATGAAATCGAGTCTCTGCATGGACTGGGACAAAAACTCTTTAGTTTAATTTGTTTTTCTTCATTGCGTTTGTTTAAAATTATCCGAAACGTGTCCTCATATTTTTCTGAAGAGTTACTCCTAATTCCTCGGTAGCGTGGCCGAGCGGTCTAAGGCGCTGGTTTTAGGCACCAGTCTCTTCGGAGGAGACGGCTCGAATCCAACTGCAGCCAGTAATACAAAGTTTGTTCTTTTATGATTAAATGTCGAAAAAAAGCAAACTGAAGAAAAGTCTTAAATTGAATTCATTTTTGCATAAAAAATTCCGGAAAGTATAAGCTGCAAGTTCTCATTTTCTTCGCTTCATTTCGATTCCGAATCACAACTGACTACAACTGTATTTATGTCGAGGACTGCATACTAAGTGCCTTGTCTCTCCATTACTTTTTATACCGATAGATGACAGAACCATCACCGGATCAAACAGTAAATGAGAATTTAGACTTAGACCAGGAGCTAATAGCTACCTGGTGCTAGCACCCCCAGAGGTATCGTTTCACTTCGAGGACTTTGAGACTACGAGCATATTTAACGTTGTCCAGTCCCCTTTAATGACGACGGTGGATCTTTGACCATCGAGGTTCGAACTCAGGACACTCCGGCCCCGAAACCGACACTCTACCGATCGGGCTACCACGGTCGATCTCGTTTTCTTGCCTACCTAGCGCGGACCTTTCGACGGTAGCGTGGCCGAGCGGTCTAAGGCGCTAGTTTAAGGCTCCAGTCTCTTCGGAGGCGTGGGTTCGAATCTCACCGCTGCCAGGAATACGAAGTTTGTTCTTTCATGATTCAATGTGAAAAAAAGCAAACTGAAGTTGAAGTCTCTTGTTGACTTTCCTTTTCGCATAAAAATTTCCGGAAAATATAAGCTGCAAGCTCTCGTTTTCTTGCCTTCCTAGCGCTCACATTTCCGCGGTAACTTGGCCGAGCGTCTAAGTCGCTGGTTTAAGGCACCAGTCTCTTCGGAGGCGTGGTTTCGTATCCCACCGCTGCCAGTGAATCCGATTTTTTTTTTCTTTAGCGGATCTGAAAGGTAAAGGAAGAACAAACAATTACTTTTATATGATTTTAACAAATGTAGCTGATGCAAACGATATAAAACACCATCTCATTTTCAAATTCTAGTTTTTTGAGTCAGATAAGAAACCACCATATTAATCGGAGTGAAAATTACTCTTTCAAAATTTCCGTCTTTGCACAGCCTCTTGCTAAATTTGAGCTTTATGTTAACATTTTTTTTGGACAAAATAAGTTGCTTTGCAGGTAGCGCGGCCGAGTGGTCTAATGCGCTTGTTTCAGGTGCAAGTCTCTTCGGAGGCAGGGGTTCGAATCCCACCGCTGCCTGTGAGGCCTGAAAGTTTCCTTTTCGTAAGTCATTCGCAGAAAAAGATAATTATTTTCGATTAATAGACTGAGGATTTTAACCCTTTTGCGGCATACGAGTATATTTTGTGTTTGAATGAAATCGAGACTCTGCATACTGGGACAAAAATTCCTTAGTTTAATTTGTTTTTCTTCATTGCGTTTGTTTAAAATTATCCGAAACGTGTTCTCATATTTTTCTGAAAAGTTACCCCTAATTCCGTGGGTAGCGTGGCCGAGCGGTCTAAGGCGCTGGTTTTAGGCACCAGTCGCTTCGGAGGCGTGGGTTCGAGTCCCACCGCTGGCAGTAGTACAAAGTTTGATCTTTTATGATTAAATGTCGAAAAAAGCAAACTGAAGCTCGAGTCCCTTGTTAACTTGCTTTTTGCATAAAAATTTCCGGAAAATATAAGCTGCAAGCTCTCGTTTTCCTGCCTACTTAGCTCTCACCTTTCGACGGTAGCGTGGCCGAGCGGTCTAAGGCGCTGGTTTAAGGCACCAGTCTCTACGGAGACGTGGGTTCGAATCTCATCGCTGCTAGTGAATCCATAATTTTTTTTTTCTTTAGCGGATCTAAAAGGTAAAGGAAGAACGAACAATTACTTTTAGATGATTTTAACATATGTAGTTGATGCAAACGGTATATACCACCATATCACTTTCAAATTTTAGTTTTTTGAGTCAGATAAGAAACCACCATATTGCCCGGATTGAAAATTACTCTTCCAAAATTTCTGTCTTTGCACAGCCTCTTGCTAAGTTTGAGCTTTATGTTAACATTTTTTTTTTTCGACAAAACGGGTCGCTTTGCAGGTAGCGTGGCCGAGTGGTCTAAGGCGCTGGTTTCAGGTACCAGTCTTTTCGGAGGCGTGGGTTCGAATCCCACCGCTGCCAGTGAATACAAGTTTTGTTCTTTTATGATTAAATGTCGAAAAAAGCAAACTGAAGTTCGAGTCTCTTGTTGACTTTCTTTTTTGCATAAAAATTTCTGGAAAATATAAGTTGCAAGCTCTTGCTTTCTTGCCTACCTAGCGCTCACTTTTCGGCGGTAGCGTGGCCGAGCGGTCTAAGGCGCTGGTTTAAGGCACCAGTCTCTTTGTAGGCATGGGTTCGAATCCCACCGCTGCCAGTGAATACAAAAATTTCTGATTTTTTTCTTTATCGGATCTGAAAGGTAAAGGAAGAACAAACAACTACTTTTAAATGATTTTAACATATGTAGCTGATGCAAACGATATATACCACCGTCTCATTTTCGAATTCCAGTTTTTTGAGTCAGATCAGAAACCACCATATTGCCCGGAGTGAAAATTACTCTTTCAAAAAATCCGTCTTCGCACAGTCTCTTGCTAAGTTTGAACTTTATGTTAACGTTTTCTTCTCGTACAAAGTGGGTCGCGATGAAGATAGCGTGGCCGAGTGGTCTAACAAGCTGGTTTCAGGCACCAGTCTCCTCGGAGGCGTGGGTTCGAGTCCCACCGCTGGCAGTAATACAAAGTTTGTTCTTTTATGATTAAATGTAGAAAAGAGCAAACTGAAGTTCAAGTCTCTTGTCGACTTTCCTTTTTGCATCAAAATTTCTGGAAAATATATGCTGCATTCTCTCGTTTTCTTGCCTACCTAGCGCTCCCCTTTCGACGGTAACGTGACCGAGCGGATATTTGTCTGAAACATGCCCGCGACGTTTGTCTTGACTGCTTCACGTCGGCGACAAAACATTTTTCAGCGCACATTTGGCAGACAAATAGCAGGTGAGACGGTATCGAGCGCGCATGCGCAGTGCTACATTTATCATTTGTCAACAAACATGGCGACGTTTCGCGGATGAGATAACGGTTCAACTGATGATGAAGCTTTGTTTTTATTGTTACTCGCAGCTGAAGAGGAAATTAATATAAATTTCAGACTGAGCTTTTGTTTATTGATGTTTTTATTTTAAGTTTTTTTGTGTTAAGTACCTAAATTAAACTTGATCAAAACCTCTTGTAATATCCTATGAATCTTCAAGAACTAATCAGTTGTGTGTGGAATGTGGGTCAAAGTGAAATAGTTGAAAAAACTTTCGAGATGAACAAATTGGAAATCTGTCCTGAAAATGGCGATACATAAAGAACGAACAATAAATTTTACGATAAAACTTGCACTGAAACAAATTTTAATTTTTTTTATTTTTGGCAGTAAATTTGTACCTCGAAAAAAAAACGGCGGAAAATGTAACTTTTTTTTTTTTTTGCAAAGAGAAAAATTTAATATTTTTCTCAGGAAAGTTTTTTTATTTGATTATTAAAGTTATTAAAGATGTCTTAAACAAATATGGACATAAAAGAATGAAACAATAAATGAAAAGAAAATGAAACAGATGAGTAAATAAATGAGTGAATAAAATAGTGAATGAATGAATAAATAAATAAGGGAATTATTAAATAAAGGAATGTAAATGAAATAATAAATAAATACGCAAGTCGCATGCACTTGACTAACTGTACGACGTATTTAAAGTACAAATTAACCTAATATTAAACAAATAAATTCGGCACCGAATATTAAATATTTGAAACGTTGATAACAAGAACTTTATCATTTGATAAAAATAATAAAAATGTTTCACTTACAAACAGCGCAATACATTACAATTTGAGTATCAAATTTCGAAAATTGCTTTTATTTTAATTAATTTTCAACACTAATCACGCAATTCATTAAAAGATATGAAGGTGCTAAAACGTTTAATATTAAAAACATTTAGGACAGTGTTATTAGCATTTAATAGTTATTCATGTAAAACCATATCAGTTATCTATTTAAAAAATATTATTATTCAATAACACAATGATTTTAGTGGAAAAAAATTACATAACTCTTATTACATCGTCACAATTTTTTTTCTCAAACATGGAACTAGGTGCATTCTCATTTAGCTCGTTTTGACCAATTTCTTCCAGCGCCTCAGACTTTTTTCGACAACTGAACTAAGTTTCAACTTTGAATGTTCATAGTTTGGTAGTTAAATTGAAAACCTCTTAAAATAATTCATTTCATTACAGAAATTACCATTACAGAAATTATTGAACTTACTCATTTATAAGTAAACTACAACGTGCAAAATGGTTTCAAAAGGCGTCAAATGCATACATTTCTGAATAAATTTTACATTATCACATAAATCATGTAAAGCTTAGAATAAAAATATCATAAATCCAAAAGTAATGCAAAAACATTAACAATACTATTTTAGTTTTTGAAATATAATTTTCCAGTAGAATTTAGCTTTCTTCCGACTTTAATCCACGCTATCTCCATTTATATTTTGTTCGAACAATCCAACGATAGGATTAAAATAATTTTTCTTTTTGTTTCCAAAATTTTTGATAAAAGAGATACTAAATTAAGCGCTTTCTAGCAACACAACACTCATCTTGCTGTTTTGTCGTCGGCGACGTGGGAGCAACTAGAGTCCCTATCAACCCCCAGGAACAAATATACCTCCTGCTACACTTCGATGGAAGGGGGTAAGACGGAGACAAATGTCGTACCCCCGCCCTGTCGCTTAGGTGTGCGCGCTCACTGCAGAATGAACTGGTTTTTCGGACCGATTGTCTGAAACCTGTCGACTAGATGTTCCTGTCTAGCGCGCCTTAGGCGCGCCACGCCTAAGGCGCTGGTTTAAGGCAGCAGTCTCTACGGAGACGTGGGTTCGAATCCCACCGCTGCCAGTGAATCCAAAAATTTCTTTTTTTTTTTTTCTTTAGCGGAGCTGAAAGGTAAAGGAAGAACAAACAATTACTTTTAGATGATTTTAACATATGTAGTTGATGCAAGCGATATAAACCACCATCTCACTTTCAAATTCTAGTTTTTTGAGTCAGATAAGAAACCACCATATTGCCCGGAGTGAAAATTACTCTTCCAAAATTTCCGTCTTTGCACAGCCTCTTGCTAAGTTTGAGCTTTATTTTAACATTTTTTTTTCGACAAAACGGGTCGCTTTGCAGGTAACGTGACCGAGTGGTATAAGGCGCTGGTTTCAGGTACCGGTCTTTTCGGAGGCGTGGGATCGAATCCCACCGCTGCCAGTGAGGCCTGAAAGTTTCTTCTTTGTAAGTCATTGGCAGAAAAAGTTAATTATTTTCGGTTAATAGACTAAGGATTTTAACCCTTTTGCGGCATACGAGTATATTTTGTGTTTGAATGAAATCGAGTCTCTGCATGGTCTGGGGCAAACACTCTTTAGTTTAATTTGTTTTTATTCATTGCGTTTGTTTAAAATTATCCGAAACGTGTCCTCATATTTTTCTGAAGAGTTACGCTTAATTCCGTGGGTGGTGTGGCCGAGCGGTCTAAGGCGCTGGTTTCAGGCACCAGGCTCTTCCGAGGCGTGGGTTCCAATCCCGCCGCCGCCAGTAATAAATAGGTTGATCTCTTATGATTAAATGTCGAAAAAAGCAAACTGAAGAAAAGTCTCAAATTGAATTCATTTTTGCATAAAAAATTCCTGAAAGTATAAGCTGCAAGCTCTCGTTTTCTTCGCTTCACTTCGATTCCGAGTCACAACTGACTACAACTGTATTTATGTCGAGGACTGCATACTAAGTGCCTTGTCTCCATTATTTTTTATACCGATAGATGGCAGCACCATCACCGGATTGAACAGTTAATGAGAATTTAGAACTGGAACAGGAGCTAATAGCTACCTGTTGCTAGCACCCCCAGAGGTATCGTTTCACTTGGAGGACATTGACACCACGAGCATATTTAACGTCGCCCAGTCCCCTTTAATGACAACGGTGGATCTTCGACCATCGAGGTTCGAACTCAGGACCATCCGGCCCCGAATCCGACACTCTACCGATAGGGCTACCACGGCCCCTCTCGTTTTCTTGCCTACCTAGCGATCACCTTTCGACGGTAGCAAGGTCGAGCGGTCTAAGGCGCTGGTTTAAGGCACCAGTCTCTTCGGAGGCGTGGGTTCGAATCCCACCTCTGCCAGTAATACAAAGTTTGTTCTCTTATGATTAAATGTCGAAAAAAGCAAACTGAAGTTCGAGTCTCTTGTTGACTTGCTTTTTGCATAAAAATTTCCGGAAAATATAAGCTGCAAGCTCTTGTTTTTTTGCCTACCTAGCGCTCACCTTTCGACGGTAGCGTGGCCGAGCGGTCTAAGGCGCTGGTTTAAGGCACCAGTCTATTCGGAGGTGTGGCATAGTGGGCAAAAATCCACCGAACTCGCGCGTTTTGAGCTAGGATCTTCTATTATGGCTCAAAATGCGGAAAAATTCTTCGACTATTTCTTAGTGGTGCTACAATTTTGAATTTCTTAACCCCCTAAGCCCCGCAGAGCTCAGAATGGACCCAAGTCGCAATTTTGAAAACTAAAATGTTTGACCATATTTTTTCCCTGATATGTGGCTTAATGCTTAGCATAAATCGAGGAATTGGATAATAAAACACAACTTTTGATCGCTGCCGGGTGTTTAGAAATGCTTTTTTCCACCGCATAAGTCATTAAAAACATGATTTTTCAGGTTTTTCCGTTGAAAAAATGGGTTTTAACGGTCTTCGCACATCTCCCGCTCAAAAACAAATATATATTTTAATTCTAATCTACAAGTTTTCAATCATTTTCGAAAGTTCAAAAGGTAAAAACTTTCCTAAAACACCGAAAAATAGCCATCATACTACTCTGATGTTATCAACCGGCAAGAATGTGCAATAACATAACTGCCACCCCTTCTCCTATTTTAGCTGTCATATCTAATGAAAGTCTTCAACAATACATTGAAAACACCAACACCAATTTTGCGTTCGTTATTGTTTTTTTAGTTAGTACAACTAAATCATTTTGATAGTTTACTTCTAATGTAAAATGAATAATAAATTTATACTTAATACATGTGGCTCGGCAGATGGAAAAGGTAGAATGGAACTCGAAATGCAGTCATCTGTTTTTAGTGGATGCTGGGCTGTTAATGTAATAAAGTTGAACTTCACTTCCGTTTAAAACTGCATTCTGTATAGGCGTTGTAAAAAAAAGAAAACTGGTCTTTAAAAGAAGAAATATTGCAATGTGCAAAAAAGCTTAAAAAAAGTCAGTTTTTGGTTAATTTCGCGAAACTTAACGGCTTATGTGCGAACTTAATGGTGCAAAGACTGTAAATAATTGTGAAGATACATGAAAAGAGTGTTCAAAGGAAGCATTTTATCCGTATTATAACAAAAATTTTAAACACTAGTATTTTCATAAAAAGTTTGGAAATTTGTCCTTTTTTTCTATTTTTGGAGAAATTCAAGCCTTGGTAGGACCCTCAAAGAGTTGTTCAAACTTGATAATATTTTACAGGTGTGTTGTACTTACACGTGCACAGCTTTTGGCAGGTATTCCAAATTAAGATTCAAAATTTCGTTTTTTTCGATCCACCCTAGTATACATATATGTGTATACATTTTGAGAATAAATCGTCTGCGTTCGAATTAAGACCTTTACATTTAGAATTTCCGAATGCTTTTGATGTTTTTAAGAAAATTTAATGTATTAAAGTAACAGTTGAGCAAATGTGTAGACGCAATATTAGTATGTTTGTTTCCTTGGATTAATCGGAGTATTTGAATTATGGCAGGTATGTTCACTCTTTTACACAAGTATGCAAAATAGAAAACTTTGTCCTCTGTTACATAAATAAGTATTTAAACAAATTATGTAAATTACATTTTTTAAAAATCAGTTTCTGCGTGTAAGACCAACTAAACAACATAAATTTTAATATAAGTTCAATAAAACTTTATAATAAAGTTAAAATAACATGTCTGTTTTTCATACTTCTAAAGTGAAAGCTAATGGACATATAATAGTAAATATTTGTTTTTTAAATTAAATAGAGTGAAGTATAATCATATAATTTCATTAATCCTTTCACCCCTACCTTAAATTTAGCTGTATTATAACCTATAAATGATGTTGTTAGGAACAAAACTGAGGCTAAAAGGGTTCATCTGAGTATTAATTGTTTAGTTTAAAACACATTAAAATTTTAACATCTGCTTTTACATTTTAAGCTAGAATTTCAACAGAAACACTTACGTAAAAGAGTGAACATACCAGTTACAATTCCAAGATTACGATTATTCCGAGGAAACAGACAAACATACTAATTTTGCGTCTATACATTTGCTCAACTGCTCCTTTAATACAGTAAATTTTCTTTAAAACATCAAAAGCATTCGGAAATTCTAAATGTAAAGGTCTTAATTCGAACGCAGACGATTTGTTCTCAAAATGTGTACACATAAATGTATACATATAAAATTAGCTGTTTGCTGCTATTGCACAAATGTATTCCCGTGGACAATGGTAGGATCTCGAGCTGAAATTCGGACTTTGAGCAACTTTTCGGTGTTTTAGGGAGGTTTTTACCTTTTGAACTTTAGAAAATAATTGAAAACTTGTAGATTAGAATTAAAATATATGTTTGTTCTTGTATGAAGATGTGTGAAGACCGTTAAAACCCATTTTTCAACGGAAAAAATGAAAAATCATGTTTTTAATCACTTATACGGTGGAAAAAAGCACTTCTAAACACCCGGCAGCGATCAAAAGTTGTGTTTTATCATCCAACCCCTCAATTTATACTAAGCATTGAGCCGCATATCAGGGAAAAAATACGGTCATACTTTTTACTTTTCAAAATCGCGACTTGGGTTCATTCTGAGCTCTGCGGGGCTTAGGGGGTTAAGAAATTCAAAATTGTAGCACCACTACGAAATAGTCGAAGGATTTTGCCGCATTTTGAGCCATAATAGAAGATCCTAGCTCAAAACGCGCGAGTTCGGTGGATTTTTGCCCACTATGCCATACTGTGCAGCGCCTTAGACCGCTCGGCCACGCTACCGTCGAAAGGTGAGCGCTAGGTAGGCAAGAAAACGAGAGCTTGCAACTTATATTTTTCGGAAATTTTTATGCAAAAAGAAAGTCAACAAGAGACTCGAACTTCAGTTTCCTTTTTTCGACATTTAAAGATAAAAGAACAAACTTTGCATTATTGGCATTCGAACCCACGCCTCCGAAGAGACTGGTGCCTAAAACCAGCGCCTTAGACCGCTCAACAAATTAAGCTAAAGAGTGTTTGTCCCAGACCATGCAGAGACTCGATTTCATTCAAACACAAAATATACTCGTATGCCGCAAAAGGGTTAAAATCCTTAGTCTATTAACCGAAAATTATTATCTTTTTCTGCGAATGACTTACAAAAAGGAAATTTTCAGGCCTCACTGGCAGCGGTGGGATTCGAACCCACGCCTCCGAAAAGACCGGTGCCTGAAACCAGCGCCTTATCCCACTCGGCCACGCTACCTGCACAGCGACCCGTTTTGTCGAAAAAAAATGTTAACATAAAGTTCAAACTTAGCAAGAGGCTGCGCAAAGACGGATTTTCTGAAAGAGTAATTTTCATTTCGGGCAATATCGTAGTTTCTGATCTGACTCAAAAAAACTAGAATTTAAAAATGAGATGGTGGTATATATCGTTTGCATCAGCTACATATGTTAAAATCATCTAAAAGTAATTGATTGTTCTTCCTTTACCTTTCAGATCCGCTAAAGAAAAAAAAAAGAAATTTTTGTATTCACCGGCAGCGGTGGGATTCGCACCCACGCCTCCGAAGAGACTGGTGCCTTAAACCAGCGCCTTTGATCGCTCGGCCACGCTACCGTCGAAAGCTGAGCGCTACGTAGGCAGGAAAACGAGAGCTTACGACCTTTATTTTCCGGAAATTTTTATGCAAAAAGCAAGTCAACAAGAGACTCGAACTTCAGTTTGCTTTTTTCGACATTTAATCATAAAAGAACAAATTTTGTATTACTGGCAGCGGTGGGATTCGAACCCACGCCTCCGAAAAGACTGGTGCCTAAAACCAGCGCCTTAGACCGCTCGGCCACTCTGCACACGTAATTAAGCGCAACTCTTCAGAAAAATATGAGGACACGTTTCGGATAACTTGAAACAAACGCAATGAATAAAAGCAAATTAAACTAAAGAGTTTTTGTTCCAGTCCATGCAGAGACTCGATTTCATTCAAACAAAAACTATACACGTATGCCGCAAAAGGGTTAAAATCCTTAGTCTATTAATCGGAAATGATTATCTTTTTCTGCCAATGACTTGTAAAAAGAAACTTTCAGGCCTCACTGGCAGCGGTGGGATTCGAACCCGCGCCGCCGTAGAGACTGGCGCCTGAAACCAGCGCCTATGACTGCTCGGCCACGCTACCGTCGAAAGGTGAGCGCTAGGTAGGCAAGAAAACGAGAGGGGCCGTGGTAGCCCGATCGGGTGACGGATTCGGGGCTGGAGGGTCCTGAGCTCGAACCTCGATGGTCGAAGACCCACCGTCGTCATTAAAGGGGACTGGGCGAAGTTAAATATGCTCGTGGTCTCAATGTCTTCCAAGTGAAACGATACCTCTGGGGGTGCCAGCACCAGGTAGCTATTAGCTCCTGGTCTAGTTCTAAAATTCTCATTAACTGTTCAATCCGATGATGGTGCTGCCATATATCGATATAAAAAATAATGGAGGCAAGGCACTTAGTATGCAGTCCTCGACATAAATACAGTTGTAATCAGTTGTGACTTGGAATCGAAATCGAAAGTGTACCGTCGAAAGGTAACGAGAGATTGCAGCTTACATTTTCCGGCATGAAAATGAGATTAATTAAAATCAGTGTTTATTTTATAATTGGGTGTTTAGTTTAGTTGATTTTTGTACTGAAATTGCAAAATAAATTTCATTTATAGGTTCGGGTTGGAACCCCCTACCCAATATCGGTTATTTTTTGCTTTTTAGTTCCTAGGTATTTTTTGAAAGCAGTATATTTTTTTTAATTTAAATGTATTTATTTTTTGCTTTTTAGTGGTGAAAATATAAAATAAATTCGCAGGATAGAATATGTGGTACATGACGTTGAGGCCTTTCTTACGCGCATCTCGAGTAAGAAAGCGTCGAGTACATGAGTCTGAAAACAACTAATATGAGCACGATAGAGAAAGAAATAGACCACAGCGTCTCAGAGACTTCCGACGACTGTGAAGAAAGGCTTTTTCAAATGCGCAACTATGTACAAAAAAATTTTGTCTTCATCATTAGTTGGGCGCTATTCAAGTTTGCTTTCCGAAAGCAAATGCACGACTCACTTAAAAAACATCAGAAATTGCTTTAAATTTAAAATTGTAAATTTTAAATTTTAAAATTGTAACACTGCAAATTGTAAAATCATATTTCACAACAATACGTATCACACAACCCTCGATATACAGTGGCTCCCAAAAGTGTTCGTACACCTTGAAATTTTGTAGTAAAACCAAAATAACGCAAAACTGAATTTGAATATGAAGTCCAATTTTTTTTCACACCATTCTTATGCCATTTTGAATAAAACCCAGTAGTTTTTTTCAAAATATTGCCAGATTTTATTTTTGAAATTTGTCAAAAAATGAACAGACGGAGAAATAATACGCCACAAAAGTCATCGTACACTCAAATTTTTTCGAATAAATTCATGATTAAAACTATCGTATATCATTTTTTTATTATTTTTGCATTGTGTTGACCTTTAAAAGTCATTTGGCTTTAATTTTTTGTTTATTTATTCCTTAATATTGTGCTTATTACTTTAAAATGACTGGTATTTGAAAAACACCACAAACATCATTCGAAATTTGAATTGTTTCCTCACAGTAGCGGTAAATTGGTTTGAAATGTCTCTAAATTAGGTAATTTATACCATTATATAGTGAAGTGCTTGATAAAGTGCTTTAAAGACAAGAATCGAATCGAAAACACGGTAAGAAAAGGTCAACTTTCAAAGTTAACAATGCGTGATCGGAGGTTTACAGTTAAAAAAATTATGAAAAATACACATTTGAGCGCTGAAAGAATTTCTGAAGGATTGAATGAAACATTTTACGTTTAATTTTCACCTAAAATTGTTCGCCAAGTTCTCTGATTAGCTGGATTAAATGGGACCTCTTCCTGCAAAAAATTTTCTTGTTCGTGCGAATAACAGTAAGCTTACGCTTTCCGTCGCAAAATCAATGATAAATAAGCTCAAAAAGTTTTGGAACAACGTCTTACTTATAGATGAAAATAAATTCAACATTTTGGGTTAAATTGTTGTATATTTGTAAATAGAAGAAAAAATGAGGAATTTAATCTGAAAAACTTTGTTGGATCAGTTAATCAGGACGGTGAAGGTGTTTTAGTGTGAGGGTGCATTACAGCATCAGGACTTGGAAATTTGGTATTTTTTGATTAAATTATGAATCATGTTGTTCATTTAAATATTTTAAAAAGCAATTTTAAACTATTAGCCCAAAATTTGGTAATCGGAAACAACTTTGTTTTTTATCGAGATAACGATAAGAAGCACACGTTTGCGTTTGGTGCCTCAAAAATTGTCCTTAAGCTTAGAAATACCCCCTCAATCTCCAGATTTGAACTTCATGTAACATATTTAGAGATATCTGGGGGCTAGATTACGAAAATACAGCTTTGAAATGAAAATAGAGCTAGAAACAGTAAGACTCAAACTGTGGTTGAACACTTAATCAGAAATTACGCAAAAAAAGAAAGAAAAAACAATGAAATCTATTCCCAGACGTTTAAAAGCTCTTGTTGATACTGCATGATGTTCTAGTAAATAATAACTTTGTAAAAAGTTAGATTATTTACTAATTTTTTGACATTTTTTCAAAGTGTACGAAGACTTTTGTGAGATAAAATTTCCGGCAATTTTTGGTTTTTGATTTTTTTAAAATTATGCTTTAATGTTTTATTAAAAATTTTCATGTAGTTTTGTTAAATATATATCATAGATTTTATAATAAAATACCTATTGCGAAATATTAATTCTAACCAATGGATAATGGCCTATTTCATTGAAAATCGTAGGTGTACGAACACTTTTGGGAGCCACTGTAGCTGCTGTAGATTTAGGAAAAAAGAACTTTGCGAAAAGTCTAGTGTACGTAGCTCTCGGCAGAGTCAAGATTTGAAGTAATAGCTCGATCTGATTTAGAACCCTTTAAACTTTTAACTAAACCTCACGATTAACGAGCATTCGCAAAAATGCAACAATTGATCCATCTCATTTCTGATAAAAAGTACACTGGATTCAGTACTTAGTTAAAGCCATTTAAATGTTTACGGTTTCCCAAACTGCTAATAAACTGTAAATTGCAAGTCGTAAAATTGTAAATTATAAAGTGTAATTTCTGTTTCACAAGAATACGTATCATGTAACTCGTGATAAAAGTCGCGTAGGTCTTCAGATGCCCCCATTACAAATGAAGATAAAAAATTCCATCAGAATGAATTTTATGTTTGCTTAGTCGCTCCTTGATTCAAAATTTTCATTATGATTACTCTTAATAATAATGTTTTTTAGTTCTTTCTTTCACTTTGGGTAAAAAAAAACACATACATTTGTTTTATGGCATTTTTTAACAATGGGTTTTTATACTTAAATTACATGAAATTTATTGTTTTTTACCCATAACTTTCTCTAAAGAGCAAATAGGGTAAATCAAAGATTTGAAACCTTAGAGTAAAGTTAGAATACCACATATCCACTAAACAAAAAAAAAAAAATCATAAAAACTGGTTCACTAAGTGAGACGATATACAAAGTTAATAAATTACAAATCGCTTTAAATCTGAGTATGATATTTGAAGAGTTCCCTCAATTTCATCAAATCCGAAATCGATCACCTTTAGACCGCCGGAGAAGTATACCGTTTCAAACAAAAAAAAAAAAACTCCTAATCGGTACAGGCAGGGACGTGCAGGGAAATGTAAGGGCCCGTCACAAATGAGTTTTCTCGGCCCCTCTCCATATGGTTTACCCCTAAAGTTTCCCCCTGGTTTTAAAAATATTGGACCCCCTTCGATCTCAGGAAGGGCCAACAGGTGTTCTCTCCCCCCCCCCCCCCCGCGCCCTTCTGTACAGGTGTCTTCAAGTATTTATGGAACATTGTGCAAAAAAAAAAAAATCCGACAAGTTCAGAACCTCCTTCTTTTTTTGAAGCCTGCTAAATTTCCCTAATTAATTTTAAAAAACCCTAATTTCAAATTAAACTGGCGGCATTGTGAAGTAGTAAATCAAGAATACTGGTCAAACTTTAGAAATCAGACACCAGTTACGACATATTATTAAAGAACATAAATTAAATCATCGGGAGAGGGGTGTTCTGTATTCAATTCCCCTTGGATTAACACTAAATATGTTTAAAAACTGAAATATTAAAAAGAAAAAAAGGAAAAACCTTTTAGTGACTAAAGTTATTTTAGTTTAAAAAAATATTAAGGTAATTGATTCAGTTATTATAGTAGCAAAATATATTTAAGCTACTGCTTTACTACATTGTAAAGCATTAGTAATACCTATAAGTAAAAATAAACAGGCGGCGAAAATTATTCATCCATATGGCACGAGAATTATCGTTCAAGACGAAGGCAAAACCTTTGCTGTGAAAATACACCCGGTCATGGAAAAACTACGTAACCTGTGACGTATTCAGCCCGCTGACGTAAGCTGGATTACGTATCCACAACGTTTGAAATTCAAAGTTTCTTGGATTTCTCCGGGACCACTAATCAGATCCAGACCAAATTATCATGGGACCATCTAAGAAGTATACTCTTCCAAACAAAAAAAGAATTTTTCAAATCGGTCCAGTAGTCTTGGAATAATACGAAAACATACATAAAAAGCCGCAAGACGAAATGATAACCTTTTTTTTGGAAATCGGTTAACAAGACCTTTCGTTCCAGTAAATTTAGAGACTCTCGATTTCATCCGAACACAAACTATACTTATAAACCGAGAAATAGTTAAAATCCTTAATCGAAAAACCAGAAAATGAATTATCTTTCTGCGACAAAGATTTATAAAAGGACGTTTTCTACTCTCACTGGCAGCGGATTCTAAACTACGCCCCCGAAGAGACTGGTACGGACTAAGACGCTGGACTGAACATATTCATATATTAATCATTAGATAATTATACATGTAATCCTAAATCTTTGTGTACCATCAAAGACGGAAATAAATTTAATATATTTGCATTCATAAAACCATTTTTTTTTAAAGAATAAAACTCAAAAATAAATTAAATTAAATAATTGTAATGCAGCAAAAGCTTAGTTTATTGCATCCTGTCAACCTGTCATATCTCAGCGCCCGGGGCGATATCCCCGATCTTCGGGCAGCCCTGGTGGCAGGCTGACAGGTCTCCTTGGAAATGATGACGCACTGAGAGAATATTTTCTGCACCCCCTTCCGCCCCCCCCCCACACACAGAAAGGTGGGAAAAGCACTGAACATTTTTACATTTTTTTTATTTGATAATTTTATATGCAATCCGAAATCGTTGCTTACCATAAAAGACAGGAATAAAATCTAATATATTTGCTTTTTAAAAACCTATTTTTTTTTTTGATGAAAAAAATTTAAAAATTAATTAATTAATTTGAAAGCAAATTGCAGCAAAAGTTTAACTTATGATGTCTTGTAATATCTTGGCGCCCGGGGCGATTTCCCGTTCTTCGGGCGTGCCTGCTGGCAGATCCGTCCTAAGAAATGACTGCGCCCTTGGCGAATATTGTTTGGCGTCCCTTCCCCTAACGTACAGAATTGTGGGAAAAGTACCGAACATATTCATATTCATTATTGGATAATTGAACATGTTATCCAAAATCTATGTGTACCATAAAAGACAGAGAATTCAACCTAATGTATCTATCTACCTCAGAGCAAAATGGAAGTAAGTCACATAATCGCAACTATCCAGGAAAGCGGAAAAACTTTTTTCTGGTGCATGCTAAAGATGAGACGTGACCCTCTTTTAACACGAGTAAAAAATGAAAATGAGTTTTTTTTTTTTTTTTTTTGTAATCAATTACGTTCACATCGCTCGATACGGAATAGGCTACTACATGCAATGCACTAATAAACGGAAAATCGCGGCTTTATTACAGCTACTACATGCAATGCACTAATAAACGAAAATCGCAATTTTTGTACGTTACTCTGGTTCTGAGGTACAAATATTTGCATTCTGAAAAATCTTTGTTAAAAAGAATGAAATTAAAAAATAAATTAATGAATTGTAATGCAGCAAAAGCTTTTTATGGCGCCCTCTCATATCTCGAAGCCCGAGGCGATCGCCCCGCTCGTCACCCTCTTCGAACGCTTTGGATGTCGGACGGCCCGTAATCTCTGTAGGCTATTGGCGGCTTTATTACAACTAATCCACTGCTACACCTTGAAATCGTTTGCATTTGTCCACTGCATTTTTCCCATGAATAGAAACCATCTGTTTACTCGGGGGGGGGGGGGAGGTCATCCAGGGTGCAAACAGAGATGAATGACAGAGGGTAGTCTACAGTTTAGAAGTTGCCGACTCTTTTAGAAATCTTTTATTGCAGTTGTTGTATATCTTAACTAGAAAACGAGTATCTTTCTGCGGGCACTTACTTTATGGAAGAGATCGTTATTCCCCTTTGGCTAAATTGTACATGAGTGGTTTGTGCGACACATTTTTTTTTTCAAACTATTTTTTTTTCCGGTTTTGATAACATTTTTCATATACTGAGGCAAAGGGCGCCGTAAAAAGGGGCGCACCGGGATTCGTCCCGGTGTCTAGGTGGGCCAGCACGGGCCTGACGCTGGTTTAAGGCACCAGTCTCTTCGGAGAAGTGGGTACGAGTCCCCCCGTGCCAGTGAAGAAAAAAGTTTCTCTTTTTTTTCTTTTTTTACTTCCTTTGACATAGTAAAGTATTGTATTCGCAAAAACAATTTCACCCAAAAATTGACCTTAATTTCCATTTTGCTCGTCCCCGAATGAATATTGAGATTTTTTTTTTTTTTTTCAACCCGAACACACGTGGATAAGGACCTAAGAACATATAACACCCGAAATATCCAAGTTAACGATCCCCGAGTTAATTACACCGAGTTTTCTCCTGACGTACGTATGTACACTGTAAAAAATCTCGGAAACCTCTCTGAATATACAAAAAAGCTTTCCGTAATAAACACATTCGTACTCCCTCAGCAGTTTTCTGCTCCTATCAAATACCTTTCCCGTTTAACAAGAAAGTAAGAGTCGACGCCTGCGCAGCTCACACGGCAATTTTATAGTCCAGCACCAAATCCAAACTGAAACTCGTGAAAGCACGCAATGAAAACCAAGAAACGTATGTAACCTTCCTTTCGACCCCTGACGAGAAAGTGGTTCGACCAAGAAGCCGACATTAAGGAACAGGTTGGCGAGACAAGTTTGGGAAAAAGCGTGCTTGAATGATCGAAAAGGCACTAAATCGCCAATGCTGATGTCGCTGCATTTGCAATGCGAATCCGGAGGTGAAGATGTTTTCTCTCTTCTCTCCCCTCTGCGGAAGCGCTGAAAGGGAGGTAATTAAGTCTCATTTGTACGATGGTTCATTGCTAAAGGGTAGTAAAAAAGTCATTGTAGAATCGTCAAGCGTAAGTTATTACGTTAGCGATACGTGATTTAAAAGAATTGGGGCGAAATTAGAATGGCGCAAAAGTATGAAACGAGTAAAAATTTTGAATCCTTAAAATAAATTAATTTTGCCGGAAAAAAAAAACATGCGTTGTTTTTCACTTCGATTTTTTTTTTCTTTTTGTCCTTTTTTTAAATCACAATTTGCTTAACACCAGGGCCTGTCATCAGTCGGTGGACCCTGGTATCAGATATTATAAAGAAACCGCTTGTGAACCCCCCCCCCCTCCCTTTCACTTATTCATTTTTACGCGACATTTTTACCTCTTACATATCCCCCCCCCCCCTCTCTTAATTCTAAAATGAGAGTACTAGTGGGTTGGTAAGATAACTTTATATCAAAAGTACTAAATAAACGATCAGCAAACTTCAACATATTAATTAATTAGCATACTAATTTACATCAGAACTAAACATCCGAAATCTAAATATTTTATTTCAGTTACTGGAAAAACCAAAACATACTTTTTCATTGTGTTCGTGTGTTTTTCACTGTGGATTTTTGCAGTCAAAATGTTCTAGACTTTTGATAAACGCTAAACACGTCTGTTATTTGTTCCCAAACGTGCTAAATACCCCTCATGTTGTTGTAAAACAATTGTTAGAAGATCTTCGAAAAAAAGTAATTCATCATTTATTGAATTACCTTCTCAATCAATTTGGCCAGCCTGAAAAATTGAGACGGATGGACATTCTCCATATCCAATTCTAAGTTCCGCAGTACTTCTTAAAGCACGTGAATCAATTATATCACTGATACAGTAGAGATAAGCAATTTGCAATTATTCAAGATATATGCATTTTCTTAAAATCTGAGCTCCCGTTATGTGTGTGTATCTGTCTGTCGCACTCTAGGGCCAAAATGGACGGACAGCTTTATTTAAAAAAAAAATTTTTTTTTAAAATCGAAAGGGGAGTTGATCGGGAGTGTTTTTAGCTAGGTTGTGTTTTTGGATGACATTAATTAACGAAGATATTAGTTAAAAACCTCTGAAATGTTTTTCGCGATTTTTGCAGTGAGAACATAGTTAAAAATTTTAAAATTTAATACCAAAATAAAGAGAAATTTTTTCCGCCTTCTGATAAAATGTGTTTGGAGCTTCTATCTTTCATAAAATTCGAATTATGACTTTTTTAATGCAGATTTTAATAACCGCTAAGCATTTATTCACGCGATTGAAAACCGAATGGGGTTGTTTCCTTCAGTCAAAAGTAATACTTTTAGTCACTAAAATTGATTGAATAAGCAAAAATAAATAAATAAATAAATAAATGACATAACCCAAAAAATTCTTTCATTTTTCCAACAGTTATTTTTTAATTAATTTTTTAATATGTCCGATTTTTCAAACAAAGCGTGGTCTTGGTTACTCACAAATGATGCTCTTTGACGCATCTTTGTACCGCGTTTCCATGTTATGATAATCAAGAAGCCAATTAAAATTGAGCTCTACGCTTGCTATTAACCATATCGTTGCCAATACACGTGAGTAAAGATGCGAATTAAATATTTTGCTCTGTGAATGGCAACACAGAATGGCATTTCATCATTTGTGATGTCATAGACAAGAAATGTAAACAATGAAAGCGCGCAGATTTTAGCATTTTTTTTTTAATATTAAACTTAAACAAATTATTTAAAAAATTGTCAGATCCTGTGTTTTTAAGCATGCTCTTTCAGAAAAAAATACTTTTAAAATTTTGGAAACGACCCCATTCATTGTTGACCAACAAGGGAATTAAAAGCAGTGATTTAAAGTTTTTATCTGTTGCCAGTTTCAATTTAATAGCAAAAAAAAAAAAAAAATACTTGACTTTGATTTTAAATAATATAAGACTTTTAAAAGGATTTTCAATTTTCCCTCTTGATTCTGCAGTTGCTACTCAATCGGAGGTTTTTAAAATTTTTAATTTTATCGTTCCTTGTGAATATATGCATTTGCGTTTTATTCCGCAATTTTAACTTTAAGACAATAAAAGTCTTCAGATTTCAAGCGATAAATGTTCGCATTGTATCCTTATCAACTAGAAATCAGTCCGCAGACCTTTTCCACGACACATATATAGTGACCGTTATAACTTTTTCCTGAAAATCGCCTTTTCGGACAGCGTTTTTATATGAAGAAGGTTTTTCAAAAAAGTACAGAGATAAATACACAACGTCATGTAACACTTTTAAGAGTTTTTTTTTTTTTTTTGAACTACTAAAGCTTAACAAAGAGTAAATATTAGGTTTATTTTGCATTCAATATCATAATGCTTCTTGAGAACACAAAAAGCGTTTCCCCAATAAGAAAAATATGCATGTTTGAACACTCAAAGCTATGATTGAAAGCTATATAATGATAAGAAATTCTCTTCATGATTTGAGCCGCACTTTTCTTCGTTTGTGGTGTCATTTTCTTGGAATTTTCGAAAACTACAGGAATGCTTAAATTGTCCTTTCTGACCCAGAAAGGTTATTTTGTCCTTTTGAGTGCGTTATGAAAAGTGCTTAGTATTTTTTTTTTTAATTCTGTTATTTAAGCACTTTTATTATACTTGGCCTGATTGTCTCGGAGAAATCTGAGGCCTGGTTTCTCTTATATCTCTGCTATTAGACTACTTAGAGACTTCGGGATTTCACTAAATGATTTGCTTAATCTTAAGGTACAACTTAGCGCTGAAAAAATAAAATTCTAAAATAAAATAATTATTTAAGTTAAGATGGAAAACCGCAAGTTTCATGTAATTTCCTCATTAAATGTTTAAATATAAAACCCATTGTTACAAATTTTGTTGCCTTTCAACACTAATGTTAAAAGCAATCATAATGAAAATTTTGAATCAAGGCTCCTCTGAAGCAATCATGAAATTAGCAAACATAAATCCTACAGAGGAACAAGGATTAAATTTTAGTGCCTACCTCTTAAAGTTTTAGACACGTACATAGGTTTTCTCCCTTTTTGTCGGGAGCATTTATATGAAAAACGTGAGGGTAAAATTATTCTATTTCTGAAATACATTTACACTAAAAAGAATAAAAGAACAGAATATTTTTAAAAATACCAAGCACTTTTCATAATGCACTCAAAAGGACAAAATAGCTTTTCTAGATCAGAATTCTTGTATTTTTCGAAAATTCTACGAAAATTACACCACAAATGAAGAAAAGTGCGGTTCTAGTCATTTCAAACCAAATTTTCCCAATAACAAAAATATGCATGTTTCAACACTCAAAGTTATGATTGAAAGCTAGATAATAATAAATCCTCTTCATGACATGAGCCGCACTTTTCTTCGTTTGTGGTGTCATTTTCAAAAACTACAGGAATTCTTAAATTGTCCTTTGTGACCCAGAAAAATTATTTTGTACTTTTTGAGTTCATTATGAAAAGTTCTTGGTATTTTTTAAAAAATTCTGTTATTTGTTTGTTTACAAAATAAATCAATTTTTGTTCTGCGCACTTGGATCGTAATGGAAACACAATGTTGTCAGCCCCGCCTTATCTCGTAACGGATAAACGAAAACCCCGCTTATACGAATAAAATCTCCAGGAACCGAATATTTCCCAATGTTAGACATTTCGCAATGTTAGGGATCCCGCTTAATCGAACAATTTCCCCGGTTAATCGAATAATAGTGATCAGCTTTCGCATATGTTTTAGCTGAGAAAATTTTTGAATACATAAAAAATTAATTAAGAGCAATTACTGAAGCAAAAATTAAAAATTGTATTTTTCGGCAAACAACCGGCGGGGGAAAAAACATTCATAATCCATCAAAGCATATCCACTATTCGATTTATTTTCTTTTATCGTTGCCATTACCAACAGACAGTTGATAATTAAATTAAAAAACGCAACGAAATATAAACATTGCAGAAGATAAGAAATTGATAGATATTAATTGCGTAAAACACGGTAATTGAAGTTTGAAAGATGCTCCCAAAATACCTTGAGCAAGGAATTCACTATTATGGACTGTCTCCAAAAAATATTAACTGAAAAAAGGTGTCGGAACAAAGATTCACCACCCATAGTTGTAAGTGACATATGATTTTCATACGTACTTTTATTTACTTAGCTTATTTAAAACGCTTTTTAATAAAAAACATGTTTCTTCTATTACTTAGATATTGATTTATTATAACGTTTTAAGACAAACGTTGTCAATCAGGAAAAATAAATAAAATTTCCCCGCTGATTCGAATAATATTTCTTGGAACTCACGGTATTCGTTTAAGCGGGGCCGACTACCAGTTTTCCATTCAGTAGGGAAATTCATCACAAGACCTCCTACGATCAAGAAAAACCATCGTTCAGCTCGCCTTAAACCTTATCATACTGCCCTGTGCAGGTAAACAGCAGTAACTGCAGAAATGATTTTTCAAGATATTTGAAGAAACGCGTTTTGGATTTAATGCTAACAATAGGAAAGTGTTGGAATTAGACGTCTTTTTCGCGCGTTATTTTCAGCGGAAACCAAATAAGCGAGCTTGTACAGTAAAGATAACGCACAATAGATGACAAAAATGCAAAAAAATCAAAAATGAAAAATTTGCAGTTACTGCTTTTCCCCTGCACACGGCAGTACAGTATTGCACCATTGATATCCTTAGACCTCATTAACAATTTCACTGATGATCTCCGGGGGGGGGAGGGGGAACTAACCTTACGGACATAGCTTTTTCTTCCGTGCCTCTGGGGGTGATGGGTAGTGATTGGTGTTTTCGGAGGAAAGGAAGAGAAGACAGAACTAATAAGAGAGATGGGGAAGGGGGAAAGCCCGGTAAATGTATCTTTACAGAGTTTCCTAAAAAGTAACAACGACTAGGATCATTCAGCAGTTTTCCAAAAATCATTAGTGGGTCCCCTTATTAAGCGTGCAAGTTGCTCCGATATTCGATAAAGTTCGATAATTTTCCATGATTAAGTAGGAAGAGAATAAGCTTGATCCATTTCGCCGTACGAAACTGTTCAAAATAGTTATACCTGGATGGAAACAATTAAAAACTCATGTTTAAAACTATTTTCGTCCCGAAATGTACTCGAGAGAACTCGTACTGAAACTTCACTTTGACAAATTCAACAGAATCTAATAAAAGTGAAAATGTTTTAGATTGTGCAAAAAAAAAAAAAATAATAATAATAATAATAATTTTTTACAAAAGGTCGGTAACATGATAATGAGTGATAGTCTTTCAATGATGAAAAGTAATGAAAGATGTCTAATTTAAAAAATAGCTTTGATCCCACAAATTCAATTCATTTCTGGTGAAATGATTCAATGTTTTTCGTAAAACAATGTTTTTTATGCTACGTAATGTGTACTACAGCCTATATAGAGCTAATATTCTAATGATCAATAGGCAATTTCATTAGTTATTTCCTTTTATATTAAATTTACCTTGACTTCAATCAGTTTGGTATGTATTCTCATTTTCCCAATTGTATTGTTTGCATCAAAAATAAAGATTGCATTAAAAATTTGAGTCAATAAAATTCATAATACACTGAAACACTTTATTACATAAAATAAGAATATTTACATGATTAGTTCATTAGTTTGCTTCCATATCACTACATTTCTTATTGTTGTCAGAGTAACAAATTAATTACAACACTACATTTCACTAGAAATATGCTCAGATGCAATGATAAATAAATTGAAATATTTGTGACATGGGTTTAAGTTACATCCATAGATCAAATGAAAAACAAATAATGGAATTTTTATTCAAAGTGTATTATACAAAAGAATCAAATTTTACCAACCAGACCAATTAGGCTGTTGGCCATGGGTCCCCAATTTTTAAGAGCCCCAAAAATACTAAAATTGCTGCAGTTTCTATGTAAGAAAATTAAGGTACTCTCCTGAATTTATCTAGTTTTTCATGTGTACAAGTGTGGGTTGCTTTGAATAAGTGATTTAACACCTGAACACCCCTGAAACTACCACCCCTGATTCTTTATTAATGCTTTTGTTTATAAGGTTTGACTGTAGAGGACACCCAAAAAATTTTGTTTATTGTCTACATTAGCCGGACCCTGAAAATATTACATACAAAGATCCAATTCGTCACACATCACGCAAAGCGAATATATGCATTGCAAGAACTTACAAGTTGACCGCAATTCGGTGAAGCCTTGTTGCTAAACTTACTAGATATTTACTTCATGTAGTGAGTTTTTCTGAATGTAACTAGACTGCCAACTGATTATAGCAGAGCAAACATGCTGGAGGCAGTCCTTCTTTCAGAAGCCTACACTTTGATTTAGAAATGCATAAAATGGAGTTAAAACTGCATAATTTGGGTAAAGCAGCTGAAATTATCTGAAAACTAGAGCTGCTAGAGAAACTTTTAAATTTATTTCTTCGTTTAAACCATTTCTTTAAATTAAAAAAAAAAGAAGAATACTCCCCTAAAACAACTCCCGTAGCAGACCAAAAAGGTTATTTTGTTTTTACAACCTCAATGATATAAATCAGCAAAAGTGGAAATAAATAATAATGTTTCTTCCCTCAATGATCAGTAAAAGGGGAAATTTAGGGCGAATTCATTCTGATTAGTAGATGCATTAGTTCGCACAACGCTCAGGGGTCGAACGGCGCGATGACACTTCTTCCAGGCCCACTCAAAGAGAAAAATCGCGGTATCAGTTGCGGTTTTTCAACAGTAGCAAATGAGTACATTAGTTAAAAGAGAGGAACGATTGAACATCTGGAACTCTTCAAATCTTCAGATACAAAAGGCTTTAGAATCTCCATAAGGGGTGTGTCTCCCCGACTCCCGCGAGGAAATGGCAACCCTCCGCCAAGCCAGTTCACCGTTGGCGACGAATTTGTTCCTAAATGTCGGCTTTTGTCCCAAAACATGTTTTCGTTAGTAATTTATTTTCTCTGCGGAGCTTACAAACCGGTCTCGAAGTGAAAGTTCTTCTCCCTTATCTATATTCTTTGATATAACACCCGAAATATCCAAGTTAACGATCCCCGAGTTAATTACACCGAGTTTTCTCCTGACGTACGTATGTACACTGTAAAAAATCTCGGAAACCTCTCTGAATATACAAAAAAGCTTTCCGTAATAAACACATTCGTACTCCCTCAGCAGTTTTCTGCTCCTATCAAATACCTTTCCCGTTTAACAAGAAAGTAAGAGTCGACGCCTGCGCAGCTCACACGGCAATTTTATAGTCCAGCACCAAATCCAAACTGAAACTCGTGAAAGCACGCAATGAAAACCAAGAATCTTATTGCGCAAGAAAAAAAATCGGTAATTTTTTTTTTTTTTTTGTCTCAGAGAAAAATTCTTTGGAATTTTAAAGTCTTATATTTTCTTGCAAAGGAATCGTCATGAGATTGAATTTGAAGCTATGTTACTTATTTTTAAGTACGAAGTGCAACTTCTCGACGCATACTCGCGGAAGGAATACAAACTGAAATTAAAAACCAAATAACTGCTGAGAGGACGCCATGTAAATTCGTTGCGTCGCATAACTTGTGTAGGTAATTTACTTTTTTCTTGGATACTTTTCTTCTTTCTACCAAATGGGTAATTTTTGTAGGCAGAATTTTATTCTGTCATAAAAATCACCTTTTTGGTGACCAAAGCCGGCAAAAGACCACCACCGACGAATAGGTAAGTCGCTTTGCAACTCTATTACTTTAAAGTGATTTAGTTCATATAAATCTCGTTAAAAAAAAAACTATTTTCCTCAGTATCATTTTTTCGTTGTGAACTATTGCAATTTGAAAATATTTTACATTACATAAAACACATATTTAAAGTGCAAGTGTGTCTAGTTTTATTCTGTAAAATTTATGAATTGAAGATTATAAAAAACTTTAAATAAGTGTTATTGTGTACTTTGTTTTTATGTGTCAATCTCAGTTAATATTTGACTGAACATTTATGTATCAAGCATTATGAATTAAATGTTATAATATGCAAATTTTGAGGTTTGATATTTCGTCTTTAAGGTTGCATGTTTTCATTCTCTTGTAAACAGTGTAGCTAGATTGTATGAAGTAAAAAAAAACTATCTCTTGTAATTAGGAACATAGTGCTTCAGTATTATCTAAATGACGATATCTCTTTAGATATTTGCATTAGCGAAACGCTTTAAATTAGTTAAATGTGTATTAATTTCTTTAACAAATAGATTCATATATGTATTTAAAAGTGTCTTCATTTTTTTTCGTTTTACGAGCCTCAATTTCACCAAAAGCAAAAAAAAAAAAAAAAAAAGACTCAATAAAATAAATAATTTTGTATTTTTACACCATATTAAAGTATTTGACTTGTAATTTATATGATACTTTGATTCATAATGTGTATGATACTTTGATTTATAATTTATATTATACATGAAATATTATTTATCTCAGCAGAGCTTCATTAGTACGATTTATTTTAGTTGCAATGTACCTGCCCTTAAGGGAAAGAAGCTGCAATATAACAAACAAGAATTATCCTTATATATTATTTCTGTAGCCTGATTTTGGTTTCTACGCCAGATTTTCCTCAATTCTAGATCGATTTCTCTGATTTACGCCTTATTTTAAAGCTTATGGTGCTGGCTACTGACGAAAAATGGACCCACGGTCTAAAAATTGTTTTTTTCAGCCGAAAAATCTGTTTTAAAGAACCAGAATGAGGTTTTCGGTTAAACTTATAACTTTAATTTGCGCTATGACCGACAGAGCTGAATAGCTTGATCGGCAGAGCGTTCTCTTCGTAACCAGGAGAATCCGTGTTCGGGCCCACGTCCGGACAATCTGCAACAAAAAAATTAAGAGAAATATCGCGCATTACATGAACACTTAATTAAGTGAATAACGGCTATGATGGAATAAAATAAATGAGAAGGAAACGCTCCTTGCTGTTATGAAAACCTAATGCTTAATTGTAAGGCTTCTTTTTTTTTTTTTTTTAAGATTTGGCTCCGGTAAGAAAATTAAAGCATAATGTAAGCGAAAATATTAGTAACAGGTTTAAGATTTCAGACTACAATAGAATTGTTTTTTGTTCAGAAAAAAAATAATAAATCGTATATTGAAATATATATTCTTCTAATGAGTTTTTGACTCTGTGTACAAATAAAAAAATTACTACCTCAATTTGAAGGGTAAAATATCTATTTTTTCTTCTTTTTGCAAAAAAACAAATAGCTTATCATATTTTTACTACATTCGAAAAGCTACGCTTAAAAAAAGAGCATAGTTCAGTTTATTTTGTATTTTAACCGTTCTGTTAAATGATGAACACCAAAAGATATTAAACCACTTAATAAATAGAGAGTGTTTAAGCTCTAATGTATGCATTACACTGGGCCAAACGCACCATATGCTAAACTATATGCAATAAACAAGAGCTTAAACCTAAAATTAAAAGTAGGGGTTTTTTACCTCGGCTAAATTAAGCATTTTATGGGTGCACCATCACTCTTATGGTGGGGGGGGGGGGAATTCTGGTATATATGAAATGGAATAATCATGTTATAGAGTTCAATGTTTTAATAAATAAAATATATATTGCATTTTGCGCACACTGTAAAAATAAAATCAGTAACCTATTTTGAATAAGTATTTATATTTGTGATGAGCTGGAAAAGGGCAAGAACGGAAGAATCAATCCGAATGGTTCCAGCAGGGGGACTTGGTGTCATATTTAAATTCATCAATTTCTCTGTTGGTACTTTTCGGTACACTTTGTTCGTCAGAGAAATTGACTTGAGGTGAACGAATTCCGGAACGCAAAGGGTAGGTAAGTCCTGTCAAATTTTATCCGAAGATAAAAGCTATCAAGTTTGATACAAGATATGTTTTTACGTTCTGCATTAAAAATACAATATGTTGATAGTTTTGTCTTGAAAATATTGAGAGAAAAACTGAAGTTTAAGATTGTTTAACAAACAATCCCCACTTTTCAGTAGGTACCCCCCCCCCCTCCAATTCCCGACGATTTTGTGATTAGGAATGAAACTACAAGATTATTTCATAATTTTTCAAAAATTTATAACTGTGCATATGTTATGCTGTTAACCATGCTATTTGTCGTTAGAAATTCAAAAAAAAAAAAAAATCCACGAATGATTCTAAAATTGCTTGTATTATTGCTCTTAGATATGAAAGAATTGAAACTGCTATGGTATGCAACACTATAATAAAGAATTATATTTTAGAAAAAATCACGGAAAAAGGATTTCGAAATTCTCGGAAACGTTTTTGAAAATTGTTTGGAGGATTCCGAAATACTCGGAAACGTTTTCGAAACTTTCATAACCACAGCTGCACAGAATACTCAGAAACATTTCTGGAAATTACGGAAAGAGGATTCCGAAATACTCAGAAACGTTTCTGAAAATTACAGAAAGGGGATTCCGAAATACTCAGACACGTTTCTGGACATTACAGAAAGAGGATTCCGAAATACTCAGAGACGTTTCTGGACATTACAGAAAGAGGATTCCGAAATACTCAGAGACGTTTCTGGACATTACAGAAAGAGGATTCCGAAATACTCAGAAACGTCTTTGAAACTTTCATGAACCACAGCTGCACGATATACTCAGAAACGTTTCCGGATTTTTTTTACAGTGTACGTATGTGCGTATGTATCTCGCATAACCCAAAAACGGTACGTTCTAGAAAGTTGAAATTTGGTACATAGAGTCCTAGTGGGGTCTAGTTGTGCACCTCACTTTTTGGTTGCATTCGGATGTTTCTAAAGGAGGCTTTTGCACCTTTTTGGGGGAAATCATTGTTAATTTCGATGCAAACTCAAGTGGTGTTATAATTTAGCAAACGCTTAGCGATATATCGCCAAGTTTTGTCGCCAACTTGCCAACAAATTCGGCGTATTTTTTTCTGACTTTTTTTTATTTTTTTGTCCAATGTTGGCGATATTCAGTAAGTTAACCATTAAATCATAGTAAAATTGTCAATAGTGGGAAAATTAATCTAACGTAAAACGTGTTTTTGCTTCGGTTCGCAACAAACTTGAGGGTAAAAATATTTGAAGTATTTTTTTGCTTACTCCAAGGCACTATTATGATTTAAGTGGCGTAAAAGGAAGTTACGCCGAATAACGTTGGCAAACAAGGCCTTTTTTGGACTACGCCCCATCTTCAGATCGTCTTTGATTTCAAGAAAAACAAAGATCTTGGTTTATAAGACTCTTACTGGGCCAGTTCTAAGTTATGCTTCTGAAACATGGCCTTTGACTAAATCCGGAGAGCACAAGATATTAATTTTTGAAAGAAAGGTATTAAGAAGCATTTTTGGAGGCATCAATGAGAACGGTGTCTGAAGACGACGATTCAATTTTGAAATTTACAGATTGTTTAGAGAACCTGACATAATAAAAAGCATAAAAATTAGGAGAATGAACTGGGCGGCCCATGTCTCTCGAATGAACGAAGAAAACCCAGTAAAAAAAGTTTTTGCTGCAAAACCTGTGACTATTCGAGGAAGGGGACGACCAAAAATGAGATGGTTGGATTCTGTTGAATCTGACTTCGATATTCTCAAAGTTAAAAATTGGAAAACCCAGGCAAAAAGTAGGACGTCTTGGAAGATTCTCCAAAGGAAGGCCTTGGCCCACCCTGGGCTGTCGAGCCAACTATGATGATGATGATGAAAAGGAAGTCATGTAATGCACACATCGCCTCGTTTCTATACGCAGATCCGCAAACTAAAGGAAGAACGAACTTTTACTTGCTGAAGATCTTATCAAGCATACCTATTGCACACGATATGAACCACTGTCTCATTTTCGAGTTCCAGTTTTTTGAATGGGATCAGAAATGTCTTCACTGTACGTGTTATATTTGTACGTTTCTATCACGTACGTTTACATTGTACGTTTTTATTACGTGTCATTACTCTTTTACGATGATAATCAAACCAAACTGGGGTAGCGTTGCTAAGAGGTGTAAGGCCGTAGTCTAATATGTACTGGAACGAAAACTATTTCGTTAAATGTGTTTACCTTTGTTTATATAACGCGTCGTTATTCTTTTACGATGATAATCATTCCAAGGTGGGGGAGCGTGGCCGAGCGGTAAGGCGTAATTTTAGGCACCGGTCTCTTCGGGGAGTGGGTTCGAATCCCGCCGCTGCCAGTGAAGAAAAAATGTTTCTTTTTTTTTCTATACTCGGATCCCAAAAGGAATGGAAGAACGAACTTTTACCTTCAGAAGATTTTATTATGCATAACTATTGCACACGATATGAACCACTGTCTCATTTTCGAGTTCCAGTGTTTTGAATGGGATCAGGAACGTCCATATTGTATTAAGAGAAAATTTTTCCTTTAAATTTCTGTCTTTGTACAGCTCTTAATAAATTTAAACATAAAATTATATATATATATATATATATATATATATATATATATATTTTCTTTTTAGCAAAACGTGATGTCCTGTAGCTAAAGGCGCTTTTTAAAGGCACCGGCCTCTTCGAAGGCGTGGGTTCGAATCCCACCACTGCCAGTAAAGGAAAAAACTGTTTCTGTTTTTTTTTTTTTTTTTTTTCTATAAACGGATCCGAAAATTAATGGAAGAACGAACTTTAAATTGCAGAAGATTTTGACATGCATACCTATTGCACACGATATGAACCACTGTCTCATTTTCGAGTTCCAGTTCTTTGAATGGGATCAGAATCGTCCACATTGTCCAGAGAGAAAATTATTCCGTTAAATTTCAGTCTTTGTACAGCTCTTGGTAAATTTAAACTTCATATTATCATTTTATTTTAGCAAAAGCTGATATTTTGCAGGTAGGGTGGACGAATGGTCTAAGGTGCTGGTTTCAGGTGTCAATGTATTCGGGGGAGTGGGTTCGAGTCCCACCGTTGCAAGAGAGAGAAGAAGTTATATTCCTCAGAGTCAGGTGAACTACTCTTCAGGAAAAGTTGAAATTTCTTTGTGGATCCTGCTTCTGATGTTTTTTCCCTGGTGAATCAGAATGCGGTGATTACTCTTTCTTTTGAACCATTTACTATAACAACTTTGCTTCTTTTCATATCTTGCATTTCCAATGTTTGTCTCAGCAGTTGAAAAAATCTTTAGATGTAGTGCCCTCACTGCCTCTTAAAAAGAGTGTATTAAGCATCTCAATGCCAATGCTGTGGATTTTTGTTCCGAATCGTTTCCAAATATTTTCAAGAACTTTTAGCAAGAAAGCTAATTATTCCGTCAAAGGTTTTTGTACTGATCCTGATATGGCAGATAGTAATGTTGGCCAAATTGTTCGTCTTAACAAATGTTTATAATTAGAAAATTTCAATGATTTAATTGAAATTGATATTTCACACTTTACAAAGACTCTTGTACTACAGAGCTCAACTTGGTATAAAATATTGTGAAGCCTTCTGCTAGTAACAATGAGTGTTCAAAAAGGTCTTTGATTTCTTTTGGTGCACTCTGTGCCAGTTTTTGCGCTACCAAACTTTCATGAGCCGAAAACGCACCTGTCAGGTCTATTGTTTAATACATGGGTACGGTTTCTTACAAACTTGCGAAGTATTTAGTTTCCTTTTTTTTCCTTTTAGCCTACTTTCCCGTAAAAGTAAAAGAAAGAAGAAAAATGCGCGAAAGAAGTCTTAATGCATCTTAAAAATGTCTCTGAAAAGAAAAAAAGTAGTTAAAAATTCAATAATTAAACATCAAACACTTTTTAATTATAAAGTAAGGTATTCAGATGAGGAAAATATGTGTCTGTCTGTTTCTTCCTGCCCCTTATAACTTTAGAGTGAATTTTCCAATTCGAACAAATTTTTCTTTGTTCGAAAGATCTCGACAAAGACACCACATTCCCACATTTCACTTTTTGATTTCAGCAAGGCTTCATTCAATTTTGAACCGTACTCAAAAACAACATTAGCATCTACGGATAAATGTGAGACACATATAAATCCCGAACTTACAGGCTCTTGACGAAAAACATGCATAGAAAATAACTTTTTGATTTCAACAATTTTGCATTCAATTTTGAACAGTTAAAAAATAAAAAGAATAACATTAGCACCTACGGAGAAACTTAAGGTAAACATAGATCCCAACCTTAAAGGCTGATTTGCTTCAAACGAATTTTGTTGGAAAAAGCTCGTGACGAAGAACGTGTAAAGAAAATATTTTTTTGATTTGAACAATTTTTGTTCAATTTTGAACAGTTTAAAAAGCCTTAATATTAGCGCCAACGGGGAAACAACGTAAATATTAATCCTGAACTTAAAGGCGAAGTTGCTTCAAATGAACTTTGTTTTAAAAAGCTAGTGATAAAAAACTTGTATATGAAAGGTTTTCGCGATTTAGTTATTTTAAGGGTACTTTATGAACAGTTCAAAAAATTTTAACATTAAGCACAAAGCGGAAAATTATTTTTTGGCACCAAAATTTGAAAAAAAAAAAAAATGTGCAGGGTCTGAATACATTCTTAATTTGTGGTTTCAAGAAATATAACAAAAAGTTATTAACAAAGTTTGAAATATCATATCCCGCAGACATAACATTAACACATGTGAGAGATAAATATGACTGAATTAAAAATGAAATGAGTTCAAAATGCAAATGTCTTTATCAGTGCTGCAGAATCGAAGGCAAAATAACCAATTCCCGACTCCGACTCATTAAGAAGAGATAAAATGGAAAGTGAAGACTTTCATTCGTGAAGCAAAGACCCCAGCTCACGTGATAGATTTTAAAGCAAAACATAAGAAGAAATCAGGTTTATATTGCTCCTTTTTTGCAAAACGTGTCAACCATTCGTCGATGATGATTCACGTGACTTGGACTCTTTGCCTCAGCTTTTGATAGTCAATGATTGGGTTTGCTGCTTCCATTTACTAATTCCTGCTGTAAGCTCCGACTCTTAGAATTTTATGGCTATCGACTCCAGCCCCTGTACCCTAAAATCAGCCCGACTCCGACTGATTCCGCAGATTTGGCAGAAATGCAGACTTGGGGGGGGGGGGGGTAGAATGAAAGACTCCAACTCTTGGAATTCCAAACTCTTCAATTCCCGACTCTGAACTTTTCTTTGGGGAGTTTCTGGAATAGGGGAGTGTGTTTGCTGCTATATTACTCTGTGTCACCTACCTTCATAGTGGAATTAAAGTGTTAACATAATTAAACACCAATAAAAATTTTCCTTTTCAATCAGCTCCCAAAAGAAATAAACACGAAGTTACTAGAGCCGAACACATTAAAACTTTAGAAAGTGGCCATCTAGATGCCCATGGATCTTAACATGCTTATATGTTGCATAAAATTCCGAAACATGTCCTTTAACTATCTTTTGAATGTCATCAAAAATGCAAAAGTTATCCCGAACGGACATTCTTTGCGCTAATTTTCTTTTCTGCGCAGGACTTGTTAAAATTTCAGAAGTATAATCGGATCTTTTCCCTTTTCCAATAATAATTTCACTCTCTTTAGAAATGGCAGAATATTTTCCCGCCTTGAAAGGAAACCGTAGTTGGTCCAATATCAGTTGCCCCTTTCTTAGAAGTTAAAAAGCTTTTCACTTAGTAAATATTTTAATGAATTTCAAATATTTTTCCAAGAACTATCTTTCTGTTAATCTTAACAGTAAAAAAGTAATTAATAAAAAAAATCTTCTTAAAGATAAAAGATTCGATGCACAAGACGGAAAAATCAACCTCGGACAGAGAAAATGCGTTGTTGGTATAGCAGTTATATAGTTACTCAATAGATGGCGCAACGTAAACAATATGTATGTAAAGAGCATTCGATTTCAGTCTAGAATATTTCTGCAACTACAGAAGTATGCTCGCTGCTACACAAAAGCTAAAATGTATTGCTTTACTTCTGTGAATCATATCTTTTCACGTTTAAACCTTCAGAAAACAACTTCGAGTTCTTAATTTACCATTTTATACTCGTGGATGACCGAGAAAGTGCATACTAAGAAACGGACGCTACATCAACCAGTATAATTTATAATTTATAGTAAATAAATACTAAAATCTCATTTAATGATATCTCCGCCAAAAAGTTTCACTATTCGATTTTCGTTCACTTTTCCTCCGACCATGCATCTCATATTTCCGTGGCATTATTCGATTCCTGTCCACCGCTCTCTGAAAAGAGAGTAGTAATTTGCAAATGGATCTTAACAAGGCGTTTATTCCAAGCTCGAATTTCACCTGCGAGATAAGTTCTAATTGACTCACTAGATGGCGCTATAGGGAAGAAGCGGTCTCGCAAGTTGGTATTCCAATCGCCAAAAGAAGGGAGAGAAGTGACTTTTCGCGCGCACACAGTAAAAACACAAAAGTACTAGTTGTTTCTGAAATTGTATGAATTTCGTGCTTACACAGAATATACAATCCCTTTTTTTTTTTTTTTTTTGCGTTTTTAATGGCGGGGGGTAACATCACAAATTACCGCCCCGTATGTTACCCATGCTAGGTACGCCACTGACGAAGGTAATTTTTTTCTCTGCCTTCTGTTGTTATAAAATCCCCCCCCCCTTTTTTTCTTATATTCTTTATTTGTTACCTACTGTCATTATTTCAAAAGAGGGTGTACTTCTTTTCATAGGATTTCAATTGAATTCAATTTGTAAGAAAATTTATTTTTCTTTATCGAAATTAGATATTGATTAACTAATTACAAAACAGTACAAAGGCTGGTAATTTCTGAGGAATTGTTTCCAAAATTTGATTTTCCATTTCGCTGACATCAAAATTAGCAATGTTATACAAATACTGTATTCGATTATACTGTACGCATTTGTAAATTGACTGCTATATAATGTGATGCATTTGAAAGAAAAGAGAATGCTTCAAAATGCTCCTTTTTTCATTTCTTCTTCAATTTAGAATCTTTCCTTTGGATTGAGCTTTTAAATTTCTTTATCAGCTGAAGTGACACTATGATTAAAAAATGTATTCCCTTTACGAATATTTTTCAATGTATATTAACAGAAGCAAAGTATTTATTTATTTTAAACTGCTCTTGTAACCAAGATTGCTGTTTCGAATTTTTAATTTTGAAAATAAAGGTGGAATTATGTAATCATAGGTACAAGTTGCTTGTTTTGAAAAGGAAAATCTAGAAAAGTGCTGTTTTGAATATATCTTAAGAATGTGTCTTGAAAAACAATATTTAGAAAAAATGGAATTTAAAAACAGGAATAATGAAGAAATAAAACTTTTTATTTAGCAAATGCTTATTAAATTATAATTTTAAAAGATAAGAGAAAAAAAACTCTGGAATATGTCTTTGAAACTGAGATTGTTGTTATAATTACAACTGAGCGGAGGGAAGGGGGAGGGGTATCACCAACAGCCCTTGGTTTTTACATAAACAATCCTAATATGGAAGATTATATACTCTGTTATGACTGCTCCTAGCCCCAAAAGCTCAATAAGCCCAACAAACCTTATACATTTTTATAGGGGTGTCCACCCCCCTAAGAGCAAGGGCGCACCCTCATCCCCCAAACATCGCGAATACTCCCCCCTCCAAAAGCAAAAGCTCCCCCCAAATAAAAATACCCCTAAACCCCCCCTAAAAATTTCAGTGGGGCAGTTAGCGCCATGACCAAACCCCCCCCCCCTTCCCTGGTAGGCATCCCTGCCATTTTAGCGTTTTATATATTCAACTTGAAATGGCAGTTTTTTTCTTCAAGACTTTTGGATGCATCTAAACCTTTCGCACTCTGCACTTCATTAGACGCGACAACAATGTAATATTCAATCCACGATTACGGACTATTTATATTTCTTCGTCTGCATTTATGATAGTTAAGATTTTTTTGAAGAGTTGTTATTATTATTATTTTGATTATAGTTTCTCGGGAAAAATATATTTCAACAAGACGTTCTTACTAATATAGATGGTGTTACATTGTAAATCAACAAAATTTACGGTTAATTTTTATCTTATTTAAGTATTGGCTTCCCCCCTTCCCCTCTTCTCTAATTGTTTTAGACTCTGTAATATTGAAATATTCACAAAATATGACTTACCTTTTGCCATTTGACTATGCTTTTTTGCACCGGAGCCCTCTGCCCATTTTTCCTTTGTATACTGTTTTATAAAATTTTTGGAGAATTTATTTTTATAAAGTCTGTATTTGCTTCAAGAAAATCTAAAATTATTTCGATGTGATTCCTTGTAACGTAAAACGTATTCTTTGAAGAAGCAGCTATTAGGGTGCCAGTCGTCAAAGTTCGCACCTTAACGTGCACGGATGTAACAAAACAAAAACTAGAAACATTGGTTGGAAGAAATCACGTGTCACCCCGCGCCGCCCGGCGAAAAACCCTTTTCTCCCATCCCGTCTGTTATCATGGACTCGTCGCCACATCGCAAGATGCATGGCAGCAAATTAGAATATTACTTTGCGAGATTTCTACGTCAAATTCTGAATCAAAATTCATGTCAAATTTTTTATTTTCTACATAGGACATGCGCAGTGGCGGCTCGTGGGAGACGCCCGGGCCCCCTCACCTTTTGGAGATAATAATTTATAACTTTTTATTTATTTCCTTTCTTTGTGCGTGTACGCGCTTGAAATTAAAAAAAAAGAAAATGGATTGTACCGTATTTTCCTGCGTGTAATCCGTGGATTATCTATTAAAAAAGTGTAACATTAACGAGGAGCGGATTATACACTGCCACGGATTGTCTGCGTGTATGTGTGTGTGTTTTTCTCCCCGTCAATACGAACGCATTGAACCTCCATATTTTCAGCAGGATTCACTGAGAACGTTACACTGCTTGTATGTTGTTTATTTTACACAGCTTGAATGTTCTTCTCACATGGTTCAGGGTATGTAAAATAAACAACATAGAGTAACGGTAGAAGCCTTCATTTGCATTTGCATAAATCATTTGCTCTTTTCTTGACTCTTTGTCTTCAAGTAATTAGCGTACTATAATTAAAATTTAGAGAAGATTATTTAGAGATTATTTATTTTAGATTATTTATTAGATTATTTTTTTAGATATTTTATATTAGCTTTAAATATTCCTTGAAAGTTATTACTTCTTCAGGTTTTAAATTCAGTCGCTAAAATTGTATGTTAAATCAAAACTTCATTTTTTTGCACCGTATTTTCCGCGGATTATACGAAGATTTTTTTTTTTCCTCAGGCTAATTTTAGGGTTTCAATTTTGAAAAAAATCCAGGTTAGAGCTTCAGAATTCCTTCCCGTAAAAATCTTCAAAGTTTGTCTACTGAATTGATTTCTATTTATTTTTCAAAAAAAAAAAAAAAAAGAAGGAAAAGACCGATCGGGGAGAGTCCTGGAGTTCCATCCCTTACCCTAACGTCAATAAATATGACCTATAACCGCGTGTTAAGACTTCAATTTCTACAAATTTCCGCGAAGTCCCCTGTACCGTTCTTTCCCCTAGCATCACCAAAACCCGTCTAAAATTGCGTTTTTAAAACTACAAGTTTCAAATTTGAGAGATTTAATGAGCAAATCAAATGAATTAAATTGATGAGATATTTTTCCTATTGTAACTCTCCCCCCCCCCCCCTTTCCTTAAAAATTATTATTTTCTAGTTACTGTTGTGTGTTGTGTTGTATGTAGGTGTGTGCATATATCGTTACAAGATTTTTTTTATTTAAAAAATGTCTTTCCATTGTTACACAGAAATTATTATTTGTTATATATTACTGCTCATGTAGTTTTAAAGAAAATGGGACTAGTTATCATTAATTTGAAGAACATAAAAAGAGTTCGATTTTTTTTTTCTTTGTCTGCATAAAAATTCTGAATCTGACTCACGGGGTCATGGATGCTGGCAAATTCATATGCAGAAGGGTACAGCCGCATGTAAATCGTTGAGATTTTTTTACTAGTTTTTAAATTTATTTCTTTTAGTTAATTTAGTTTTTCTATTTTTACTAGAAAATCGCTCGTCAAGGTATGACGGGTGAAAGTTGCTTCTATATTTGAACGAAGCTATTGTCTGTTTGGTGATATTTTGAAAGTTGAAATTGTAACCCTAACTCAAGTGGAGTAACCCTAAACTCCAATAGGTAGCGTTCATTGTTGACCAGTCTTACCAGTAGAAAGAGTTAAGTGATCATCAGATCGAGTTCTGCCTTGTCACAATAAAGCCTTTCCCTGCATGTTAAACGTTACCAAACGTATCATCAAATTATCATGCTGTGGCGCGAGTTTCATTGATAAAACTCGCGGGTTACTCGATCATTGGCTATTATATATATATATAAGGATTTTACTTATTTTGAAGCTAATACTGGGGGAGGGGAGATGTATTTTAATCTTTGTTAAAGGTAATTAATTTATAACTTTTACATATTTCTCTGCTCACAATATTTTTGCACTTTTCTAATTTGGCCTTGCTTAAAATAAAATTAATTTTACTCATTCAAAATAATTAGTTATTAAAAGATTAAAATTAATATTACTATTTAAAATATTAGATTAATATTGATTTTTAAAATTTATTTTGAAAAGCCAGTGGGTGAAAGTGCCTCCCTTGCAACGCTGGAAAGCGTACTGGATATAAACGTGAGATTAGTAATTTTCGTGATGTATTTTAAAGCTTTTTTCTGTCTGATTAGTTAAATTTTATTTTTGAAATTTAGAGGGTGAAAGTGCACCACCCTGCTGGCAATCACGGACAGAAGAATGATTAATATCTTTCATGATTTACTTAGTAGTTTAAGTATTTGCAGATCATTCTGCGTTTAAAATGAATTTTATTTTACTTATCTAAAATAAATATTTAAAATTATTTTTAAAAAGTTTAAATATTTAAAAAAAAAATAATTTCTTTTTTTTAATTTTAAAAAATCGAGGGGGGCACCTATGATCTGGCCCCCTCACTTTTTCAAGGCACGAGCCGCCACTGGGACATGGTAAAATTTTATCAATATGAAAAGCATTTTTTTGTGTTTGAAGTAAAATGCTAGCTGGTCTAGTGGTTTTAGGTTCTAGTTTCAGTCTCTAACGAGGATGCATTAGTGGAATTAGGAAATGATAAATGGACAAAACCTTTCTTCTTTCCTCTCGTATTCTTCACAGAATTTGCTGTTCTTATGCACTGCCACTTATCCAGGGAGACTAAAAGGTCCAGGGAGGCCCTTCTACTCCCTGCACTCATCAAAACAAATGCAATAATTAGTTACACCAACCATAAATAGATGGCAGCACCAATATCGCAACGGGTCGCATTTTCTTTTTAAACTGGAGAAGATTTGTGAAGTAAAGAAATTAGGAATATTCAAGACCGAAACATGAGAGGAAGATTTTAGGGGTTGAAACCCTTTCCATTGTAGAAAAATAATTAAAAAAAAAAGTGTAAATTTGATCGAAATTAACTTGAATCTTAAAGTTTATGTATAAAGCTTTCTTCTTATGTTTTTTTTTTCTTTTCTTTTCTTTGTTTTTGAAGTTTTGCTTTAATTTACTATTGTCCACTACAACTGAACCTACAGTTTAAGGGGGTCCAGTCACTTGATCATTTCAAGGTTACATTAGTCGATTTTTTTTTCTCAAAAATATTTTTATACCCTTTGTGTCAATGGCAGGTGACAAACATAGGCGGCTCGTACAGGAGAGCAAATGGGGCAACTACGCCCTTTTTGTTTGTCCCTCCATTTTTCAAAGTTCAAAATCAGCAATCAATCAAAAATTTTAAAAGCTGATTGATTCATGTGTTTAAAGAAGGATGAATTGACTCAATAAGTGTTGGTGTTATATTTTTCTCAAGTTATTATTTCATTTAAAAAAAAAAACTGTGTCCATCCATCCTGATCGTGTCTTTTTTTTCGTCAAAAATATTTTTAGACCCCTTGTGCCCACTCCAAGTAACAAACATAGGCTAATTGACCTCGTGGTGGCTTACTGGCCAAAAAGGCTTATTATTTAAATCCTAACTTAAGACTGTCTGTTGCTGGACCCATGTCTGTTACTGGTGACTTTAACCTACCAATCACTGCCAAGAACTTTCGGATAAACAAAGAAATAGCTTTCAACGCATTCATGTTTGCACATTTGTTATCGCATATACATTTGCTTGAAAATCACATTTTAGATCTGTTCCATGTTCCTAAACTAGATCAGGAAGCATATAAAAGTCGATTTTAAGTGCATCGCCTGTCAACTTAAATTCCCAGTTGTCTAAACTAATATCGGGAAACTATTCTCGGTAATATCATATTTCAATACCACCCAGCGGCGCACACAAGGGAGTTGTCCAAACAGCTCCCATAGGTCTTGCTTTTTTTCCCGATTGATTACGATTCTATGTATTTTATACGTAAAATAATTTCAAACAAAGGTAACAATAATTTCAGTTCTAATAAGTGAAAAAATAAAATCCTCGAGTTAAAAGATTTTTTTAAACATTGTGCACTTTTCCTATAACGAATTGCCTATAACAAGCAGAATGGTGATTATAAAGGAATACAGCATGTTTTTAGTTTTGTAATTACTAATTGTATTAAATGAGATTCTATGAAATTTTATGATCATATGGTGCTTCTGCAACGATGAATTTCCTTTGCTAAATCCATTTTTTAATGATGAGAAAAGTTAATGCATAATATATTATTTTGCTCTCTGGTAATTTATTTAAGTACTAGAGGACCTGACAAACGTTGTTCTGTTCAAGCTTTTTAAATTGAAAAGTTGAAAAAATTCAATAAACTATCAAGTGTTTTAACCGTTTTGTTGAAAAAAATAAGTAAAAAGAAAATGTTTTAAGCTGCTTGAATGCGTATATTAGTTGCAATTTGATTTATTTAAAGCCCACTGAGCAGTTGTTTTTTTAACTATTTTTTCTCGCGTACTTGAAAGATCTTCAGAAATAGTATGATGTGTTCCTTCAGCCATACTCAAAGGATAAAAATCGTCCTCAGATATTAAGTGTAAAAAACTAACTACCCATCTAGAACAAACGGGTAATACCGCTGCAACGTCCCCCATATGAAAAAGAATAAAACAATCGAAAGGATATCGTTTAAAAAAACATAAAAGTAATAACAGTTCCCTGAATAGGCGAAAATCACTCCCCCCCCCCAACCTCCGGATGTAAAATAAACACATTTTTCAACTAAAATGACTAAGCACTGTTTAAAAATGAAAAACAATTCTTTGCAATTTGAAATATTTACCCAAATAAACAAAAAATACAATAAATTACATTATCAGTTGCTTTAAAATGTAAACAAATAATCCTGCAACTCTACTGCTTATGGCCAAAATCGCCAATCCACCACCTTACTATAATTCAGCCGATCAGTGAGCAAAGCGAACTCTGACCGATTACTGGTTCATCTTTTGAACGAAAACTTTTAAATCCCACTCTCTTGCTGAGCATATGTCTCACTAAAATTCTTTCCTTGCGTACTTGAATGATCTTCATATATTTCCAAATTTGTTCTTTCCACCAAAGATGAAAATCTTCCACTGCACTGTTTTTTTTTTTTGTGTACAGAACTACCCTGTTGTAATTTATCTGGACAAAAATAAAATTTGTTTCGTCTTTAAATTCCACCATCTTTTACTTTAATAATATACCGATTAGTTTGATAGTCATTAAAATATTCTTGCAATTGATGACAAAACTCACATGGATTTGAACCGAGAAATAAATGTTGGTACCATGGGCGCCCATATGCAAAGTTGCAAGGGGGGGCTCAAATATTTTCCCTGTGGTTTAGCTGGATATTTTCCCCGTGGAAACTGATTTCAGGACGGATTAAAGTCATCAAAATTTGACATTTCTAATTCATTACTTATTCATTAATGACTAGAGAAGAAATGTTTTTACATTTTTGCAATGAAAAAAGTACGAAAAGCAAAGAAGTTCTAATTTCAAAGGGGGGCGAGCCCCCCCCCCCTTGCCCCCTTTATGGGCGCCCTTGGTTGGTACGGTACTTTCTGATCATTTGGTTAAGAAAATTGAGGGACCGACCCCGTCAAATGGTTCAACTAAGACGACAGAAGACATGTTCTGCGTAAACCTATTTCTACCAGTACTTTACTTTAAAATGTATCACGGGACCTAAAATCGTTGCTTTCAAGAAATGAAAGCTTCTCTCTCTTTCTCTACGTTTTATCTATTCTTAATTGATATATCGCAGTAGGAAATTTCATTACAAAAAGCAGAGTTGGCTTTCTTATTGTCCTTTGGCAACGGGTTAAATATTTATTTCAATTCTCTCTCAAAAATAGGTTGAAATAAATATTTATCATTTGGAAGATATAACCATCTAATGCTTAAATTAATTAATTAACAAAAACGTTTTCAATTCGATCCATTGCGCTTCGAATCCATGCTTGGCACAACTTAATTACACACAAAAAATTTGATCAAAATCGGTCCAGCTGTTTAAAAGCCTTATGGTGACAAACGTCCGCACATAAGATTTTTATATATTAAGATATTTCATGAAATATTGCAAATTTTTTATTCAATAGTTTATTTTTTACTGTTTTTCGTTCTTGAGTATCGATTAAATCAAGTCGTTTGTTGTCGGTAAAATCAAGTTATGTTTGACGGCGTATTGAGGTATGATATGAGAATGAGGCTTTCGATGTTGGACCCTCCCCTTGCAAAATTCCTGTGGGCTCCACCCACCAAATGACCTGACAGAAGCTCCTACAATGAAAAAAGCATTTTTTTTTTCACATTCACTTGCAAATTTGGGATAGAATGTAATTGTATATCAGAAATTCATCTCTGATATCATTTTTGAAAAATATTGAGGTTTACCTAACGGGAAACGGTAATTACAAATGCTCGATGATGCTCATACTCACCATATTGCTTGTGGCCTTTTATTTATTGGCTACATACACTTATCATTGATTAAATCATTTATTTAATACGTAAAAGGGACGATAAATGTAAAACAAACCATACATTAACTACAGCTAGTAGTTAAATAACAAAGCTTACAATAATTCGAAAAATATGGACAATATTTTGACAGTAGGGTGGGTCGAAAAAAGAATATTTTCGACGAGCAACTTCTAATAACAAAACAAAGAAGGTGTGCATTGGTGTCGTGAATGTGGGGAAAATAGTTTTAAAAATATTTATGTGTTTAGTTCGCGCATGAGCTTTTGAAGTTTTTCAATTACTAAACATTTTTATGAAAATAAAAATGCTTGAAATACTTGTTCTAATCCAATTTAAATGCTTGCTTTTAACAATCTTTTCGCATACCTTTATGATAATTTGCATTTCTTTACCTTTTTTAGTTCGCGCATGAGTCGTAAATTTTCGTGAAGTTAACCAAAAATCGACTATTTTTAGTTTTTTGCACATTGCAGTACTTTTTCTTTTATAGTCCTGTAGTATTTTCTTTTCACAATAAATGTGCACTATGCAGTTTGTAATTGCAAGTGTATTTTATTGTATTAAACAATCCAGAACCCACCTCAAGGAGGGGGTCGCTGCACTTCGTGTTCCACCCTGCTCTTCCAATCCACCCAACCAAGGAAAAAATCATTACAGGAGACACATATTTCTAATTAATTTTTATTTACACTTACTATATGATTTTAAATAAATTTAATGTTTGAAGTTCGACTTATGACTCAGTTTTGGCATTGATGATAATAAGTATAAAGTTGTTCTTATAAATCAATCTCTTTTCGTCTATCTGAAACGCATTCCTGCAGATTCGCTGACCAACTCCACAGTCCTTTCAACAACCTGTGTGTGGAAGCGAATATGCTTTCTAGAAATAACAAAATATCCTTGTTTTGCTAATATGAACAACAATAAAATATGGACAACAACAGGGACATGGACAGCATGTGGGACGGATGACGGACAACGGATGATGAAAAACAACAAAATGTCTTTGTTGTTGTCCATCATCATTGAGGAGAAGAGAGTGAACACGTTGACTGGTCAATATACTCTCATAGTTCAAAGCTTAAAAATTTAGCATTGATGGAACAAAATCTGTTATAGAGTTATATAGAATTTTTTTCTGATAGTTAATTTTTTACCTCGAATGCCCTTTTATAATCCAACATTTTGACTATCGTCCTCAAATGACCAATAACAAGTTCTCAAAATTGACAAAGTAACCATTTCTTTGAATGACCCGATCCACGCTGTTTGAAGATCGTCACGCAAGTGATGTGTAAATTCACGATTCATGGTTCACGAAAGTTTATTTTTTTAACTTTTTTGTTTTGTATTCAACAATGCTGAAGCATTATGCCTCAAGATGTAACTTGAGAGTATATTCATCTCATTATTAGTTCAGCTTGAAAAATAAGCAGCTTTGTAACACCATTAGCCAGTGACGCAGTGAAGGGTAGTTTGGGGGTGAAAATATATTTAAACCTTTGGTTAAAACACTCTTGCCAATCCTTGTTCCGCAGTATTTTTCACACGCTATGACTCTTTTGATCAAAAATCCACTTCCAGACCTCCCAGAAGGTAATTCCAGCGCTAGTACCTTTAGCATATGTTAACGGACGCCTATGAGTGAAATGTAATGGATTTTTGACAGTGAGATCTTGGTCATATGTTTCTTTCTGTATTGCATGGAAAGTATCCATCAAGTACAGTTGATCCAAAAATATTTGAAGCTTTATCAATAATTCAATAAATGTTACCCCTTTCCTACATTCTGGCTATTAAAAGGGTTGTGAAACTGGTTAGTCAGTTGACAGATTGGTATTTAGTGGAGACGATAGATATGGATTTGTGAACTTTAATCTTTGCGATCATCAATGCAAAAACGGAGACATAAGCCAAACTACAAACCTGTATTCAAACGTATAAACGTGTTTAAAGCTATATAGTAATTGTGAATATATACGTAAACAACATGACTGAGTGGTAGGTATGGGCAGGATGGAACACGAAGTGAAGTCATCTCCTTGTGATCGTTTCTGGGTTGTTGATGTAATAAAATATAATTGAATTTCCTTTAAGGAGTTGCGTAGTGCACATTTATTGCGAAAAAAAATTATAACAGTAGCATAAAAGAAAAAATATTGCAATAAGCAAAAAGAAAATGCTGAAAAAGTCTATTTTGGATTAATTTAATGAAACTTTTCTGTGAACTAAAAAGTTTAAAAGAATGTAATAAATCTTTAATACACATGTGAAAAGAGTAGAATAAGAAAGCATTTGAATGGTATTAGAGTAAAAATTTTGAGCGTTTTTAAGTTTGAACATTTTAAAAGAAAACCCGGAATTATAATACGTAAATTGTGTTTTCACTGTAGCTAAAATTGATTTTCCAAAACTTATTTTGTACCTATCAAATCAAAATTGACGAATACATTGTAAAATGGACGTTCCGAATCTAAAATGAAACTTGAATTTTTAGAACGTACCCTAATAAACAATGGAAGATTATATATATATATATATATATATATATATATATATATATATATATATATATATATATATATATATATATATATATATATATATATTTTTTTTTTTTTTTTTTTTTTTTTTTTGCATGATAGAGAAGGTCACTTCGTCTTGGGGAGGATGAAAAGGTTAGCTCTGTCCTTTAAAAACGTACAAGAAACAGTGACAGCGTCGAGACTATTTTCATGTGACCGCAAAACTGAAATAATTATAGTTATTTCAGTAAGTTAGTATTATTCCCCCCCCACACACACATCAAATTCTTCAACGCCCTCGAAGATTGAGAATAGGGTTTCCAATCCCGAAATCCCGATCCCGAATATCGCGGGATCCCGTATGATATTTAGCGGGATTAATCCTGCAGGATCGTGAGCAAAAGCACGTGATATTTCTAATCCTGCAAAGATTTTCCATGCAAGCATTTTCCAACATTTGCCCCTCATAAAACAGATAGTTTCACAGACATCATCTGAAGTTTGAATCACCTTCCATGTTTGTTTGCAAGAAGAGAAAGAAAAACTTTTTGTCACGTATGATGAACGGTGGATTTACCAATTTAGAACACGATTAAAAAAAAGTTTATTGTTTTCATTCGTCTAGATATTTGGAATATGTGTAAAAATTACGAACGTTTTCGAAAACCATCGCTAAAATTTTAATCCCAGAAAATTGCGCTTTAGAAAAAAAATGAGAAAGTGCATTACAAATTGCAAAGTCCACTGGAGTAGCCTAAATGCAATATTGGAACGCTTATGTTAGATTAAGGAATGCACTCATAACCTTTAACTTATCCTCATAACCTTTAACATAATATTTTTCTCCGAAGAAAAAGCATGACATTAAGCTCTCTTGCCGGTAGAAGGTGCCTGTCGATGCCCTTATCATCGTTAAGCTAATATTATAAATGTGAATGGTACCTTGAAAACTATGATGAATAAATTACCTGAGCAATCTGTAATATTAGGCAACGGCACGACTCAAAAAGAGATGATTAAAACTTAGATGAAACACAAGATGACTCACATGACAGTGCGTAAGTTAAACTGTTCATGTTTTAGAAGGTCTCTTTAAAATGACAGGTAAAATTAACGAAGTTATCCAAAAACTTTTACTGAGGATGCTACTTGATGAAACCAATTAGCATTAAATGCACGGATACAATGACCAACGTTAATTAAGCAATAAGTGTGTTCTCAGTGTAAGTTGAATCGATTATTTCAGAAAGGGCGTAAGTCCAATGGATTTCCGTAGGATTTACTTCCTTTCTGAAATAATCGAATCAGTTATATAAAATAGCAAAATACGGAAATCGAATAGACATAGTTTTTGTTCGAAATTTGCATTTCTTGAACAAAAACCAAACATGACCTCCATTGGAAAAGAAAAATGGGTTTTAAAAGGAGATGAAGTTTATTGGGGATCTTTTGCTGAACCTCCACAATTATTTAATCTCCAAAACCAAATCCAGTGGAGCTACACAGCGCGTTTTCATCAAGCGCGTTAAAAATTAAAATCTAACTTTTTGAAGAATAAAGCCAATACCCGGGATCCCGCGGGAATGGCTTTCGGTGCGGGATTGGAAACCCTAATTGAGAAACGTTTCTTTAAGAAATGGGAAAGAAAATTTTCCTGTTTTAAAAAGAAATCGCAGCTGATCTAGTTACCCATTTCTAAAAGTTACGCTTTTGACTTAGTAAATATTTAATTGTATTCATGCAAGAGTATTCTTCCCGTAAAGTTAGTCGTATTAATATTAATAATTAATTAGTTGAAATCAAGTCAACGAAAAATTCGATGCACAAGACAAAAAAATCAGCCTCAAACAGAGAAAATGCGTAATTGGTACAACAGTTACATAGTTACTCAACAGATAGCGCAACATAATCATGTGAAGAACATTCGATTTTAGTAACGCCATCTATTGCTATTTCCCTAGCTCGAGCATATGACCTGCCGTTTCACTAAAGCTGAAAAAGTATTGGTGTTACTTTTGTATTTGTTACATTGCAGTTAAATTTTCAGAAGAAAATTTGAAGTTAATAATTTACGAAAACCGCTCATATGCTACCAAGAAACTGCTTGTTTAGAAACGAAGAAATTTATTACCAGTAAAATTTATAATTTAAGTTGTATAAGATCTAAAAACTACGAATAGTATTTGTAGGACAGGTCGGTGATCCAAGCCATATTTCCAGTACACCGCACTATTAAATAGTGCGCGATCAAATATAAATGTTGCATATTGGTTACTGGATCTGGAACCAATAACCCGGGCAGCGGCGCCCATAGCAAAATTTTGGTAGCTCTCCACATCGATAATTCGTCATTCACACTGCCATCTCGTGACAGGCTAGTAAATTAATTTCTGGTTTCATGTGGATGCAAAAATCAACGAAAAATATGTTGGTTGAAATTTTGTTTCATAACTATTTTTCGAATACGAAATGGTCAATTAATGAATGAAGCTTTTGATCCAAATTTTGTTATTTTCATCGGAGGGAGGTGGGGGTTGGATTTAAATCATCCAAAATTTGATAGCTGTTCATGCGGTTCCGAGATTTTTATAAGTAATTACAAAAATTAACTAAAAAATAACACGTAAAATGTAGTTATAATTTTTTGGAACACTAATGCAGTTTTAATTAATGAATTAAAGCTTCCAATTCTAACTTCGTTGTTTTCGGGGAAAACAAAATTGCTTTTTGTGCAATAATCAATCAAATTGTGCCGTAGTTTTGCACTCTCTTATTATTTTTGTTTTATGTGAAATAAATTTAAACGCGTTTATTTCAAAAATTCCATAAGATCAAATTATTTCTTTTCCTATATAAATAACTAGCTGCATTGCCCGGCTTTGCCCGGTCTACCTTGAAAAAAAAAACCATTGTGTCAAGTGAAGTATCTTCAATAACCAGGATTAAATGAAAGAAAAAAAACCATCATGCAAAATTTTCTCGCCAAACAATGAAGACAGATACTAAAATACTTTTAAGAAATTAAAATAAAATGAGAAAGATGGATTTAAAATGCGTAACCATGGAAACACAAAATAAAATAAGTTTAAGAATTGAAAATGCGAAAGATGGAAATAAACAATGAATTCAAAAAGCGTTACCGTGGAAACGCAAAATAAAATGATTAAAAACTTGAATAGAGAACAGATTTTTGAACTTTATTTAATTCGCTTGTAACTTTTTTTTCTAATGGAGATAGAGGGTTAAACTTTCGACCTTAGGTCGAGTTAGATCTGGAGTAAAAAAAAACAGCTCTTTCCAATGCTGTCAAAAAGAAAACTGTGGGACAATTCCTTCACTTTGTATTGATGGATTTAATGAAGAAAGTAGTGCCTAAATTTCAGCTAAGCCTAAAAAAATTCGAGCTAAAAACGTAAAAAACTCCCGCCGCAATTAAGTTAGAGCATTGGAACAAATTGCGTAGAACGCGGAAAATTCTTCCCTTTCCAACGATATGTAATATTACTATTTGCGAGTAATTTTTCACCCCCATATTCAGGAATTTACGTGAAAATTACGCATAAATTGGAATAAAAAAAGAACTATTCATCGAATTGTTTTCGAACTGGTCTGCAAACCTTCTCAGGACTTAAAGGAACAAACTGTGAAAATTTCAGCAAAATCGGCCGGGTAGTTCTCGAGTTTTGCGAGTTCAAACACACAGACGCTTTTTGGAGACTTCATTTTATACTATGTAGAGATGTTAACGCAGTTTGCAAATAATGTTAACGCAGTTTGCAAATAATGTTAACGCAGTTTGCAGAGGCGGATGGGGGCCGGCGAGCAGCCGGGCATTTGCCCGGTGGGCTATTTTTGATGTGTTATTTTTTTTTTTTTTTTGATGATCCATAATTTTTGGAAGATACCTTTTCTGATGTGCAATTCAGTTGTTATATTTACCCCATACATAATAAAATACTCTGGGATAAATGGAAACTAACAAGTTATTCGCTCTTCATAATTTTTGGAAGATTATATTTCAATGTAAATTACACACAGAAGTGTGTTGTTTATATGAATTTTGAGCGCAATTGAATTTTTGAATGATTTTTCTTTTTAATTGATTTTTTCACAGTTGGTAGATTCAAATGCTAGCATGCTACCTTTAGGCCGCAGATTGAGTACCGTTGGCATCAAACTTCTTAGGCTTCTAAATTGATTATGTATACTGTGGTTGTCAGTCTAAATCTTCTTCGTGTGGAAGCTAATCAGCTTCTATTTAACCCCTAGTATCAGGGGTAAACAGAAACTGGCGGGGGTAAATAGAACCAGTATTTTATTCACTACCAAATAGTTGCAAAGTCAAAACTGTAATACCCAGTTACTCTCAGAGAAAATAGTTCTGAATGCAATGCACAAAATTTCATCTTACCATTCATCCAAAAAGGAAAGAATCTAAAGGTGAAGTCTTGAAGTGTTCATGTGTTGATTGGATAGCAATGAAGCGTTACAGTCTATCACTACAAAAGAACAAATAAAGCTCTATGACTTAGAGACTGATTAAAACGTGAAGAGGTCCTAGGCCAAATCCTTTTTTTAAGCCACTTTAGAGTCAAACCTCAAAATTTTAGTGATTGGCTAAGACAGTTTTAGCCATTTGGGGGCCCCTAAAATGCAGGAGGCCTAGACTACGGCCTGGTTGGCCTATTCACTAATCTTTCCAAGTATGCAAGGATGGATCTAGCTTGTGGTTTTGGAGGGGCTAATTATTGTACATAAGAATCAAAGGGCAATTTTTCGACACAAATAAAAAGGTTCTAAGTCGATTTTTTTTTTTTAAATTCGTCCCTAGAATGCAACTTTGAGCCATATTTGGTCACTTTAGGAAGTCATGACCCTCCTATGGTTCTGTTTCGGCCTGTATCACCACAGTTGCTGCTTTTACATTATCATAAGTTTCTATTTATAATTGTATATTTTACCCTCGATTATACTTGTAACATTGTCTTACTTTTATATGAAACTTCATATTTGCTAAATTGAGCAATGCTTCGTTCTTTCGATTAGATAGGTTTCGAATAATGTCTCAGAATGCGATGCAAATCTCGAAACAGGAAAATATAGACCGCTCACAAATCAAACCAATGTTTTCGTGTTTGCACAAAAGCGATGCCACCCTCTGAGGCAAAACTATGTAGACATAGCTTATCATGCGTAAGCTCTGCCACATGTTTCTGTTTAAAATTGTATACTTTACCCTTGATTATTCTTGTAACGTTGTCTTCCTTTTATATGAAACTTCACATTTGCTAAATTAAGCAATATTTCGTTCTATCGACCAGGTAGGCTTTGAATAATGTCTCAGAAGGCAATGCAAATCTCGAAACAGGAAAATATAGACCGGCTCACAAATCACACCGATCTTTTCGTGTTTGCACAAAAGCCATGCCACCCTCTTAGGCAAAACTATGTAGACATAGCTTACGATGCGTATGCTCTGCCATCTATTACATGTTTTCATAATTCATGACAGGGTGCCAAGATCGTTGCAGGCGATTATTCCAAGCTCCATAATGCGACGCAGGTGTTAAAACAAGGTTTGGTGAGTCACGAGAACAAACACCGTGTGGGGTCAGCAACAGAAAAAAAAAATGGAATAATAAGGCAAGAGTAGATTTGAGTTAGATTCTTTCAGATATTTCATGGTATTAAGGGTGGAAATAAGTAAGCTGAATCGATTCTGATCTTCGCAGTGCACCATTTTGGTTCGAAAATAAATTGTTTTGATTCTCAATAAACACGTCATTCTTCTCATTTTAGTGGAGTGGCAAAAGATGGTTTATGCCTTTTCTGGGAACATTTTTATCACCATTGATTTCTACGTCTGGAATAATTTCCATGTTTTTAACGAAACAATGGATTAGAGTCATGTATTATTTAACGAAATAATTGATTATCCTAAAGATTATCTATGTAGGGCTAACGAAAAAAAATTAATTATTTACCATCAGAAATATGTGAAGTAAACAACCAATTGGATTTATTTGTACTCTGAAAACTAAACAAAGATTTTTTTTTTTTTTTTTTTTCAAATATCCAGAGTAACGTAAGAGTTCGATTTGTATTTTATATGTATTAAATTGTCGCCTCAGAGCAACAGTAAGATATCTTAGTGTTATTTCTGGGATTAGATATCTTACTGTTGTTCTGAGGCGACGAAATATTGACATTCTTACTTGGTATTTGTTGGTAAAATGGAATGAGAAGTAGGTATGGTAGAACACAAGACTGACTTTTAAAGAATTTTTTATATTTTATAGAAGATGGGATCCATACCTGCGGCCCACATTTGACCCGAAAACAGATTTTGTCCTGCCCACAGCAAGCTTACAAGATGTAAAAAATGTATTTTTTTAATTTGGCATTTTATTTCCTTTTAAGCATTTTTAAAGGGAATTTAGCCTGGAAAACTTCAAAAATCACCACTAAGAACATAATTTAAATCATACAAAATCCGTGAGTGTATTGGGGGAGCTAGTGGCATCTGGCAAGAAATATATTGCTGAATTGTGTCCATCCTCTGCTGCAAAATTTCCCAATGAGGCTTTTGAGTAAAAACGGTTGAAGATCCCTGGTAACGAACGATGTTTTTATTTTTTAACAGGTTTTGGTCCAATGCATTGGAACTTATGAAATGTTTCTCAACGTTGTTTTTACTTTTCTGTAAAAAGTTACATATAAGTAAAATTTTTTGTAGGTATATTTCATTTATTTTTTATTTTTTAATCTCGTCGAATGTCTAAACTTTTTAAATTTGTACTTTTGAAAGTACACTTTGAAATTTTTGACCGTGGCAATCGATTTAGTGAACAAAAGATACATCTTATATAATTCAGCGTATGTATATATGTATTCATCTATGTATGTCCTAGTTACTTCTCCCGAACGCCAGTGAATTGACCATTGAACCAGGTATCGATAGATTCGGAATTTTCCCGTCTTTATGTTTGGCTATATAACATAATCCTCCTATAATAATAAGCGGATATATCAGTGAAAAACTATTAATTATGATACTTAGATTTCGACATAAACTAACTATTTTTCGAAGGCTTTCCTCTATTCTAAATATTATTTCCTGCTTCATCTCACCTTTCCGTAACAATGCTTTTACATAAAATTTGTTTCCTGAAGAAAATCATTGAAAAGAAAGGTCAGTTGCCATTTTCTCGAATATGATCAAATAAAACTCTGGTTTTTGTTTTGAGGCTTTTCTTGCAATCGGGGGACTTAAAATGTTTTCTTTTTTGTGCTCAAGCCTGATTGTTGAACATGTGTCGCTCAATGTAACTTTTATTTTCGAGGTAGACCGTGCAAAGCCGGGCGACACAGCTAGTTTAAAATAAAACTTGAAAAAACAGATGTTTGTATGGTATTCTAGCTTTGATACAACTGGCATATTTGAAACATTCCTGGTAATTATGACCCGGCGAGATTCGTTGTTTCCGCATTTAGAGGTGCAGCATGTATTAGTGCGTCATGCGAGAACTTTTTGTTCGAATATTTTTCATTTATTCATTTTGAACAAACTTGTTGGATGTATGAAAAAGTGGTGAATGTACAAGTTCCCTTTGCATTTTTCAAAGTTTAAACACTCAGTAACTTTTCCTTTTTTCAGTTTTGCCTGGTCTTTAAATCATAGGTTTTGCAGGAGTGGTGTTCCCATAGGGTATACTCCATATACGCCGTATACTCTCAGACATGTTTTTAGACATATTGCGTATGCCCTCAAGATTCAAACATTTTCATATAATGACATATTACGTATATGATCGCATACACATATTGTGCGTGCGATTACTGGGAGTATACCCTCAGAAAAATAGATGGGAACATCACTGTTTAACAGTGTGGTACTAAAGAAGGAGATGGGAATATGTATGGCATGCTATTGTGTTTTCGGATGAACCTCGCTTCAGCCTACAACCACACGGTGGTCGGATTAGAGTTTGGAGAAAGCAGGATACTGGATTCCACTCCCACACTCTCTCCTTCCACTCACTCATCCAGGGGCGGTCTAGGTCCCGCAAGAGGACTCCAAAGGGTGCGAAAAAAAGGACGCTGAAAAAATTTGCAAAAGAAGAAAAAAGTTGCAAAAAAAAGGAAAAAAATCAATGGTACAGTTATAGAAAAAAAACCGAAACACTTTTAATTATTCGGCCATTATACATGCTAGAAAGGAAAGAAAGGTGTCATCCGACTTGGTTTAAAGTCTTCTTTAAAACTACGTAGGTAAAATTTTGATAAGGGACCATATACAAAGCAAAATGAGCACCAACTCTTGATTTTCAAATGTTAACCCCTAATTTTTGCTACATAATTATGTTTAGACCGCAGAATGCAGCCAGTATACGAAATTTCATTGTATTCCATGCAGTAGAACAGGAGTTATTAACAAAAAACGTTTTAGGGACCGTCTCCACATTGAAAACGCTTCTTTCAAGGTCACGGCTTAAATGGAATGTAAACAAAGAAAAAATCGAGATTATCCAGCACAATTCATGATTTTTTGAAGTTCTCTTCGATACTTTTTAGCCGATTGTGTTGCGGCAAGAAGCGATTTAAGGTCTTTTTTTTTTTTTTTTTTTTGAAAAAAAAAGTTAAAATATTTACTGATTTTTGTTTATCTGGATTAACCCAAGAAAGATGTATGGGGTTTGGCTCGTCCATCGTATAGATCGTTGTTTAGTAAATCGAATAATGAAAAATTAAAAGTAATGGAACTTTTTGCCTTTTCTAATATGAACCTATTGGATTGCTTATATTAACATTCAGCAAATTAGCCTCATAGACATGTAAATATCCAACCTTATACCTAGAAAGATGATGTGAATTTGTTTGATAAATGTATTGCGTCTATGTTGCAGGTTTATTTTGGAATGAATAGAAAGTCTTTTGATGTAAAATGGAATTGCGCGTTTCTAATTTCGCAGAACATCGGCAGAAGTTAGGGTCATCGCACACAAAAATATAAAAAATATACCGCACTACGTGGGAAGACGCAGCATTAAATAGATTGGAGACTCGAGCGAAGTAAGGTCAATTTATTCCGTCAAAATTTGCTCTAAATACATAAAATGAAAGAAGTATCAATCTAAAAAATAAAACAGAAACAGGAGAATATAAATACCCGTTAATGAGCAAACCGTTCACACTCGAACTTTATTTGGGAAAAATTTGGTTATTTGAATTAACACAGTGGACAAACACAGTAATTGTTCTAGCGGCTTTTTTGTAATCGAAAAAAGAGAATTTGTTTTAAATCCAAATTTGATGCAAAAGATCATAATGCGTGGTATTATTTAAAAAGCATAACACAATCGGTGGTTTTAGTTAAACATGTAATGGCTCATAAAAGCAATTTAGGAAAGTAATTTCCCAATGCTGTTTCTAGCAATGAGATTCGAGATGGTCCAACCCGTAATTAAAAAAAGACAAAAGTAATTTTAGCTCAAACCAAGGTGAACCGATATCTGACTTCTTGTCTTTTCTCCGATTTTGTAAGATTGCTAACAAAACCTCGCATTATTTGATTTTGTTTCGCGATCTATATACCTGCAAACTAATATTTTCTCTGGTATCAGGTTGGCGCACCTGTAGCAGTACTATACGCGGCATGCCCGACAGCCTGGCTGATCTATCCAGAGGCTACGATTTCGTCCTCATGATAGATTTCGCAGACTGGAATCGGAACTAATCGTGTGGGATGCAAAAGTCGTCTTATTGAAGCTGAGATTTTGAATAAACTGGTAGGTAAAGTAAATTTCTCTCCTGTATGTTTACGGCATCTCACTGGTCAGATAAATTTTCTTCATCCACCAGTTTTTAGGCACTCTTCGTTTCAATAACATGACACCTGCTTCATTGTTCGGTTAAACCTAGTTCAGGGCTGTTCGACTCATTATTAGGACCCACAGCAACCATCGAATGGGATTACTAAACCGTAATTGCATCGCAGTTAAGACGCGGGACGCATTCAGTCCGCGAAGCCGGTCCGTGGGGCCGGTTGTTTGCTTAAAGAGTAAGATCAGAAAGTAAAAATTGTTCCAGTGGCATAACGTTGGAGCCGAATATTCAGGTACTAGATTCTGAAAAACATGCATATAATAAGATAGGCATATATAATTGATAGCAATAATTTATTATAACTTTCTTTCTTTGTCGATATTTTTCCATGTTATTCAAAAAAGAAGAAAATAATTTGAAATTTTATCTTTGTCTTGCGGGAATGATTTTAATGTGAAATGCACCGACAATGACTGAGAAAGTAAATAGAAAAATAGTATTTAAATTATAATTAAGAATAGACAAAATAAATCTTTGACGAAGTCAAAAAAAAAAAAAAAGTTCACAATTAGCCACAACAATTACTTTGCGTGCAGAATTCGGGCTCAAAACATGCGGCCCACTACTGCGACCGACATTTTCTTTCCTACATCTTAACACATTGAAAATTATTCAAACACTATACAAAATAATAATAATAATAATAATAATAATAATAATTCCTGAAAACCAGTAAACTTATCTAAGAGCAAATATTACTTTTTGACCCATCTGGATACTGTTAAAGGCGAAACTTCACACTGTCGGCTATTTTTCGAGTACTTTTTCCCGATTTAGGCAAGGCAATAATTTTTCCTTTTAGTAAATTATCACCGGAAAGAGCATTTAATTCTACACTGTCTATTGCAACATGACTAGCAAGACAATGAGGTTTTGTTGTATGTTTCTGTAAAAAAGTTGTGCATGTTTATTTATTTATTTTTTGAGTTATTGTTTTACAAAAGGCAATGGCTAAACGCAAAAAAAGTGTAGTTTTTAATTTAAAAAGTTCTATAAAATATTCTTTTATTAGACAATGAAGTAGTGTTTCGCATTATTTACACATTGACGTCTGAACGATATCCACAAAAAACTGACGGTTGCAATATTGTGTTGTTCTTCTGCAGAGACAGCGAATAAATTTATGCATTTAAAAAATTCATAGACGAACTCTAATGTAGAAAATCCAAGTTATAATTGGTTTGCTTATTTTGTTGAACAATTTTTTTCTTTTTTTACGAAGAAACCAACTTTTATAATTTCTGTTTTAAAAAAGTATACGGTCCCCTAAAGTAGGAAAAAATGAATTTTTTTGCATAGCGCAAAAACTACTGAATATTTGGAGCTCAAATTTTGGATTCCCACATTAAAGCTCTTCCAGATTGTTTTTCTGTTAAAATTTAATATGGTTTCAAATCATATTTTTTTCAAAAAATATTAAAATAATTCATAAAAAAACTAAAATTTCATTTTAGGTGTTGTAAATTATGTTTTTATTATTGGGTCGGTTCATATTTTGATATAAAAAAACAATCTTTGCCGTGCCTAATATAGTTTTTGTGTTATTAGTAAAAATATCAAAATACGTTTTAACATTACGAGAGGAATTTTTCAAAACTTGATTCTGAAGTAACGGCTGGATCGAATTAAACAAAACTTTGTATACAAAGTTAAAAAAGAATGCTGATCACAAATATGTGATAAAAAAGGGGGTTCTCATTGAAAAATTTGAAGTTGATGCTCGTTTTAATATGAAGACGACCCCTTAACAACAATTTTTTTTATCATAATTATGTAGAACTTTTTATTTCTGAAACAATGACACCTTACACGTGTCTCTAGTGTCAATAGTCTTTGAATACGATCGAGTGTTTCGTTTTTTTTTCTATGACTGTACACAGGTTTACGAGTTTAATTAAAATAACAAGAAAGCGAAATAAGATACTCATGTTTAGGAGCGCAAAAAAAAAGGAAAAAAAAAGTTGCACCAAAAAATAAAAAAATTAAATTTAAAAAAAATTATTTTTTAAAAGTTTCTCAGACTTGAGGGCGCATCGGCAATGTTTAAGATTAAAAATATTTCTTGCCGAAAATTCATGTGAAATTGCGAAAATCTTTCCAACCACAGTTGGGATTTTAGTTCAAAATTTTGTGACAGATGGCGTTACAAATAGTAAGTTCAGTAGTCAAAGAAAAATAATTTAAATCCCGCCATATTTTTTCGAAATTTTTAGCGAATAAAATTGTCGAATATTATATTTTCCAAATGTTCACCGTGGACTCAATTACATGTCTCAACCACAGAACGAAATTACAGACATTTTCTTTAGAGTTTCCAATGGAATTGGTGCACATTCGTCACTGATTAATTTGATCAAGTTATTCAGGGGCTCGGAAATTTTACCGATATACATACCGCATAATTTCAATGCATTTAAATTAAAACCAGAAACTCTGGGAGGAAATTTTTATGACATTTCATATCAATACTTGAAGATGCTTTAAGAAATGTTTTTTAAGAACCCAAAGTTTTCTCGTTCAAGATTTTCAAAAACCGTTTAACCAACCGACAAACCGACACATAATTGCAGCCTATTGAGAAAATTTCAAAATTATTTCAATTTAATTTTATTCATTAAAATTTTAACTAAATTGTGATGTGATTTTCAATAATTATTCTTTGATTTACGGGCTTGATATAATGTAGTGTCATCTATTTGACAATTTTTTATGCAAAAGTTGATGTCCTGTCGCATAAAATTTCTGCAAGATTTTTTTTTTTCTGAACTTTACCATTTTTCGGTTATGAATTTTTGAAATTCGTCTGTCTGTTGCAGATCACCCTGTACCTCTGAGGTTCTGCAACCTGTTCTCATTCTTTACTTTGAGATCTTGCCACGTTTCAGCAAGAAGATAATGCTCGACAGCACAGCGTAATGTTCAATCTTCCTGTATTGTTACCTTGACTTGAAATTTTCCAGATCTATCACTTATCTAACTTGTCTGGTTAAAGTCAGAAAGTACCCAGCCCGGCATGTCGCGCTAGCGTTTACACCAGTTGAAATTTGGCTACTTTGAGAAGGCGGCATGGCTGCCATTCGCCAACGGAAAGGGCTACGGAGTCTGAGTAAAACTGATTTTGAGGTAAAGGAACCAAAGTCGAAATCGAGAGTCGAAGGTTGAATTTCAAGTGTCGGAGTAAGACTGATTTTGGAATCAGAGGTCCTAAAATTAATAAAGTCGAGTCAGGGTTGGAGTCAGTCACTTCCGTCCGACTCCGCAGCTCTGGTAAAAATCAGTTCTATGCATTCAGAGTTTGATTGATTATGGGGTAAAGTTGACAGAGTCAGTTCGCTGTTTTCCATCAAAGTCCGAAACTCTGTGAGTTCTTACGGTGTCAGAGTCGGAGTCCTTCGGATTTGTGGGAAAAGAAGTCGGAGTCAAGGTCGTGGTTTCGCAGTCGGGCTGATTTGAAAGCAAAGTAGTCGGAGTAGTAATCGTGAGTCGAAAGTTTAAAATTCTAAGAGTAGGAATCGCAGTCGGTCGTTTGCCCTCGAAGTCCATAACTCTGCCAGTTCTTGCGGAGTCAGAGTCGGAGTCGGTTTGATTTTGGGAGAAAAGGAGTCGGAGTAGAAGGCTTGAAAATTCCTGGAGTCGGAATCGGGTTCTGTCATTTTTTCTCCGACTCCGCAGCTCTGCCAACAGCACATCCAAAAGCTCATTGACTCAAAGACGCAGCCTGACCAGTGGTTATTGACAAACATGGAAACAACGCTAACTACCGTTTTTCTCGTCTTCGTCACTTCAAAGACGATTGTACTTCTAATCATTTTTCATTAGTACTATGTGTAATCTTTACTAATAATAAAGCGGAAAGTCTCTCTGTCCGGAGGATGTCTGTAGGATGTCTGTAGGACGTCTGTGACGCGCATGTCTGTAGGATGTCTGTGACACGTCTAGGCGCATAGCGCCTAGACGCGTGTTTCGATTCTCATGAAATTTGGCACAAAGTTAGTTTGTAGCATGGGGGTGTGCACCTCGAAGCGATTTTTCAAAAATTCGATGTGATTCTTTTTCTATTCCAATTTTAAGAACAAAGCTGTCATATGTTGGACGAGTAAATTACGAAATTATGATAACGTGGAACCGTAACATGGGCACAAGCCAATTGGCGAGATACGAAATTATCATAACGTGGAACTGTAACATGGGTACAAGCCAATTGGCGAGAAAATTCACCATACATTATTTGTAAATATACAGGCGAACCAAAAGACCTTTTAATTTTTCTATTACTGGCAAAGCCGTGCGGGTTCCACTAGTCTCAAAATAAATTTGGCTTTGATATCTGTTGTGCTTCTTGGTGTTACGTTTTGGCCGGCAGCAGTGTAATCACGGAAAGCTTAATCATTTTAATGAGGAAAAAATTGAGTGAAGTTTTGTCATTTGGCATGTAACACTAATGCTAAAATAACTAAAATGATTTACTTTTTAAAGAAAACGACAAACAAATATGCCTTAAATGTTAATTAAATGTTAAAATGTTATTTATTTCGTATTTATTTATTTATTTGAGCATTTATTTATTTCAGTTTATTTATTCAGTTATTTATTTATATATTTATAATTATTATTATATATTTTTTGCGTCCTTGTGTAAATAATAACTACATATACTATATTTGTAGCATTCACTCTATCAAATTATGCTTTAGTTTCCCCTCCAATTTCAAGAATGTATGTTGATTCACTTTTTTGGTAACCATCAAGGACGCCTGCTTTATTTTACCAAATAGTTGTCACAATCGGTTCTTATGTGGGTGTTAATTTGTGACCAAACATGGCAGCTTTGATTTACTCTGAATTTCTCGAGATAAATCTTAGCCCCTTTGTGTCGTGACCTACAGGTGGCTATGCGTGACCTTTCCGTAACTCGGAGGTCAAGACTTCACACGCGTGCCCGCGTGGGTGGTGTGGCAATAAAGCGACGGTTTTAATACGGATATTCAGATTCACGGTAACAGATGGTATCCGCTAATTCCCCCCTCCCTTTTTCTCAGTCCTTTATGTTTTATGCATCTACTGGCATTTCGAAAGTTACCTGCAGTTGAATACATTTTAACATTTTTCTCAGTTATAAATCAGCATCATCAGGTCCGCTGTTAGACGGTGCAAATGGGGCCAGGGGTGCCCACAGGGGGGGGGGGGGAATGGATTATGGTGCAACTTGCGCCATCAAAATTTTTTGGTTGGGATTTTTTATTTTTAAAATTTATTTAATTAAATTTGTTTATGTTGATTTATTTTAATTAAAATTATTTATTTTATTTTATTTTATTTCATTTCTTTATTTAGTGTGTGTGTGTGTCATTGGTGTAGCACAGAACATTAAATAAAGAAAAGCTAAAAATTAAAGAAATTAAAAAGGGAAAGAGGGATTTGGAAGGGGGGGGATTGGACCGTTGAACTTGGGGGCGCCCCTGAATGGGGCTATTGTGAAGGACAAAAGTAGCGATCACTATCGTCCACGGGTGAATAGAGTAATAAGTCCGGCAATCTCGTCCCTCCTAAGCAGAAACTTTATTTTAAAACAATATTGTAACGAAAAATTAAAAAAAATAATACTTCCGGCCTCTTTTATTGTAGGTAAGATGTTGTGTAAAATTTATTGTGATTAAAAAGTTCAAATTTTCCACTGCAAAAGAGAGAGAAAAAAAAAGCAACTTTGGGGCATATTACCTTGACAGTCAGACAATTCGCTCCACTACGTCAGGTTCAATGCCCCAGTTGAGGTAACATCACCAAACTCATGTCCAAGCTTAATTAATAAACGAAAAGTATTAACAGTTAACTAAATTAAAGGAAATCGATTCGAATCAGAATTCGAGCAAAGAATTAATTGCTAATTTAAGCATAAAATTGTTTTTAATGCATTTTATTTATGAGTAATAATGTTTGTAACACATAATAAATTTAGAAATTAGAAAAAGATAGCTACTGTGATTTTCACAGATATTTCGACAATTTCAAAATTAATTAAATTCAGTTATTGATTTTTTTCAATTCACTATGCATTTGTGGTAATCGCATGCCATACAAAATCAAGTTTCATTAAGTTACAAAAAGTAACATATTAAAACTTAATGACAGCTTTTTAAAAACAAATTTTAGAACTAAAACCAACTGCAAGTAGCATCGGTGCGAAGGAAATTTATGTACTGACTAAAGAAACACATAGTTTAACAGAATATTGGAACACATCTTACTTTAACAAAAGTTTTTAAAAGCACTAACTTAGATCAAGCGTTAAAAAGTGTCACTCATATTTCGCTTTGCTACATCGCTGTAATTACCCCTAAAAATTCACTGAAAATTATTGTAGTGTATTCAGTGGCGGCGCGATAGCAAAAGTAGACGTCTGCAATGCAATTTTGTGAGGCCCTTTTAAACATAAAATATTTTCAGACAAATAATTGAATTCATAAAATTCAATTTTATACTAACATCGTCATGTAGAATTACCAATTCATTTTTTAATTGCTGTAACAAAATCATTTTGTGGCTAGCAACGCAATGAAAAAGAAGTTATTTTGTTGGAAGGGGGAGGGGGAGGTACATCGAAGGGGAAAAAATGACCGAATAGAAAGGGGGGTCCGGGGGCTCTCCCCCGGAAAATTTTTGAAATTTGTAGTTTAAAAACTCCATTTTAGGCTTTCTTTGCTGATGTTAGGGGGGAAAAGGGTACAGGGGTCTCAGAGGTAATTTCTAGAAATTGAAGCCTTAAAAACACATTTATTGGCCATATTTATTGACTCTAGGGTCAGAGACTGTCCCCGATCGATTCTTGTTTTTCTTTAAAAAAAAATAGGCCGAAATCAATTCCTTCTCCCCCCTGCAAGTTCTCAAAATTGAAGTTTCAAAAACAGAATTTCAGACAAACTTTGAAGATTTTATGGAAAGGAGATTCTGGTAGCTATTCCCTGAAAAAATTTTGAAAATTATGGTCCTGAAAACTTAAGCAATATTTTATATTCAGAAGCCATACTGCACATTAATTTTTTGTTAGTGTAGTTTAAAAAACCTAATTGCTTATGATATTTAAAAAAAGGCGGTATGAGGACCCTTGCCCTAATATTTTCTGAAATTAAAGCCTTAAAAATGCGATTGTAAGGCCATATTTTGTAATATTAGCTCAGTAATTTTTGAAATTAAAGCTCCAAAAACGCAATTTTAAGCGATTTTTGATGTTGTTGAGTATTTGGGGGCTTTCAGCTAGAAATATCGTGGAATTGCGGATCTGGATGCAAAAATTTCAGATGCTCCATAATGCTTTCGGTGTGTATGGGGGGGGGGGGGGATCGGAGGAGCAGCAGCATTTTGAATATTTTCTTATTCTTAGACGAACTGGGAAAAAAGAAAAGAAATAGGACGTGGAGGGGGTAGTAGAGTTAGCTGATCAATAATCTGTAACTTTTGAATACTTTTAATTCAAAGATTTCTTTTATATGTATAATGGAAATTTCATTCATTAATTTCCTTGAAAAAAATAAACTAAATAAAACGTGATGCTGAAACTTGAAGAAAGTCGGATAATTGCAACAGTTTCAAATCTTTGCGCGCGTTGGGAGAAATCAACGATCAAGCACTGCTCAAATTTGTACAATCATTTTGTATAAGGCCCCGACAGAATTCTCCAATCGGGCCCCGCATTTGCTAAGGCTGGCTTAGTGCAGTATTCCCTTCACGCACTATTTTGAATACTTTTGTGTCTGTTGTATTCAATAAGAGCTTCAATTGAAAGCGTAAAAATTTCTAATAACTTCTGGGAATTTTGCGAGGCCCTATCTGCGCGAGGCCGTCGGCAGTCGCCGACATCGCCGACGCCTAGCGCCGCCACTGAGTGTATTCGTAAACCTTCTTGATGCACAAATACTCTTGAAAATTTCGACTTGGTTCTGAACTCTGTTTCTGAAATCGTGAAATACAGTTACTGGGCGTTTTATCTGACGGGGCATAATACTCCGACTAACTCTAAATGAAAAAAAAAAGGCGATTGAAAACTTTGCTGTCAATTGCCACTTTAAAAGATGCATTAATGAAATTAAATACACAAAGTGATTGGTATAATCTTTTCACCCAAATTCAATGGGAAACATTTTTGAGCTGATTTGCTCATATTAAGAATGTACGCGTTCCAAAAATGACTGATAGATTTGAAAAATCAATGAAAACTAAACGGGCAGCCACAGGAACACACCGTTTGTTACATTATGCTTGGGACAACAGTAAATTTTCAGAAAGACAAACTTTCAGAATTAGTTACAATGTTCCTCAACAGATGGCCCTGCAGTTATTTACAGGGGCTGGAGGTATGTCTGTGTGAATATTTACTGTTTTTTCAAGCACATTGCAAATAAACAGTGTATTTCTGTCGCTGCTCGTTTTGTTTTTATTGATTTTTTCAAATATACCAGCCATTTTGGCGATCTTAATGACTGCGTTTTCTTTTATATCTTTTAAAATACCTGCTCCACCATCTGTTGAGAAACATTGTAACTAATTTGCGAAGTTTTTCTGTATGAAAATTCACTGTTGTCTCAAGCATAAAGCAACAAACGGTAAATTTCTATCGCTGCCCATTTAGTTTTTATTAATTTTTCAAATGTATCAGTCATTTTTGGAATATCCTGTATTCCTTTCATTAATACATAAGTGCATTTGAGACTATAAATTCTTACAAACTAAAAATACACTTAACACTTTATAGTTACTTGAGTGTGTTTTAGCACTTAAGTAAAAATGTGGCCATCATTTCAAAAAACATGGCGACTAATAAAATAGCAACTACCGACAACTGGTGACTGAAAAATTTCCCCAGTTTTTCCTTTTAGGTAATTAATTTTCTAATTATTTCGGAGATTCTCTACCAAGAGCAGCATTTCCTAAACTGTGAGTCGCGACCCAAAGACCTGACGATTTTTAGTATATCGTGATTAGCAAATTAGTAATTTATTTAGTTTTGTAATTGGATTACTGTTTGGCAGCTAACTTGTAAAAATTATTCTACGGATGCGGTGCATCTCAGGGAATGCCTGGAAGTGTCCGGAAACATTCTTAACAGATTTTGGAAGGCCAGAGAAAAGCTACAGGGACTTACTAACCGATTCACCTTATGAACTTTTTTGTTGTTCTTACATTTTATTCTTTTGCATTTTGTACTTTTACAATTTTTCATTTTATATTTGTACACTTTATCTTTTTATTTGTTACATTTTACATTTTTACAGTTTACCTTGTTTTACATTTTACACTTTCTTCATGTGTTTCTGCTGAGTGCACATCTATGTGCACTCTGTCAATGAATTCTATGCTTAAGTGCTACTGCTAAAAAACAAAAATTATTTGATGTAAAAACGTCATGAAAACAGGCGAAGGTCAAAGTTATGCTGTGTTATTCCAGCTTGCTTTGAACGTGGAGAGTTTGAACGTGAGAACTTTTTCGAACGCAGAGAATTTGAACATTGAAAGAACGTAGTTTGAAAATATCCTTATAAGATTTGAATAAATGCCTAAGGCTAATCAGTATCATTGCATAGGGGTCGTACAAAGAAGATGTCACGCTTTGAGAGGAGGAGGGTGGGAGTAAAATTGTGAGTTTTGACAAGAGGAAAGGTGAGGGAAACAAGACATGTGACAACATATTTTGCTGAACATAAAACATTTTCTAAAACAATATGCGCACGCAACATTAAGAAGCATGTGACAAGGGGAGGGGGGATATGGTTAAGTGCGATGTTGGGACAAAGGCTGGGGGGGGGGTCAAACAAGTTGAAAAATTTATGGACAACACCTATCGGGTTTATCCTGAGATACAGAAAACCCACTTTACGGAAGGAATGTTTTATTGTGCTATCCCTTAGGAGCTATTCATGCCAAAATTTAATGAGCCTCAGTTCTTGTCAGGGCTTATCTATGCACTGAATTTCAATATTCAATGCAATGCTTTTAGATTTGGCGAGTGTACAAAACTGCTCACTTTTCCTATAAATGTCCATTTTCTGAATAAAGATGTCAAACCGCGTTCTGCCAACAGCTCAGCTCTTAAGTCTTGTAAATTTGAAAAAAAAAGGGAAAGTATTTTTCAACCTACCTTTATATCCTGTATTTTAAAATGTAGAAGAAAGTCAAAAAAAAAAAAGAAAGAAAGAAAGAAACCTGCAAGCTGCAAGGCAAAAATAAACTTATGATTTTTAGGGGTCGTTCATAACTGATGTCACGCATTGAGGGGTGAGCAGGGGGTTCAAATAATTGTGACGGTATGTGACAAGGAGGAGAGGTAACACGAAGTAGGATATCCCATATTTTTGTTACAGTAAATCATTTAAAAGCAACAGATAGAACAATTTTTATAGTTTTCATATTTATATATTTATTTTCTTATGTAAATTTCTGAAGGACAAAAATGCTATCTTTTTCTAATTAGTTTGCTTTGTATTCTGATTGGTTTTCTTCCGTATTCAAAAATATTAAATGCAAACTCTGGGTGAAATTAAGTCCTAGTTATATAAGTTTCAATTCTACCCATTTAAAAGTATTTTGCGCTCATAAAGAAAAGCTAAAATTCATAGCAAGGTACAACAAATTAAATTTAAACTCAAAAGTAAGATTACTTTTAGTTAATCCTTTATAGTAATATTTAATTGCTATTGCATATTAATAACAGTTTTTGTTAAAAACCTTAATCTTTTTTCATACAAAAAGTCCACAGATAACCCTAGTTAGTGTGATGCACAAAAAATGTGTACGTGTCATTAAAGCGCATAGTTGAAGCTTCAAAATAATATTTGAAATGCAATCTGTAACGCAATGCTTTTTCGTTTAATGTATCATGACTTGCAACAGGGGGAAAGAAGGGGGTGTAGTGAAGTATGATACTTTGTGACAAAAAAAGCGGAAGGGGGGGGGGTCAGAAGTATTGGGAAAAAATGCCTTTATTTATGGACAATCCCCATAACCTTTTCTGACTGACGATATTTCTTCCAGAATTGATGGGATTTTTTTTATGGTCCATGAATTCATCCTCTTGCATAAAACACGTTAAATTAATAGCAAAAATGTCATTAACGAAACAGGTGGAAAGCAAATTATCATGATAAAATTCATAAATTTTTCATCACATAACCAAAAAAGATTTTTATATTTCATAAATTGTTAAGTTTGGCTTTTAAATGAAACTAAGTATCTGGGAGGTAACCCCGAGCAGAAAATAAAAACTGTAACGAAATAATATATTAACACGACGGCAGCAATTAGCTGAATTTTGGGAAAGTAATGATGACTAATTGGTCTTGATTGCTACATCGAAGAAAAAATACCTGCTATTAAATCATTATCTTTCCCCATTAATGACACAAAATATCTTCTATTCATTTACAAATTCAATAATTTCGTGACTAACGTAAAAGGCAAGGAATTTTCTCTATTTTTTATTACTTACAATGATAGTTCAGTAGCAGATTGTGAATTAACTCTTAAAAATATTTTTAAAAAATCACCTGTCACGGCATGACGGGTGCTATTGTCTTTATTTCTAATAAAAGACTCAACGCAAAATATGACGTGTTCAAATAGATTTCATGTGAGAGAGAAATGTTTCACATTGACTGAAAAAAAATAAATAAATAAATAAACACATGTTTCACGACAGGATATTTTTGTTTTAATTTGTACATTGTTATGATATATTTTATTTGATAAAATTTTAATAATTGAGATTTTGGAAACTGATAACAAATAAAAGATCTTTTAGTATTATAACCATCCAACATTTTCTCGCAAACTCCTGCTGCTTTATAATTTTCAAAAATTTACGTCGCCAAATTAACTATCTGGCTAGCGGTCTCACAGACTATATAAAATATTCAAATACTCACTTCAGCATCGAAAGCAGAAACTTAGAAATAACAGAGACCCAAAGAGTTATATCATTCTATATAAATCAATTTTAATCTATTGCCATATCTATTTGGGTTAAAAAGAAGAGTCGAAGGAAGGTGACGGTTCCGAATCCCAAACCCCGAAATCAGTCCGACTCCCCAGCTCTGATTAAAAGTACATATCTTCGTGTTAAGCAGGCCCGGCTCTTGGGGTAGGCAACCTAGGCGGCCACCTAGGGCGGCAGATTTTAGGGGCGGCAAATTTCAAAATTGAAATATATTTTTTTAAAGTATGAAATTTGTTTCAGCGTATAAAATTCACTGCTTCAATGCTAAAAAATAATAATAATTTAGAGTGTGTATCAGTGCTTGGATATGCAAAACATAGTTCGGAATTAAACAAAAAATTCAATTTAATTTCAGAGGTGGCAAATTACGTGACTTAAAAGTCTTTTAAAAATATTAATATCTGCTTCAGTGCCATAACTTGCACTACTTAAATGTTAAAAAAAAAAGGGGGGGGGTGTACCAGAATTTGGATATGCCAAACCTAGTTTGGAATTTAACTAGAAACTCACTTTAATTTTAAACACTTTACATTTATTTTTATTTTATAAATACATTATTATCTTATGTTATTACTATTATTCAATGGGAGGGGGGCGGCACTTGTCAATATTGCCTAGGGCGGCAGAACTTCTAGAGCCAGCCCTGGTGTTAAGCTATTTGTTTAATCCGAATCCCAGGTATCACATTTCGCTTCGTAACCGTTTTAAAATATTTATGAAACGTTTTAAGGTTACGTGGGCTACCTGGGATGACGGAATTGCTTCGGCAGCTTTCCGTGCTTATCGGCGCCACGCCACACAGTGTGGTAGCCTATGGACAAAAGTGGAAAATGCGACTTGTTTTTCCAACTTGTTTTATTTTATTAATCTTTTAAAGTGACCTTAGTGAAATGGAACTTGAGCTTTTAATCCGATATCATAAAAACAAAGGATAGAAATCATCTTTGAACTAGTGGCAGATCGCATTTCTCTATCAGCGAAACAAGTTTAATTTAGTAGACTCTTCTTTCGTGTTGAGGACACATCGGCAATTTTCATTATTTTTTATATTCCATTTAGTATGGGATGCATCAAAGAAAGTGAATAATATCCATTTTTTCATTAATATTTTTGAATAAAAGCTGTTCGTTAATATCTTTAAATAATGTTTAAAAAAAATTCAAATCAATATATTTTAATTTTGACGCAAAACATTCTGAATTTCTGAAATATTTTAATTTAATAACGATCATGAATCATAAATATACAAATATTTCCTGCTTCAAACTGCTTTGAATAATTCTGGGTGATTCTCCAAAAACCTAATATTTTGCAATCACAAATTTAAAAAAAAAAATTCTGAAAAAGATTTGAAAAAAGGAATAGGGGAGAGGAGGGAGGATTGGGACACTTTTCACATAAATGATTCTTATTCATAATCCTCTACTTATTCATTAATGCAAAAGCTCACACAATAAACTTGCATATTATAACTACATTTTAAAAATATACACAATGTTTAAACATTTTATTATTTTCACACTTGACTAATTACAAATTTCAAGAATTTTGTTCCATTCCTCCCTCCTGGGAGGGAGGAGTGGGACATGAGTATGGGAGGAGTGGGACACATTTGAAAATTACAGAAAAATTAGCGAGTGTCATAATTAGAAAGGTCCACATTAAAAGAAAAACAAGACTGTGCTCTACTTGTCCCACCAACCAATTGTGGTGGCGGTAATTTCATCATAATATCTGTTTTATCTATAATGCTACAGTCATCCTGTTGAGGAAAATTAAAATTTCATGTCCTTTCTCATAAATTTTGCATTGTAGCTTTCAGTATCATAAATGCTCTTCACCCTTGCGACATAGTTGGGGGGGGGGGGGTAGCAATTTGCTTATTTTTGCTGAAAACGGAAGGAGGGATGTTTGAGTGATGCTTACGTAAGACATTTTCAAAAATCTTAAATTGTAAAAAAAAAAATTGGAAAAAAATTTAAAATAGCTAAGTTTTTTTAAATTGTGATTTAAGAGTTTTTCTTAAATAAGGAAATTAAACAAGCACTTTTTTTTAAATTAAGTCTCAATTTTTTTAAATTGAATTTTTACTGTTAAGAAAAGGGGGTGTTATTAGCTTATGTTATTATTAAGGGGGGTTTGCGATTTGCATATTTCTGCAGACAAGGGGGAGGAGAGGTCAAAAATGGATAAAAAAAATGCTTACAAAATATTTGAACAACCCCTTTACAGAAGGGACAGATTTATGGGGCATGTCCCATTCCTCCCTCTTCGGAATGTCCCATTCCTCCCTCTACACATTGCTTCTAAAAAATAACTTGTCGCATAAACCATGCTGGTTTTAGGCTTAATTAAATTGCAGATAAGCAAAGCATACATTATATACTTAAGATTACAACGATAATATATTATGTTAGTTTTACAAATTACATAAATAAAGAAATAAAACTAAAAATAGATTAGAAACTTACTTTGGAGGTGAGAAATTTAACTTTTTACAACTATTAACTGAAACTTCCTACTGGATAAAATGCAAGTATGAAGCAAAAAGAAGCTATAAACAGGCCCTCTAGTGGTCAAACTGACAATAAAATAAAGTGATTTATTTTGTCTTAATTTTAGCTGTCCCACTCCTCCCATTGTCCCATTCCTCCCTCCTCTCCCCTACTTACTCTTTGCTAAGAACTTATTAAGAGAAAAACAGAGGAATCTCACTTTAACTATGCTACAGTAATATATATTACAAAATCCCATCAAGAGTGACTTTTGTCCACTTCGTCCGTAAGAGCGCCGCACTGTGTGGCGGGTGAAAAGTTGATAATGCGGTGATCCGCAGTAGGTGCCCAACTTTTTTTTTTTTTACCCGAAGACTGCACCTCATACTAGGGTGAATCTGGTAGGCACATAAAATATTAAAGTATATTTTATTGTTTTCTAGATAATGTGGGAAAAGAAGGACAATTACAAACTAAGGATTACTACATGCTTATTTTATTGATACAAGTTTCCATCTGATTTTCAGAAAATAATTTCAAACGGTTTGGCTTCAAATATGCAACAATCATTCGTTATACCGAATGATGATGATCGGTTGTTTTGGAAGGTTTCAGAATATATTTCTCGCTTCAAAACATTGAATATAACAACGTGCCACATGGATCAGTTGAGCTGATCGCATAAGGCCCGCAGGTCTTATGTTATGCACCTTTGGCCTATAGCATATTGTTGAATGACAAGGTATACACGTATAGAATGTAGGTGTTAAAATAAATAACTATTTCGTTTCTCTCTGAATTGCAAGCTCTCGTTCTTTTATATCGATTAAGCGCCATCTGGAGAAGTAATTTCTCTTCCACGTGATCTACATATCATATATTTAAAATTTCATTAAATGGGAAAGAAAGAAAAAAATTTATCCCCTTTTGATGCCCCCAAAATTCTGGTCCGCTAAATTTTAACTATCCTGCATATAAAAGCCGACAAATACCGGGAACCAGGTCGCCCAGACGACTAAATATAATGGTGACTAGTTTTTGTTTTTGTTTTCTACAGAACAGGAATCTTTTAGAAGTCATATTACATTGAATTATGCTATAATTTTTGAGAAAGGATTTTTCTGTGCCTAGAATTTTTCCTTAGCTCTTAAGATTTTACAATTTTTGTCGGTGTCTATTTATAGTTTACATTCTCATATAATTTATTAAAATTCTACTGAAGGACATCAAAGCTCTGACAAAACGTATTGGAAAGCCAGCTGTGTATTGAATGATGTGTTTTTTTTCCCTCCACTACGAACTCTTCACACAGATTAAATTAAAAACCCATTAATTTATTTGACAAAAACAATCGCCTCCATTTTCAACCACGGATAAAACGGGGTACAAACAAACAATCTACAAACCAAAAAAAAACTAAATGCCCGCAAATCTCATGTCTATAAAAGGGAATACCGAAACACGAGCTTGAGAAAAAATGTCAATGGGAGGTTTTCGAGTGAGTAGTAAACGTAGGGTGTAGGATTTTTGTTTTTCATCTGCCCGTGGCTGTACACTAGAGTCGTGCCTACGTTATGGATAAGTGTGTGTGTAGTTTCGTGGCCCACTGAGCGAAGCCTACTCACCACCCTAACTTTCTTTGCGGGCCGCGCACCACCCACAATACTGATCGGGTTGTTAACATTTGGTTCTTTTTTTGCCATTTTGCTGATGGGAAGGTGTAGTCGAGCAGTATGGGTGTGATCTTTACGTTAATGAATTCGCCGCCGCATTCTTCGAGGGAGCAACAGGTGGTATTCAGGAAGAGAGATAAGGGGTTGTGGGGGACTTCCTAAAATAATACTTCTTCTCACTGCAGTTTTTCTTTTAATTTTTTCGAATATTTCGTGTAAAATTTTATCTACTAGTTTTTTGATACAAAGAACTTTGATCTCTTTAGTGTTTATTTCTGAAATTATGTTCCAAGAGTTTCTCAACCTATTCAATGTCAAAACATTGATTGTGGTCTCTGTCGTTCCGAAAATATGACATGTATATTGGGACAATATTGGAAAGACAACTATCATTATTTTGATAATGGAGTTGTTCGTAATTATACACTCTAAACTAATATTTAGCAAATTACTACTTTTCAGAAGGGCACCGTTAAGTTAAGTAAATTAGTCTCAAGAAGTACTATGTTTTTAGATTTCAGGCAGCAAGAAGTCTTTGAGTAGCTTCATCTCAAATAGATTTAGCGGATGCAAATGCAGTTCTTTGCGGGAGTTAGAAAGGTCATGGGAGGTTACTGTGACTCAACAAAAACCGTCCTTATTCGGTCCTACATGAAATAAGGATCAAAATGAAAAAATAATTATGTTTTAAACTCAGAAACTTAAAAAATAAAATTCTTTATTAGTGCAAGAATTTATCACCACCCTGTGATGGATACAAATGCACAGTCGCCCGTGGAGAGATCGTGCTGCATTTGTCCCGATTTCACAATGTGTCCAATAGGGTGGTTCAAAAATAAATGCAAAAAAAGTTTCTTCTAGATGCCAGGATACCCCTCAATATTTTTAGACTTCCTATTTCAACTGAAAGAGGGTGCTCATCCCCCTCACCCAAACTTCATCAGTATAATGAGGGGAGTTGAAAAATACATTGAGCTGAAAAAATAATGCTACATATTGTAATATACACGAGTAATATGCATATACGTTGCAATAAAATAATTATTTACAGAAAAACACCTGGGGGAATTAAATGTTTCTAAATTTGTGACATTTTCTATGCTACGGCTAATATTAAATTGAGGGGTCATTGAACACCGTCTTAAAATTTGAGTATGAAGCTAAAACTTTTATATCATAATGTTATTAGTAAGTTTTAAAAAAAAGTAGGGGGTGTCCTGTGTGGACTCTAGCTGAAAAAAAGTTTTTTTGAACCACCCTAGTGTCTAATCTCCCTCCCGTTTCTAGCCCTCTGCCCGTAACATGACATCAACCATTGAACGCAAAATCGACGAATAACACTAGCGCAGCCACAATTTGCCTGAATTACAGGTAGGTGCATCGCCCTAATAACATTCTATACATGTCTATAAACCAGGGGTGCGCAGTTGGAGGGAAAATGACCGACTCTCGATCCGACTCTGACTCCTAGAATTTTAAAGAGTTCGGCTCCGACTCCAACTCCTTTGCCCCTTAAAATCAGTCAGACTCCAACTCCATGATTTCAACTCTGACTCCGCATCCCTGGTAGAGTTTCGGACTCGGAAGGGGAAATGACCGGCTGCGGTTTACCGCCGTTTTGCCGACACTACAATTTCCTTCCCCCTCTCACTGAAAAATTCCCCAAAATAGGGAAAACTGAATTGGGTTGCTCTCTCCGGTTCGCCGACACTATTTTTCCGAAACTGAAAAATGACATTAATCTATACATATAATAAAATAAGATGTTTGTGTGTGTGTGTGTGGCGCGCATCCCGGGAAAACGGTAAGGCCTAGAAAGATGAAATTTGGTATACAGGTGTAGTTTTTGCTGAAGTTGTGCACCTCGGGCTTCGATTTTTGATATTTTAATTAGAAAAAAAGTTATTTAATATTTTATGTGATTTTTAGCACTTTTTAGTACTTTTAACCTCACAGACCCCGAACCAATCGCGCCAGACAAATATTTTTGGTACTATAGTGTCGGAAATTTAATTTTAAATATGATGAACAGAAAAATTTTGAAGATAGAGCAATTTTTGTATTTTTTATGAATTTTTGAAAAAACCTTTAATTTGCATGTTTTCCCGGGTTTTACTTTTTTCTAATATCATCTTGCGAGAAGTATCAAAGCCTCATTTCTGAAATTTAAGTTGGTAATAGTAAAAACATTTTGCCCTCTTCAAAAGAAAAAAGTTCTTAAAAATACGCAATAGTTTTTTTTTACAATTTTTTTTAATGCTCAACACATCATGTCCTTTCTCGCATCAGTCGAAAAAAGCGTTCTTCAATCTTTTATGCCTGTGACGTCACTACTTGGGTTTCGATTCGATATTTACGATGGATCTTAATCGCAAGCAATGTTAATTTTTTTTTTTTTTTACCACATAGCTTGCTTCTACATTTTCTGACGTGATGACCACGTGTTTTTTCGGCAGCGCTTGCTTTTTTTCTTTCCTTTTTTTTTGTTTTATTTAGGGATTGCATTTATTTCTTTTTCCATCCCCCCCCCCAAGCTGGACCTTTCGCTGTATCTATATTACGTTACATTTCATAGTTGTGCGCATTAATTCAATAAAAACAGCGATATTTTTTTTATCTTTGTCAAACGCTACTTTTTGTATACTACGAGGAATTTGAGTTTTTTTTTTTTTGCTCTACTTAAATAAAAAAAAGCGGTTTTTTGAGTGTTCTTTGTTTTTATTAGGAAATGGGCGAGGAGGTCAAAATAAATAGAGATGGATAAGAAAATGTAGAGATAGATTGTAAAGGTAGATAGCCGCCGAAGGCGGCAATCTTGGCGTAAAAATGTGAATGACACAAAAAAAAAGATAGAGATGGATTGATTAATACTGCTGCCAAATTTATTCAAACAACCGCCGAAGGCGCCAAACTTGAAGTAAAAAGGTAAATGACAAGTTAGCCAAACAGCCGCCGTAGGTGGGTGCTTGCACATTGGGTGTCAATGCCCCCCTCTCTCCCCCACATACACCATGACTATGAAAAAACAATGCTTTCACATAAAGTGGAAGTGCTTTTTGTTATTTTTCGACAAAATTTGCATGAAGAGTACGTCGTTTGCGTCTCCCCTCCCCCTCCTTTAAAAATATTCCAAACGACGAAACTGGAGACAGATCTAGAAAATATTTTATTCAAATTATTAATGATATAGATAGATATAGATTGATTGACACCGCCACAAAATTTATTTAAGCAGCCGCCGAAGGCGGCAACATTGGCATAAAAAAAAACGAATGATAATACTGATTTATAGAGAAAAACATTGATTAATGTCGTCGCTAAATTGTTTAAGCTGCCGCCGAAGGCGGCACCCCTGGCGCAAAAAGGCGAATGGCGTAAAAAGGCGGACCAGCTGGTCGCCGCAGGCGGCTAGTACATAAATTTATTTCTTATTAGAAAGATATACATACACATATTTAAAGATGTTACAATCGTATATTAATGTAAATACGAAAGCTAACTTGCCAGAGTACCAATATCTTAAATTCTATTTGGTTCCACTAGACGGCGAGTGTTTTGCAGTATTTTTGCAACTGTAGTATTTTGCAGTATTTTTTTCAGAGGAAGTTTAGTATTTTTCTGTTTCAAAATCTGCCTACTCTGACCACAGATTTCTTATCAACGCCCCCGTTGTACTAAAAAGGGCAAATAAAGATGAATAGAATTAATCTTTCGTAATATTTACTTGCCTATGTTTGAAAATATGATATTTTTAGCCGCTAAAGGGGAAGAAAAAAATTCTAGTGAAAGACAAATACAGGGTCTGTATAATAAGTAATGAGACTCATTTTTTCCTGATGCGAGAGTACCTCTCAAGTGCGCACAAACTGGCTAGGTCTGTGGTGGGGGTTACTGGTAGGACTTCAGCAGCGTTATGAGATTAAGTTTTGTGTGGAACTTGGTAAATCGGCTTCAGAAGCTTTAGAGATGTGTAGGCAAGTGTTCGCAGATAATTGTCTGTTAAAGGCGCATAAGTTTCGTATTTATAAAGTGTATCGGCATCAGTTCAAGCACCGGGCCGTCCATGCTAATTAAGCCCGCAAAGAGAGTGGATAAGTAGGAACTACGTTGCTTTGCAAGAATTGCGAGCGAGAGAAATTCTCGTTGCTTACCAGCATTTCTGGATTAGCGTTCGCCGTGTTTGCAATAATGTTCTTGGAATTTCCTTGATGACTCAGGAAGATGCCAAGCTATTATATTATACCTTCTTAAATGTACTCAAATTTTCCAGTGACACGATTGGCTTTACACGGGGAGATTTCTGAATTTTTCAGTTCCAGAATAATATCAGGAAGGTTACTGATTTTTAGCGGAAAAGTTCCTGGATTTTGCAAGATATGTGACCGGCAGAAATTGGGCAAATCAGCTGCCCATTATTTCCCAGGAACGTTTCTGAATCGTTTTAACAATGTATGTGTCAATTAAATGCATTCACAGTATCCCCCCTCCCCCCCCCTTCGTTGTACTGATAAGAGATGTCGAGTATTTTCGGAGAGTAGATATTGTCTCAAAGTTTCAATTTCCAATAAAGACGCCATTGCAATTCTGTAGTTCCGCAAATCAGTGTAGTTCAGACGGCAAAAACTTGAGGGTCATGAATTTGGATAAACTTCTAGATTTAGGTCAATTCGTACTAGATATGAGCCCAGGTAAAATAGTGTGAGTACATAGGCTTTAGTTCGGCTGCAAGGAGGGTCTAACTTTGCTGGTTTTGCCCCGAAACTGCAATAGCGTTTTCTTTGGAATTGGAATTTCGGCATAATATTTGCTTTCTTAACATCCTTCGGGTCTCTTGTTAATACAACGTAGGGGCGGTGGAATTTATTCTATGCTGTGAATACATTCAGTTTGGCGATACTGCCGTGCAATATCAAGAAAAAGGCATTAAAAAAGGTTAATTTCAAAGGAAAAACCATTGCCTTTTATAGCAAAACTTGAAACTTTGAACCCTAATTACGGTCAAACTAGGACCTATGCAGTCAAAACGCTTTACCAGGGCTCATATCAAGAATTAACCTAAGTCCAGAGCTTCATCCATATCCGTGACCTTCAAGTTCGTGCCGTTTGGTAGAGAGCTTATTTATTGAAAGTATCACCTTCAGCTCAATCAGGACCAGTCCAGATTGACTAAGCTCCCAATGGGAAAACAACATAAGTCTCTCGATAACGTACACTGTAAAAACGATTCAGAAACGTTAGTGGAAAGTAATGGGCAGCTGATGTGCTCAATTTCTGCCAGTAACATATCTTTAAAAAACCAGGAACATTTTCCGCTAAAATTCAGTAATATTCCTGAAATTATCCTGAAAGCTTCCTGAAAAATTCAGAAATCATTCCATTTAAAGTCAGCAGTGTCGCTGGAACTTCAGAGCAACTTTACGTAAGTATAATATGATAGCTTGGCACCTTCCTGATTTATAAAGAAAGTTCGAAGTGCAATATTGCACACACGGCCAAAGCTAAATCAAAATTGAAAGTACGTAAATTTTACTCCCCTGCAATTATTACATTCACTTCCTTTGGAAGCTTAATCGGCCTGGCCGTGCCATACCGAAACAATCTGATACTCTTTATAAAAACGCTCAGTTAATCTTTAAACTGGGAGCTAAAAATGGTTTTCACAACAGTGGGAAGTCTGTATTCGTGCAACTTGTAGCAATTCAGGAAACTTTTTGACAACGATACTTGGTTTTTCCAGGAAGTGGATTAAAACCATTGAAATCCTGATATGTTACACGGAAATACTCAGTAACGTTTCGGAATTTTTTTACAGTGTAGCCTGCAATGAATTGCAAGCAGGTAAAAAGCTTGGTACTTGCTTGCAACTCTGCCTTAGCTTTGGCAGCGTTTGCATTAATTCCTTAGGGGATTTTCTGGTAGTTGAAGATGATGCCAAGCTGTTCTTTTAAACCTAGCTAAGTTTTCTCTAAATGTTCTTAATTTGCTCTAGAGACATTGTCCGTCAACCAGCAGAACGTACGTAAATGTAGAACGTGTGCGTGTTGTGCTAAATTTGGACCGCCGGTTAAGTGTGAGAATGATTGAAGATGAAGTTGAACTTGATAAAATGACAGTTCACAGCATCATCGCTGAAAACTTGAGAAATGCTGGAAACACCTGCTTCATTCTTCAAGACCTCCTGGTCAATAATGGTATCTTTACGCTTTTCCTGCCCGCCTACAGCCACTATTTAGCTTCAACAGACTTCTTTCTATTCCCGAAGATGAAAAAAATCACTAAATGGGCATCTCCATGGAACTCTGGATGCCGCACAAGACTTTAGAAGGAATTCTGGAAGCAGATTACAAAGCAGCTTTCGAAGCTTAGAAGACTCGTTGGGAAAAGTGTGTACTAGGCCAAGGGTCTTATTTTCAAGAATTTTCGGTTGGTTGGTTGGTTTGATTTTTATGGCGCAAGAGCCCTTGAGGGCTCTGCGCCAAACAATTTTTTGTTATATATTATTTATTTTTTATTTAAGAATAAGTTAAAAAGGTGAAAGTAAGTATATTTTGAAATCAAAGGAATAAACCTTCAAGTACTAGTATTAAAAAAGGACAGCCTTAAAAACATATAAATGTTGAAGACATAAGGAAAAATGGATGAAACAATATCTTGAAAAATAAGGAAAGGATGAAATCACATAATGGTGAGACGAACACTAAATTAAAAAGGAGAATCCAATCTCCTGAAAAAGGAGTATAAATTGCAATGGGGTAAGAATTTTCGGTGTGAATATTAATATCTGAAATAAATTCTTAGAATACAGCTCAGTCTCGTTACTTTTTATACACACCCTGTATGACATTTAAAAAATGAGAATTTATTTCTGTCCGTTTTGACGACGCAAAATTACCTTTCTCCATTTTTCCCTAAAGCCGGTCCTTCCGCCGACAAGAAATCCTTAAATATCACAAAAGTAAGAGTGAGAGGGGAAAACAAGGGTGAGGGAAGAAATATCGTGTCGGCAGAAAGTAGGGACATCCGGACCCCCACTCTTTTGCAATTTAAAGCTTTCGCACTCCTGACTTCGATTCCGATTCCTTTACCCTAAAATTAGTCCGACTTTGACTCTACGACTCCGACTCCGAAACACTGGCAGAGTTGCGGACTTAGAGGGAAATGACCGACTCTAACTCCGACTCTTGGATTTTTAAACTTTTCGATCCCTTTAGTGCAAAATCTGCCCGACTTTGACTCCGCAAGCACTGGCAGAACTGCGTACTCAGAGGGAAATAACCGACTCCAACTCCGACTCTTAGAATTTTAAACCTTCGACTGCTGACTCCGACTCCTTTACCTCAAATTCAGCCCGACTCCGACTCCGCAGCTATGCTCGGGAGGGGGGGGGGCTATTCCCAAACTCCTTCCCTTCGACCCGCCACTGGTGAATGACAATAACCAGTCTTTATCTTTCCTTTTTAGTTTGAAAAAACACTTACATTGTTTCTAAAACCTTTCTCATCGCTCATTACTTTTTTTTTCCTTTCCAAGCAACTTCCATATAAAAACGAACGAAACAAGATAAATAAATATGAAGAAATCCAGAAAAGAATCTCTTTGTGTTCTTTTTTCTCGAGCTCAGTTTGTCCCTGCCACTCCTCGGATTTTGACAGGTCTTGATATCCTCACTCATGCTCAAATACTTGCCCCGTGCTTGATGGGAGGTCTGCATGGTGTCAAAAAAGAACACGATCGCTCAGTTATTCTCGTGTTTTTGTACGGTATTTGCCTTTCCCCTATCTCGAAAACAGCAGGTGGTTTCCATAAATACAGTTGGAGGCCTTACCTTCTCAAACACTTTTGATGTGCATTGACACATTCGGATACCAAAATGAGAAAACAGAGATATTAGGGAGTTTTGTTTGGTTAAAAACTCATTTATATACGGATGCTTGACCGAGGAAGCTGTGAGATATCTTCTTGTGAAAATAACCGAAAATTTTTTGACTTCAATAGCAAGGAAATGATGTGGCTCATTGAAGTAGCTTCAGTTGTAGTTTGAGTGTCTCTTAGAATTCTTTAATTCTGATGCAATTCCCCCCCCCCCAGCCCCTCCTTGTATGATTAATACTGTCTATCTTTGATAATGCAAGTTGTTATATAATTTGTATATAGATTTAAAAAAAAACATTTAATACTTTTTGCAAAAGAAATTAAATCAATACCCTTAGTGGAGAATTTATTTCCCTTCTTCACACAGAACTATGTTTCTTCTGACTCTGCGAACCAAATGCACAGGGTGCAGAAAAAAAAACCCGGGCAAGCACTTTTCCATATAACCTTAATAAAAATAAATAAATTAACAAAACACAAAAATAATAATTTGAGAAGACCTTTAGCAATCAATAAATTAATTGGTTTCAAACTAGCCGCATTTTGAAGTAATACAGAGATGCAACTGCTTATTGAAATTTTCATTCAAGGTCCGCAAGTCCTTTAATCGATTCTAGAGTCAAAACTTAAGTGTAATTTAGGATAGACCTTTGACTCTAAAGCAGGCTCTAAAGCGCAATAAATTGGATTGAGGTCTAGCGAGTAGAGCGTCCACTCTAAAGATGATATCATGTCAAAAACAATAAACCTTGCACCACTCTTGTCTTTTTGGCCGAATGAACTCTGATGTGGAGTCAAATTGAAATGTCCAGTCTACCTTGCTGTGCTGAAGTACTCCTAGGTCCACAGACGAACAACAGCTTCTAAAATGTCCTTCTGGTACACTTTCTGATTTATTTTATGGCTCTCATCCACAAAAAACCACAGATTTTTTTTTGTCGCTTGTGCTGATTCTATCACAAAACAATAAATAAAATGTTTCAGGGTTATTCGATCAGGAACTATTTTTTTTTAATATGTTCTGAAAAGGAAAAAAAAAGGCACCTGAATCAAAAATGTGGAAGAGCCAAACTTTAAAACGCAATATCTCAGCTTGAGCTGAACTGCAGATTCCAATTTTGTGTTTCGCACAGCAGAATACTGGGTTCGCCAAAAAAAAAAAGAAAGAAAAAAAGAAGAAAAAAAAAAAAACCTCGAACAGAGATTGCGTCTTCGAATGGAAGTAAAGTAATTTCATTTTAATGAGTGTCTTATTTATTTTTGTCTCTCACTTTATTAGAAAATATTTTACAATATATCTACTACTTTGTGCATTGTTTTTCGGTTTTCTTACAGTTTTAAGCAAAAGACCTACGATTTAAAAGTTGTTTAACCAAGTAGAACGATATATTGCGTGTTAAAATTTGGCTCTTCCAAATAATAGAGATTTCAGATTTTTTTTTTTTTTCCATTTTCAGAATTTTTTTAAAAAAATAGTTCCCAATCAAATGACCCTGAAACATTTTATTTCTTAAGTAAAATACGAAACAAAGAAAAACTTTTTTATAATAAATCAATTTTGTTCAAAAGTGCAGGGATGACTACTTTTACTGCTGTGTTTAGCACGGTTGTGTGAATAAATTAAAACTTCAGTTTAAGTTTTGGTTCAGCTTTAGAAACTAATGAAAATAATATTGTATTAAGTTGAAATTCCTGGTATGCCAAGTTTGATCTAATTAGTCAATAATTTTTCTTTGCATTCAAGTTAAGTTGAAATGCTAGTAATATATTCATGACTCATTATTTTAAAATTAATAGGTTTATTTACATATATACAAAACAGATAATGTTTAACATATTCATCAGGATAATTCAGTCACGTCAAGAGTGACTGCCAAAAGTGTCAAGATTACAGCATCGATTAAGTCAAGTCAAATCAATCAAGATCAAGAAAACTAAAACGGCGTTCAGCCTATTTAAAGGACGCATGCAACGTCACTGGATCACGTGATGAATTACCATAAAAAATACTTTCACTTCAAGCTTAACTGAAACAAGAAAAATACATGCAAATTATAAATGCTAATAAAAATATTTAACAAAAACCATTACGCAGTTTTAGTTTGGGGTGCCTGTTGCAAAGAAAAAGAAAAACCAATTTAGTTTTGATTTGGACTTAGACTGGATTAAAAAATATCAGAACTCAATAGCTTTCATTTTCAGACGGTAAGATTACATTGTAAGGAAGCGAAATCATATTTATTTTTCTTTCAAAGAATATCAATCATGTTTGAAAGTCAAAAATTACAATTATTAATTTCAAGTTTCAAAGGCAAGCTAAAACAAAAAATGTAATATTGTGAGTGATAATGTGTATGATTAGACACACCTTACCGAATATTATTGTTTGAACGACGACTTGACTTAGTTCTGGTGTTTGACCAAGAAAGCTCTTAGTTATAAAACAAAAAGGTTTTTTTTACCCCCTAATTGAACCTACCTTTATGTGTATTTCTGTCAGAAAAATTTCAGCAGAAAAAGAAGATATGTGGACTGTGCATATATTTTTTTTAATGCTTAAGCTTTATATGTTCCAAGAAACACAGAGCGACAGAGCTATTAAGAAAAACCCTATTTTTATTCATTAAAAAATCAATTATTCCATTTTTTTCAATTTTTTCCACCACTCTAAAATTTCAGGAAATTTTACATCTCTATGCTTATGCTCATGAAATGAGCGAGAAAATTTTGACCTCAATAGCTATTATACATTGATGTAACTCATTGAAGTCATACAACTTTGAGTCCAAATATTAGAATAATGATTACTTTTGGTTGTTATTTGAATGTCTCTTAGATTTATTTTAACATGTTTTAATTCCAGAGAAAAAAACTTTTCTTTTTTCACTTACTTTTAACTTATAAGTGTTGAAAAGTACTAATAAGTTACTAACTCATAAGTTGAAAGCTCATTTATGTACATACGATGTTTGACTGACTAGAGAAATTACGTTATACTGTTTCATGAAATTACCAAGAGAATGGGTTACCTCAATAGCTAAGAACTGATGTAGCTCACTGAAGTCGCGCATCTATGAATCAAAATATTTGAATAACTTGTTTAATAGTAACTTGAATGCCTTTTATATTTAGAAGGGATATTTAATTTTAAGAAGAAAAAAACTAAATTTATCCTCATAATGAGCGAAAAACGACATTAAAAACCTGAACATTCATCTTTTTTGCTCAAAGTTATTAACTTAAATACATTTTTATTATTTAAAATATTACAAAATTGAAAAACGTGGTGAAACATTATTGAATTCTTTGAAATTAAAAACTGAATTTTTTCTTCAAAAGTATCGTTCCAAAAAAAAAAAACTTTTACAATTTTACAGATATGGGTTTAAAAGTTAGTAAAAGCTCAAACATTATGAATTCAAGCGTTTACATTAGCTTAAATGCGAAAAATTATGATGAAGAATTCTGCAATAAAAATTTCTGAACAATTACTGTAAGTTTCAAACATTCATCTGGAGAACTGATAAACGGGAAGCATTGCACTAGTTAAAAAATGATTCATAACAATAAATGAAATAAAAGGAATATGTAACTTTAAAAATTGACTTAAATGTATAGCTCCCATTATTTTTTTTGATAAAACTGGTTTTGATAATAGTATTTATTAGCAGTGATGTTGCCATAGAGTATACTCCATATACGCCGTATACTCTCAAAAATTTTTTAGAATTATAGCGTATACCCTCAAGTTTCAAAAATTTTCATTTCTAATTCAGATTTTATCACCGAATTTTTAAATTTTCCAGAAGCAAAAATACTACATTTAGGTTAACCACATTTTCCGACACATAACCTTATTTCTTTATATTTCATATCACTTAAAAAATGGCTCACGATCGCATAAACATATTGTGCATAGTGGATTACTGGGAGTATACTCTCAGAAAAAACTGATGGGAACATCACTGTTTATTAGTAGTAACTAGAGCTGTTTCCCAACTTAATTTTTTATGCATGCTGAAAAAACATCAACTATGAAAGATTTAATCAACCTTGGGTGGCACGATGAAAATGTATGCAGTAAAACACGTGTCCAAACACCTGTACCTCACAAGAGAAGTTTTAAGAAGACCACCAAGCAACTGCAGAAGAAGAAAAAAGCAATTTCTGTCCTTCCTTATTTACTAATTGAAGCACCTCCAGAGCGCAATTGTGTCGCTTCCATTAAGGAAAACATGTCACAATGATTGCACTCCGACCTCCTCCTAGAGAGAGTCCAACAGCCATCTGCTACAGAATAACAACTCAATTTGCCAAGAACAGACACATTACCATATCAGGGGAGGTAAAACATACTCTCATTTGAGATTTTTTACCCAAAAGCGTATAATAACGGGGCCGTTTTCTTTTCTTTTTGCTTCTGTTTTGAAAAACTTGCTTGGCCTCGCTGTATTTTTTGTTGAAGATTGGCTTTTTACCTTCCTCCAGCTAATTGTCTGGGTGGATCTTTTGTCGTGTTGTTTGAGGGTGAAAATTTTAGGAGCGTTTCAGAGGAGGTTTGTTTCTTCTTTGGTGAGGGGGGGGGCGGAAGAAGGCGGTCAGTCCCGCCACCCATGTTGAAAACAGAAGGGAGGGTCCATCGGAAAAATGAGCGGCTTTCCTTTGAACTTCGGTACATTTGTCTTCATCTGAAAAAGTATATAGGAATTCCCTCGATCAATAACTAGTGGAATAGCAAATATGTTTTCGTTGCTGTTCCCTCTAACTCTTGAGAGCTCATAAGATTGATGGCTTTTCAAATTTTCTTTCTGGTAATAACAGCTCAGTTCTAACCAATGCTAATCGCAGTCTTTACTGATGCTAAACCAGCTGGAATCGTTCATGATCGAAAAATATGTGACAAAAGCATCGTAAAGTAAATGACATAGCATTGTAAGTCAGTGGTTTTTATTCTGAAGCGCTCGCAATTGTGCATTCCTAATTGTAAAATCTACTTCTGATTATTTGCACTCCCCACAACAGATTTTTTTTTTTTTTTTTTTTTTTTTTTTTTTTTTGCGCAGCCTGTGATGCAGAGTAAATTTTTAAAAATAGTTTGCAAGATATCAATTTGCACAGGGTTATCACAAAACATCCGAACAAAAAATAAAATTTTCTTCATGCAAATAATTTGACCGCATCAATTTCTCAATTATCGAAATGTCCCTTTTCAATCATTTATTTCGAGATTTACGTACAAAAATCAAAATTAGGAAAAAAAATATTACCATTTCGTACAGTAAGTTCTAATAAAATGAAGGAATGTATAAACGTAGAAATAATATTGCTGGAAGCATTAAGATTCATGCATATTTTCGTCAAATTTTCGGTTGTAATTGAGATTGAATTTTGACCACTGGAGAACACTAGAATATTGTTAATGTATAAGGGTACTTATATATATTTGTTGGCAACATATGAGGAAAGTAAAAAGTTGAGCGAATGCTGTTAGAAAATAAAAATGCGTCTGTAGATTTCGTGAAATTTGGTTAAATAATTAATTTCTATGATTCATAAAAACTGTGAAAGGGGCACATAAAGGTAATGTCCAAAAGGAAATATTTCAATTTTAGTGTACTGCTTCTGTAGAAAATGTAAGAACTTGGCAAAATAGTGAATTTTCGGCTATGACGAATTTTTAAAAATAACTACATTTTGTAGATATCACTCCAATAGATTCTGGTAATTGTGAAATTGGCGAGTTTGATTCTTTGACGTCAAATTTCGGGGAAAGATTTCGGTAATTGGGAATCTGGCGATCTTTCATCATTGGCGTCAATTTATGGCTCCAGTGCCTACGCGAGAGGTATTTTTCGTTGCAAATCTATTCAAAGAGAACCGAAACACATTAACCCTATTCCCATAGGTTACTATTATAAGGGTTACTATAAATCAGCAGGGTTACCACAATAAAATTATCTGTGCCAAAAATGAATCGACCGCACCTGAGTCCCAATTATCGAAATACCTCCAATTTCGGTATCGATGTCCGCGTGACGAATGCTTTTTCTTTGCATACATAAACAAAGAGTAAGGAGAAATCATAGACTAATAATAAAAGTAGACCGAGCTTTCTCATTCTTGCCGATGAAGAAAATTGGTTCACAGATATATCATGTGACTGGTGTGGGGGGTTGGCGAAAACTTTAACAGCATGGTTGCTAGATGGCGGCATTATTTATAGTTTGGCACTCAACATTTATTTTAAGACGGAATCGACTTTCATTAGCCTTTTTTTTATTATCTTTAATTGATTTTCTTTTAGTTATGAATTATTTTGAGATTAGAAACTAGTTTTAGATAACAGTTTTCAGTAACTTTTATTTCATTTAAAACTGATCATTTTAAGTAAGTGTAATGTTATGTGTTGACTAAAAGTATTCACTGCAAACAAGTTGAAACAAATTGCCGTCTACATTATTCTGAAACATACTGCCTATACTACATTTCTTGCAATAGTGAAAGAAATTAAGGAATACAACGTTTCTAATGAATGCCGAAGGAATTTAGAAGCTCAAAATTTTGCTGTGTACGGAAGTTGTCCGCCGTAAGCTATACTAGATAGTAGCCAATTTAGAAATCTCCCACTGTGGTAAACTAAACACTGAATTGTTTTCCCACTTTACATTCTTAAATCAATATGATAGAAATTAGTTGTCTTGTCAAAACGTGTTTGGTATTTCAACCTGTCTAAAGGGGATATTTCGATAATTGGGAATCTGGGGCGGTCGTCTCATTTTTAGCGTAAATAATTTTTATTTTGAACACCCTACTGATTTATAGTAACCCAACGTGAATAGATGTTTCCATTCTCTTTGTTTAGATTTGGGACGAAAAATATTTCTCGCGCAGGGGTTGAAGCCAAAAACTGACGCCAATGAAGAAAGATCGCCAGATTCCCAATTATCGAAATATCCCCTGTCTAAATAACGTCAGAGCATTATTAAATGGATATGTCACCACAAATTAATAGGGATCAAATTTGACAATCCAGAAAATTTTAAAATTTCAACATAGAAATACCAATCATTTAAAGATAGTATGTGTATTTTAAAGAGAAAACTAAAAATCAAGATTGTTTTCATTTTAAAAACGGGATCTCTTAACTGGCGGGAAAAAATTGTCGCCAACATTAAGACTAACTTGCTAACACTTAAAAACCTTTTCAAAATGCATTTCACTTCTCCGAGGATAAAAAATACTTCCAGAAGCTAGCAAAATAGTGTATAAAATGTATTCCTATGTGTTTCACTGATATAACTTAATATTTAATAGAAATAGTTATAAACTTCATAGCGAAACACGGCTCGGAAAAGAAAAATTGCAAGAAATGAAATGAAAAGTAATATTTATAATACTGCATACTTGTGAAATGTTACAGACAATCCTTTTACATATTTTTCTTTGCAAGGAAATGCGTAGCAATAGTGAACCATTTTTCTTGCACTCGGGTGTTATGAATAAGAAAATAACTTAGCGCTTGGCAAACATGATTTCTTTAGATATGGAAGACGTCGTCTGCTACGATCAACACACGCCGTTGCTAGGATACGCACCAGTCACATGGTTTGGTTTGTGAGCAGTAAAAGGGTTGCCATAGCTCGGTCTACTCTTATTATTAGTCAATGGGAGAAATCTATCTGCATAGGGTTGCCTTAAAGCAACAGGGTTACCAAATTAAAATTATTCACTCCAAAAATGTGAGGAAAGCGTCAAGTTCCCGGTTGTCGAAATATCCCCCGATCTGGTAGACCTGGGATAAGCTTACACCTTTACGTGTATCCCACAACTTGACGCTTATTTGGTCAGCACTTCCTGCTATTCTTTATGTTTAGTTTTCTTCATGACTAAACATGTGAGCCATTGTTTTCCTACTGATGCCAGTGCACAGAAAGGTGGAATTTGTCGCCAAGCGTCTAAAATCTTCATAACCGAAAATGGCTAACTCGGATTTCATTCAGCACACATTCAGAACAGCATTAGATATTATTTTGCATTTCATCAAACGTTGATCTATTGCAGATATGTACTTCGTTTTACTACTAATCATTAAATATTCAGCAAATAACTTGTAAAACAAATGGGTTTTTTCACACGCGTATAGATATTGACAGAATATTAATTAATCCCTTTGAAAGTAATTTCGGGGTACAACAGACCCAGCACTGATCAAAGGCAAAATTGAGGACCAAATACAACAGTTCATTAAATCATGTTCAAAAAGCAATTAAAACTCTCGTTCGAAAATATTTCGTTGACAGATTAATTAAGACCACAAGACGATTAATTGGAATTGCATCGATAAATTGAAGGAAATATTGGATGTCAATTTATCTGTGATGCTCAGACTGGCGAGAATGCTAGGTGAAAAAAATCTCTTATAATTGACTTTTCGTCTTGTTTTTGAGTTATATTCGAAAAAGATTTATTCTCGTTAATTGTTATTTGGTAGTTGAAGTTGTAGTCATTCTTTAATTTATTATCTAACTTGTTTAAAAAAAAAACAGAAAAAGCACCTTAAAATATTATCAATTCAGGTCTAGGTTCAAATAATATTTTATTGCAGTAGTTATGGGAAAGTCAGTGTAAAACTTAACATGTATTATGCTTTTTTCTTTCTTTCTTAGCGCAACTTTTTCAGTTGAGCAGCACAATAAAATCATATTTCAAAAATAATCCATGTACAATTTCACTTGAAAAAGTTGTTCTTTGAATATTCCGTCATTCCAATGAATTTTATTTTATATTTTTGTTGGCTTCATTCCCGAAAATCTGTGTCATGATATACAAATTTAGGATGTGAACTGACGTAAAAATTCCATGTTTTGAGAGGCAGTATAAAACTGTGCATTGAGGGGAAAAAACTTAATATAAGTTGTATTTAAAAAGAAAAACAAAGATTAAAAAGATATTGATGATTTATTCAGTTATGCTAACTTTTAACAATTATTGCGTTTTGTTAAGTTTTATTATTTCTTGCTTAGTTGAGAGAAAAATATTATTTTGAAAAATGAATGCCTCACTTGTTAAATCGACTAACTCCATAAAACAATAACATAATTTTTAAAAGAATACTAAGCACTTTTCATAATGCACTCAAAAGGACATTAGTATTTTTTTTCAATTCAGTTGTTTAAAAAGTGGATAGTTAATACATTTATCAATTGATGCATTCAAATATCATTGAAATTTATGATTTTTGAATGTTAAATAGAGTGGCTAAAAATTAACTGAAGTAGTTTTTTTTTTTTTTTTTTTTGAGAAAACTAAAAGATTGTTGGTACTCAGCTTTGGACGAGTCCACTCAAAATTGGTTGGAAACAAGATCAAGCACAGGTTTATTTAATCAAGCGTAGGCAATTCAAATTTTTCTCCTGAAGTGCAGTTGTTTGTTTACTGAAAAAGATGAAGTTAAAAACTTAACAAATCCCCAAATTACCAAAATCCCTGGATACGGTTCACTTTGAGGAAGGTTTGATTTTCTTATCGTGTCTACTACCCTATCCATTTCCTACGAGTTCGATGTTTTTGACTATTCCACCGAGTGTCATCGATGCTGGACCACACAATTAAACTTAAGGTTTTTAGTATAATAGTTCATGATAACGTTAAATACCTTAAACTAGGGTTTTAAATGGCAAGAGTTTCACTAAAGTTTTCAAGAAACGATGGGGGTTGTGTGTGACCTAATGGATAGGACATTGAATTCTCGATTGCTGGCCCCTGGTTCAGTACACATTGCCAACTGCATGCTTGTTAACTCCGTGAGTCTTAAAGTCTTGTGATCGAACGGTAGCAGTTACTATGAGTTTAGGATTCCAGCAGACCTTCTTCCCCTTCATAGCTGCGACTTAGTTGGGAAAGTGATGATTGATGGCGCTGTCATCTATCGGTTGAGAACAAAAGTTAAGGCCTCTACACTTACAGAAACCGCGGTTCCTTTCACAGGAACCGTGCTATTTTGCCTATATTCTTACTCTCTAAACGAAATGAGTTGGTATCGTCCTCGCGGCATTAAGTAACAAAAACAGCATAAATGTTAATTGTTTGCAGCAGGCTCTGTAAAGATAATGAATTCTCAAAATTTGGTAAAGTATGGCATGCAATTTTTTCAAAATTATTTAAACAGACTTAATTTTAAGTATTTTATTGGAATAGGAGCTTTTAGCATTTAAATACATAAGTAAATTGCTAATTCTTAACTGATAATTAAAACTAAATTAGTTTTAATGTGTCTATTAATATGAGTTGATATATAAGCAATATCTATTATAATAAAAAATTAACGATGGTGTCGCAGCAGCCAATAAAAGGTCAAACTTTCTATCTGCAATGATCCACCCGTTTCCCCTGTACGTGGATTATCCTTATCGCGGTTTGTAACTACCTGCAATGAGTCATCTTTTTGGTCAATGTAAATGGGTTCAGTATGTAAATTCTTTACCAGACCAAGTAGAAAGCGAAATCGTTCAGGTGTGGTATCGCTCAACTGCAGATTGTAATGTTAAGGGTTGATGATTATTGAAATTTTAAATAGGATTTTTGCATGTCTTTTGTAAACGCACCACTGGTGTAATATTACAAATCATTGACTTATATGATCTATCACTAGGACGCTATTTTCCTTTGCTAATAAAGCATAAGCAGTGGCGTCACTTCGGGGGGGGGGGGAGCGGTTCGCCCCGCGTGTCACCCGTCTGGGGGGTGACACCCAACGTGGAATTGCAAGTTTCCGAAAAATATGAAGCTAAAATTCATTTTTAAGACTACAAATTTGAAAATTTTCCGGGGGACACCCCTGGCCCCCCACTTTTATTTATCTTTTGTACATTAGCCAACTTCAAATTTCGTTATAACACAAATGAAGTTTTTTTTTTTTTTAATTACATGAATTTCATGTTTTTATGTTTACATAATTTTGTTTTTCTTTTGCGTTTATGGGGGGGGGGCGGGGTGACACTCCAAATTACCGCCCCGAGTGACACCCATGCTAGATACGCCACTGGCATAAGCCTTTTACATTTCCCGAAATTTGAGTTAAAATTTCGAAAAAGTAATTGCGATGCCTTTTTTTAAGTGATGTGATTTAAAACACTTCCCTTTATTTCCTATGAAATATCTATCTACAAAGTATTTGAAGTTTACACCCCACTAGCTTCAAATCATATCTGATTTGGAGCTTTTTACTGACGCTTAAACAGTTCTAGAATTTTAGTACACCAAGGACTTTATTCTAGAGCATGGCTCCCCCCCTTACCCCCAAACGGATATAAGATTTAGCTCAGCGTTCGTCAAAAGGCCCTTTTTTTTTGACATTGCTGTTATTGAATCATAATGCAATTTAAATTTTGTTTCCTTTTTTATTGCGTAATGTCAATAATGTTGACATTAAAACAATTTTTTTTTAATTCTGTTTCTATCAAAAGTAAAATTTAAAAAAATATATTCGTTGTAATTATTTTTATTCTCTATTACAGTAAGACTGAGAATATGAGCACGTATGTTCGCAGTACAAAACCTAAAAACTCTCAGTCAGCTATAAATCAAGCACAGCTGCGAAGTATGTCAAGTAACAGAATAAAAAAAATCGTCAGTGTTTGTGATCGATCTGTATCACCACCCAAAGACAAACCTGTATTCCTTCGAAAACATAGACGACATTTTGGGTCTAAAAAGCGAACATCGCAGTCGCCATCATCATCATCATCCTTAGAAAAAAATCCTTTTCTTTTGGAGTCGGTAAGACAGACGAACTATCAAGACTTCTCTGTTGCTGATTTAATCGATGGTCTTGATGATGAAGAACTGAGTAGTAGCTATGTTTTACCAGGTGAAAAAAAAAAACTTTTTATATTATTAATTTTTAAATTATCATAATTACTAATGGATAATGAATTATTAATATTGCTTGCATTATTAATTTATGAAAATTTTTAGGTGATTCAGTAAATAAAAATTTATTATTGTACACAGGCTCCTCATTTCAAATTTTTCCGGAGGAAGGGGGGGGGAGGGTGCGTACTCAATGCAAGTTCTGTCGGAAAACTTCAAAAACTTCTACTTATGCGAAAAACATTTATTTTTCTTAACCATGGGGTGACCCTAAATGACGAAGCAATTCCGTTTTACCATAAGTTTTAGGAACCAGTTAGTAGGGGAATAAGAAGCAAAGTGATATAATTATGAAAACTTGCGTTTTTCAAAATGAAAAATTTGAAATTCGTTTTGAAAATTGCAGTAGATAAAGAAAGAACGATGTGTTTTGTACTAAAACTTATAGTGAAATATTAATTTTCATTTTTGGCAGTAAGTATATGTGCCTTAAAAAATAAAAGGACGGGGGTGGGGAGTTTCACTTTTTTTGCCTGAGGCAAAGTGAAAAATAAAATTTTTTCGAATGCAATATTTTCTACTCAAGTTTTGAAAATATATTTTTCAACAAATGAATAATTAAACTAATGAATGAACAAATAAATAAATAAATAATGAAACAATAAACGAATAAATAAATTAATTAATTCATTAATGTATGATTAAAATAGTAAATTAATGAATGAATAAGCGAATTAATAAGCAAAGAAATGTAAATGAATACGTAAGTGATTTAATAAATGCTCGAATGAGTGAACGGAATGAACTATGCCACTTTGCCCTGCATGCAATTAAATTAAATCTGTAAAATCAAAACGTGTCTAATATTAACTAAATAAGTACTGCACTGGACTTTAGTAAATCTCAGTGAATACTTTAAAGATTAGTTACTAAAACTACCGTTTTATAATGACACCACAAAATATTACAAAATGCGTATCAAATTTTGAAAATGATTTACATTATTTTTTCATCTTGGTCTTCACCACTATTTATTTTTTGACGGGAATCAACTGTATGTTTCAAAAAATAGTTAAGTATTGCTAGAGACAGTTGCGCATGCAAACTGAAAATAATTACCCTTTCACCCATACATGGAAAGGGAAGAAAAAATCTAAGATAATGTGATCAGCATTCACACAATGTGCGGTATTGGAATAGGCGCGCTTTATTGTTTGTCTTTTCCCCATTTTACTCATTTAAAAGTTATAATACGAATTACAGTTTTGAATTGCGGAGGAATACTTTTGCAATGATAGCATTGCTCACAAACATGTTTATTAAGCTTGCAGTTACGTTTGTGGCAATCTGTATGAACAATGCGTTGTTCGATTATGCTACTGAATTCGTCAAACAAACGGAACAAATCGATTTTTTCACTGCCAATCCTAACCATAATTGTTTTTGGAAGGATTTTTTTTTTCTACATTACTGAATGAATAAGTTTATATCATTAACTGTTAAGCTTTTCTACGGAATTTTCGTGTTATGACTGACTTTATCACTCCCGAAAGTTTGCTTCGCAGAGCAAGTTGAAGATAGTTATTACAGAGACTACCCTTCTTTAATGTAGTTATTAAATTTTCATATCCAAAAGTGTCTTTGAATGTTGCCTAGTGGCGAGCTTAGTGACTAGTTTTGTAGCTGAGACCCTTATCCGTTACTTCTCAATGGTAATAAATAAATTCTGTAAAAGTTGTTTCTTTACTAGGACAGTGTCGATGCGGGGAAAACTATTTGTCCTGGCTTAGATTACGCAAAGCCAGGATAGCTCCATAAAGACTATCCTTCTTTAATGAAGATATTAAAGTTTCACATCCAAATTTGTCCTCGAATGTTGCCCAGTGGCGAACTTGGTGACCAGCTTTGTCGCTGAGACCCTTATGCGTTATTTCTCAATAGTAATACAGTCAGACCTTTGTTGAACGATCTCTCATTACTGCGACCCTTCTATTATAGCGACCGATGCAGCAAGTTCCATTAGCAATTCCGTAGCTGCAATGTTATTTTATCTCCCGTTAGAACGTCCAAACTGAATCATTCACACCAATATAACGTCCAAAAATAAGTTTCAACTTTCTTGAAATTTGCAAGACTACCTATTGAAAAACCAATAACAGTTTTATTTTTCTAACGGTAAAATATTTTCATTGAACGGTGTTATTTGAGGATGAAAGGATCAAAGAATTGAAGAGAACTGTAGGTACTCAAGTAATAGACATTGCGAATTATTTTTTTAAAGAAAAAGTTGAAAAACGGAAAGCTTCCACAATATCTAAATAAGAAGAGAATTTAATACTATTTTGAAAAAACAAACAAACCCAAGAACAACACTCTCAAACAAAGCAAAAGGAACCCATGATCTGTAAATTAAAAATTAATTAATTTCTGTTTTTATTTTCCCAGTATAATTCGTGATTAAATGTATTATTTTGAAGTTAGTAATTTATCTGTAGTATTTATATTTTGTTAGATTCTTGGTTCTCTTTTTAAACGAAGCAAAACGTATTAACATTACACCAGCATTTTAAAATAAGACTTTTAAAAATATGCAAAATCTTTTACATTTGCGTTATAACGGCCTCTCGTTATAGTGACTGATTTTATTTGAACGACAGGGTCGTTATAACGAACTTCGACTAACTAAATTCTGTAAAAGTTGTTTCTTTACTAGCGCAGTGTTAATGGTGGGAAAACTACTTGCCCTGGTTAAGATAATGCAAAGTGGTACAGAAAATTTCGTTAAGTGAAAGGTCATAGTAAAGCCTTTTTCTACTATACCGGATTAAGAGGATCAAAACTCGTGTAATAAACACCGAGAAATAATCTTAAAATTGTATCTTTGAGTTTTTATGTTGAACAAAGCATAATGCTCAGGACATGCGCCTCAAAACCTCCCCCAAGCAACAATCCCGTACTCTATTCTCTCATAATATTATAAGTTATCTTAATATTAAAACATCACGAGGAAATTATAGTAAGTTTTCAGATAGATAAATACAAAATCATTTGTTAAATCAGTTACGATCATGTAATGGGATCTCATGCTTTTCTCTAAGAAACCATGCGATAGTGTAGTAATGGGGAAAAATCTGAATAAGTAGCAATCAAAAGAACGTAGTAAAGCACGTTTTTGGGTGCATAAATTATTTGCCCTCGTCTCCCTGTTATTGAATCATAAGGTCTGAAAATCTGCCAAAATTTAAAGAAAACTCGCCAAATTTAGTGAGTTTCTGAGGAAAATGGAAGACATCGTTCACATATTTTGCAGATACGTAAAACCTGTAAAGTTGACCACCGTTGTAAGTTGACCACCTGTCTATGTTGACCGCTTTTGTCAGGAACGGAATTAGTCCTATCTTGTATAATGAAGGAAAACCTCTGTAACTTGACCACCTTTCTATCTTGACCACCTGTCTATCTTGACCACTAATGTACCCCAAATTTGGTTTGGAGTATTGTAAAAAACCCTTTGTAAGTTGACCACTTGGTTTATTTTTTAAAACTTATTGAAGCAAATTATTTTATTTTATTATAATTTTTTTTAATATCTTTCCAAGAATATTTTTGATGCCAAAGTAGGCCAAAGTAGTTTTGAAAGTAGATCATCATGGTTATAAATGTATTAAATGTATATGAGAAAAAAAAATAAGTGAAAATTTTGTTATTTTTGATTAGCTATGAATTTTTAGGAGCTATTAATACCAAAACACATTTTATAAACAATGTTTTTTTTTACTATCAATTTGCTGAAATTTTAAATTTACATGACACATTATACGTCATTCTGAGAAAATAACATCTAAAAATATTTGAATAACATTTTAAATTATTGTTTCAAAGTAATGTTAAACAATGAAAGTGAGTTGAACGGAAAGGGTGTCAATTAGTCAAAAAATGAATACAAGGTACAAGAAATGACAAAAAAAAAAAAATCATTACCCCCTTTATAAGTTGACCACCTGTCTAAGTTGACCACCAAAGTACTGCACCGCAAGTGGTCAACTTACACAGGTTTCACTGTAGATCGATATCTAGTAGTGGGTTTTCAGGGTTGCTATTTCAGTCACCAACATGAAGCAGATTTTCCTTTGATTATCACCTGACATTCCGTCGAGCCACAAATTTGAGTGGAGTCTGAATGCCTTTTCCCCTTTTTTGGCGGCACAGTCCTTCTACAACTGAGTTAACATGATTAAATCAACAATAAACAAGAATCGTCGATGAGTTATTGCGCAAGAAGATTCCAATGACCTGTCAAGTCATAATAAAGTAAGTGACAGGTTTTCAAGTATTTTTTCTCGTGACTCCAAAAGAGATTAATAAAACTTTATCTGAGGTCCAAACTTAGAGTCAGGAAGAAAGATTAGGGGAAGTCTTTCACTGTCTCAGACATACTGTAAACATTACTAACCTTTTTTTTTAAACTTAATTAAAAGTAGTTTTCGTTTCCCATATAGATGCACCATCGCCTAGTTCTAGAAGTGACATGTGCATAGAAAGAGAAGAAAAATTAAACATACCAGCTGCTTGGTCCGTTGACATCATTCAAAAGGCAAGAGAAAAGGTCCTGGATAAATATCAGAATATGGCAGTTTGTTCGGAAAATATGAGTTCCAATGACGACGGTGAGTCTGTTTGAAACTTTGATTTTTTTTTTTAGATAAATCCTGAACCAGAAATCATAGTAGATTAAAATGCAGCAGAATGGGATCCAAACAAACTAATGCTTTTCTTTTTCTCAACGAAAGAAATTTCTCAACTGAGTGTGATTTGAACACATTTAGCGAACCGCTCTACAAAAGAGCTTGTCATTTAGACTTGATTTAGAAATGTTTTGCTGTTTACCCAATCAAACTGAGGTCTTTCGATAAATGATCTCACACTTTTTTCAACAATTTTGAAACCCCTCCTCCTCCCATCCCTTGTAAAAAGCATGTTAGTTTTCGTGGTTTACATAAAAGTACAATTTCCCCCTCCCTCCGCTGAAATGTATCCTTTCATCTTAATGCAATTAAATTTTCAAAATCATAACTTCGAAAAGATTTATGTGTTACGTACGATACATTAAGAATTTGCGTTTTCAAAACTTTGTTCTTTAATAGCTTATTTTGTAATGCACAGGAAAACTGATGGTTTCTTGCAAAGTGAAATTGAATTGAAGCAAACACGATCCTTTAGCTCATGCTAAGATATTTTGTGTTGGTTGCAATGCAAAAAAAAAAAAAAAAAAAAAACTGATGGTTTGTTGCAAAGTCGAATTGAATTGAAGCTCTTTTATTCAAGATACGATAATTTTTTGTAACGCATACAAAAAATTGATGATTTGTTGAAAATTTAAAGTGAATAAAAACAAACCAGATGCTTTTATTCTTGCTAAGATATTTCATTTCATTTTTTTTTTTTTTGCAATGCATAGGAAAATTGATGGTTTAATGCAAAGTTGAAGTGGATTGAAGCAAACCAGATACTTTTATTCGTGCTACGATGTTTTTTTTTTTTTTTTACAATTCACAGGAAATTTTATTGTTTGTTACAAATTTAAAAAGGCAATTGAAAGATATTTTATGTTTCTTGCAATTCAATGAAAAACTGACGGTTTGCTGCAAAGTCCAATTGCATTGAAATAAACCAGATACTTTTATCAATGCTGCGATATTTCATTACAACGCACAGAAAAATTGATGGTTTGTTGAAAAGTAAGCGTCAATTCAAACAAACCAGGTCATTTTGTTCATGCTTAGATATTTTTATATTTTTATCAATGCTCAGGGAAATTCAAAGGGTTATATCCAAAGGGGGACAATTGGGTAAGGTGGTTCAAAAAAACTTCTTTTTCAGCTGGAGTACTTTTTTTTCAGCTAGAGTCCAGGAGGACACCCCTTATTTTTTTTAGACTTACTAATAGGATTATGCTGTAAACATTTTAGCTTTTTACTCAAATTTTAAGAGGGTGCTCAATGACTCATTCATTTAACATCAGCCGTAGCATCGAATATGTCACAAATTAAGAAACATTTAATTTCCCCAGCTGTTTTCTTATAAATAATTATTTCATTGCAACATATAGTATATGCATATTACTCGTGTATATTATGATATGTAGCATTGTTTTTTTAGTTCAATGTATTTTTCTAACCCCCCCCCCCCCATACTTATAAAGTTTGGGGGAAGGACCCTATTTCAGTTGACATTGGAAGCTAAAATTCTTCCAGTACATTACTATCTGCAAGTCTAAAAATATTGAGGGGTGTCCTGTTATCTAGGAAAAACTTTTTTTACATGTATTTTTGAACCCCCCCCCCTACTATTGGGGTTAACTGTTATTGCGAACATGTTCTAATTTTTTTACGATGCACAGGAAAATTGATGGAAGACAAACGTCGGCATTGGCTTTTGGCTTCTTTTCCATTTTACAACGAAGACGAATCTCCGGAACGAAGGAAACCATACGAAGTTCTGAAATCTTATTTCAAACCTCTGCAACCGAGGGCAGATTTTTTTCGTTATGAATTGTTACCACCAATCCGTAGTGTGAAAGAACATTCGGAAGATAATGAAGAGATGATGGACACTGAAAATTCACTGTGAAAATAATAAATTCTTTAAAGCGCAAGTGAACTGACAAAAAGTAACAAAAATTTATGTTTTTATCCTATTTGATTGAATTTCATGTAATTGTTATCATTAAATCATTTCGAGAAATTTTGATTCAAAATGAATTGTGAGAAATTTTTTAATGCATTTGCTTTAAATCATTTCGTAAATCTAAAAACAGATATTTCTGTGCCTTCCACATGGGCCCCACATGGGGGCAGTTAATGGTACAGCAGCAATAGAGCCCGGACTGAAAAGAGGCTTGTAAAGGCGACACTAAATATAAACCAGAAACGTCACTGGTTTCTTCCGGAAGAAAGTTGCTTGATTTTAAGGGTTTACACAAGTTTCCTGTGAAAAACAAGTTTTTTGCGAAAAAACTTCCTGAATTGCAACAAGTTCCATAAATGCCGATTTTACACTATGGTGAAAAATATTTTTAGCTGCCAGTGTACAAATATATTAGGTTTCTTTATTAGATGTTTCTCCTTTCGCTTAGTTTTGGCCTCTCCGGATGGATGGAGCCCCAATCAAGGGATAAATGTAGTCTGCAGATATTGTAGCTTTGAAGGAATTGCTTGCAATTCCGTCTTAGCTTCGGCCATATTTGCATAGGAGCTTTCCCAGTAAATCAGGAAGGTGCCAAGCTATTACTATACTCTTATATATAAGTTTTAACCAAAGGTTCGGCTCTTGAGTTAGTCTAGAAACGTGACTGACTTAAGTTGCTAACTTAGAAGGAAGCTTTCTTGGTTTTTGCCAGATATGTTATCGTCAGAAATTAGGAACATTACCTGTCCATTACTTTGCAGGTAAGTTTCGAAATTTTTGCTGCAGTAGAGAAAAAGTGATAAAAACATCTGTTTGTACATCTGTTCACAAAAATGGAAGGAACCCGTTAACGATTTGGCAAGGAGTCTGTTAATGAATGTGGAGCTAATGGCCTGTTGGTTTTGGTTCCACACGCCTCGTGACTCTTTGAATTTCTTCAGTATTAAAAGTGTAAAAAATTCGCAATAATTGTAATAAAATTATTAAGATGGTGTCTTAGTTCCATTCAGTCCAGAACATTAGTAAGTTCACGATTTGGCAAAGGAATCTATTAATGAATGTGTTGCTAATGGCCTTCGGGTTTTGGTTCTACAGCATCTCTTCAGTTTTAAAAGCGCACAAAGTTTGCAATAATTGTAACAAAATTACTAAGACGGTGTTACAATCAGTCCTTTACTTTAATAAGTCGGGTTCTGTCTTTACTTCTACCTTACATACAAATACTTAACTTTTATCTTCCACCAAGGTGTAGAGCAATCCGTAAACGCCAACGCCGTGTTTGCAGAATAAGCTTCATTATAGCTTTCATCTGCCGCCATCCGGATATTTGCTTTCAAAAGGCGACTTTATGTTGGCCTTTTACCTTTGCAGAACACCGACAAGTAGATAATCCAGCCATAGAGAGGTGGTTGGGTGGACATTCTTTTTTCGCCGTCATTGACACCGGGAAATTCCGTTTGGCACGATAAATCGTGACAGGTTGCAGTTCACGATGGTTACCGTGCATGATAAGTTTGATAACTGAAGAAAATACATAATCTTTAACTGTCTGTAAAATATCGAGCAAAACAGAAACAAAACTTAAAGTCACGAATGTAACTCATAGTAATATGTGAGTTTCACAACTGAAATTTGTTCTCATCACGTACTATTATTCCATTATTATGGAACTAGCTGAGTCGCCCTACTTTGCACGGTGCACCTCGAAAATAATATTTATGTTTAGTGACGCGTGTTCAGCAATTAGGCTTGAACAAAAAAAAATTCAGTAAAATTTTGCAGCAGATTGCGGAAAAATAACTAAAAAGTAAACATTTTAAATCCCCCGATTACAGGAAAAATCTTCAGGAAACAAAAGCATAAATTTTGTTTATTCATATTCGAGAAACAAAAATGGCAACAGGTATTTGGTCTCAATGATTTTCTTCACGCTACATATTTGAATATAAGCATTGTTACAGAAAGTTGAGATGAAGCACTGAATATTACTTTGAATGGAGGAAAGCAATCGAAAAATAGGTATTTTATGTCGAAATCTTTGTGACCTTATGAAAAGTTTGTAATTGATATCTCCGTTAATTATTATCGGAGGATTATGTTAAATAGCCAAACATGAAGACGGATGATTACGAATCCAAAGATACCTGTTTTGATGGTCAGTTCACTGTCGTTCGGGAGAAGAAGCTTGGACATATATACATACATACATATAGGTACATACGCTCAGTTTTTAAATATATATAAGTTATTTCATTGTTTCTTTATCATTCTTTATAGTGTTTACTATATTTTTGTTTGGCTTTGCAATTATAGAGGCAATGTTACCATTCCATAGTTTAATCTTATATAGTTAACATAATAAGCAATTATTCTATGTTTTGTAATGTTCAAAACATACCCTATAAAGTTATCAATTAAATTTATATTTCATTCCATCACAATTTGATCTGTTATTGCTTAAAAGACTATTTGTTCAAATAATTCTTCCCAAACAATTCATTCCACGAGCAATTCACACAGTAATAACATTGCGTAAGGTATGTTTAAAGATAAAGTAATCATTTGTTGCATAAATATTTCATTTAACCGTATTTTCTTTCGTAAGAGTTCAAGTTAAAATTTACTGCATAAAAAAATATATAATTTAAATTTCTGTTATATAAGTTTCAGAACATCTTACTACTATTATATCACTGCTTGACAATTGCTAAGGAACAATTACGTTTCTTGGAATAGTTAAGAATAGGTAATGATTAAAGAAACAGAACGAAATATATAGTTAATAGGGAGGATGTGCCTTTATTATAAGTACAAAATAATGCAGATATTACTGCATCAATGAGGTAAAAACTTAGAAATAAAAAAATAATCCAACTTAGATGATTTTCATACAGCCACAAAAACATGATCTAGGTCAGAATGACGGAGACATGAGAACGTTAGAATGATGTATGATTACCAGGGACACTAATGCACAATTTACATCTGTTTTCCATACTTCCCATTAATTATTGGGGGGTGCTTGGGGGATGTTTTCCCACTCCTCTCTCAATGCGGATTTGAGTTCTTTAACTGTTCTGGGAGGGACGGTTCTTAGCGCAACAGGTCTGCCAAGAGCCTCCCGGGCAAGTTTAATTAGATTAAAGTCGGGAAAGTAAGCAGGCCACTGCCTACGGAGAATGTTTTCACTTTGCAGTGTGTCTGATACTTCAATGCTCCAGTGTGGCCATGTATCGTCGTCCGTGAAGAGAAATTCTGGACCTACAGCCCACCTAAAAAGACGAACATGGTCCAGCATAACATCTCTGCAATACATTTGCGACGTGTCGCTTTCTTATTCAAAAATGTGAAGTGGTGTTCTGCCATTGTGCATGATGCCTGCCCACACCATGACGCCTGAGTCGTACCGATCACGTTCACAAACAAATTTTAGTGCATAACGTGTTCCACGCTCTCTCCACAGTAGTTGGTGACCAGAATCACTTGTCACACTGAAACGAGATTCGTCAGAGAACATCACTCTAGACCAATTTTGATGATCCCACCAACATGTTCCTTACGCCAGCATAATCTCTCTCGACGACGGCGTGGTTGAACTTGGATACAACGTGCAGGCTTCCGTGCATACAAACCGACATTATTAACTCGCCGTGAGATGGTTTTTGCAGACACATGCGTATCGGTAGCGGTTGTTAGATTTGCAGCTATCTGTCCAGGAGTGAAATTTCTGTTCCTTTTTGCCACGTGGGCTACATAGCCATCCTCTGAAGGTGTGGTGCTCCTACCACGACCCCCGGCATGCTTTTGCAAAACATTTCCACCTCCAGCGGCCTTCTTTTATCGGGAGATGCCACTTTTTCATACACCCATTGCAGCAGTCACAGTGGTGACACTTTGACCTGCTTCCAGTCGTCCAACCGCTCGTCCACGATCGTAGATACTCAATATGTCCTGCTGACATTTTACCCTTAAGCATTTCAAGAACCAAACAGAATTTCAGAGAAAAACCTTTTTTAACATCCAGCACTAATTTTGTCAAAAACCAAACAGCGTGAATTTTCGTACGAATCTTGAGCGTGTATGCAATGTCTTTTATACAGAAACTCGTTCTACCACGCCATCTGAACTTGAATTTATTTCCATTGGCCAGGTGGTTGAGGTACAAATTTGCATAAATCACTTGTTCCTTAGCAATTGTCAAGCAGTGTATATGCGGGAGTTTGTCTGTATGGATGTTTGTTACTCTTTCACGCAAAAACTACTGAATGGATTTTAAAGAAACTTTACAATAATATTGTTTATGCATCAGAATAACACGTAGGGTAGTTTTCACCCCGTTATGGGGAGCAAAACCCCCCTAGGGGGCGATAAAACCCAATTTTCAAATAAATTCCCTAATATGAAGATGAAAAAATACTTGCACATATTAACATTACATGTACATCGAAAGTTCTGATTTTTCTGCTGAAGATGGCACCTGTTCCAAATTTCTAAGTAGAATAAAAATCGAGTTATGAGCTTTTTATTTCCATGTTCGAAGGCTTTCCTCAACACAATATAGTATTTAGGGTATCATCTCAACTCCCTGTCGATAGCGAAAATTGTTGTAATGTTGACTATTTTTACTTTCTTCTATATCTAATATATAGAAGAAAGTATTGGATTCGTGCAAATTTTCGAATTTCGAATTTTGACGGATTCGAACGTTTTGAGGTGTGCTGAGTTCATTTCGACTATTTTTGGAAAATGTCTGTCTGTCTGTGTGTGTGTGTGTGTGTATGTATGTGTGTGTGTGTGTGTGTGTGTATGTATGTGTGTCACGTCTGTGTGTGACCAGTTTTTTGTGGCCGCTCTGCAGCAAAAACTACCGCATGAAATCGAACGAAATTTAGTACACATATGTACCCGTATGTGAACTTGTGCCCATTGGTTTTTGGCGCGAATTCCTCCAAGGGGGGTGGAGCAATGGGACGTTTTTTGAGTTACGCGTGCTTGCTATTCCTCAGGAAGTAACTGGCGGAATCAAACAAAATTTGGTCCATATGTTGCCATTAACAGGAACAGATGCTGATTCAATTTTGGTGTCAATAACTCAAACGGGGGTTGAGCTATAGAACGTTTTTTTGTCGTCAATTGTGACTGCTGTATCTCAAGAAATAATGAACGGAATGAAAGAAAAATTTATCGGCAAGTAGCCCTTAGTGGGTATAAGAGCTGATTTTATTTTGGTGTCAACAGCTAAAAAGGGGGTAGCGCAATCACCCGTTCTTTTTTTCCATTGTGAGTACCCTATCTCAAGAAGTAATGCTACGTTCTGGTTGAAATTTGGAATATACGTGAATCCATACGTAAACAGGCTTTGGTTCAATTTTGACGCCAATCGCTCCAAGAGGTGTTGATTTTTTTTTCTTTTTTTTTTTTTGCGAATAAAAATAGCTTTATTAATGCAACAATAAGAAAGATAAATCGTAATCGATTGTCGTCTGCGTATTTCTCGTGATTTTAATTGTATGGAAATGATCAGAAATATTATCTCAATGATTTTAAATTTTTAACTGTTGCCATCTTGATTTTGTTAACAGATAAATGTTGGTAATTATTTTAAGCAAGGCTTTTAAAATAATTTTCAATTTTCATTCTTTGCTTTGCTTTTGAGATAAATCAGGAATTGGAATGGTCATCAAGTTTTGGCATGTGTAATTTTGTTTTCGTTTGGAATATTGCTTCCTCGTTAAGCATGGGGAGGGATCAGAATAATAAGAAAGATATAGAAGAAAGTTTCGTGATGGCCACAACATACTAGTTGCTTTTCGTCTGACTGTTCAAGGCTTTTCTCAAGTTAAATTTTAAAGTAAGATTTTTTGCACAAGATTGGCAAATAATACATAAATTTGGCTGATTATTTTCCAGTTTTTACGCAACTTTGAGGCAATTAATGTTTTTTTTTTTAAATTTATTTGTGTTGACTGGGTGCTTGATGGACCAGCAGAAGTCAGGCCGAACTTTTTTTGCGGAACATTTCAATAGCTAAGGCATGTGGCAATTTTTTCAGTTGTCGCTGTTTTTGAAGCTAAAAACTACGCGAATACTGTTTCTCGGTTTTCCCCATGTAACCAAAATGTCGCCATTTCTTTAATATTTCTTTCTTTATATCATTTGTTAACATGTAAAATGATCCGCCAACTAAATTAATCAAATCCATAAACAACACAAGTTTGCGCACAATTTCAAACACAATTGCCAAACTTTACTACTTATTGTGGTAACATTAACATTTCGGATAGCATCATTTCATGGTCACCAGAAGTATCTCAGTATTTGGCGACACTATCTCTTCGATAAAATTAGTAACACACAGTTTTACAAAATAGGGAGGGGGAGACTTATCCAAGGTATTCCAAAGCGATTACCGGCAAATTTCGTAACATTTTAAATCGCAGTAAGGGATTACGGGCGGCTACATTTTTTGAAAGTTTTTACTTCAATAGCAATATAGAGACAATTTTAGAATACGTTCAAAAAAAAAAAAAAAAAAAAAAAAGGTGAATCGTTTTAAACAAAAGAAGTTTAAATTCATATTTTGGAAATTCCTCAAATTTGTATTCTTAAATGTCGTTTTTTCGTTTCTAAAAGAGTGCTATTTTGTCCTTCGTATTTATTGCCATTTTACTTTTATGGGTAAGGAAAACGCCCTATTTTTTAATCACGTCAAAGCTGTCTGTTTTGAGTTATTTCAGTTACAGAAGAAAACGAATAAAAGTAACTATATATTGTTTCTCATAATTATTACACACCCAGGCAACGCCGGATATTTTTGCTATGTACAACAATCTGGTAACTAAATAAAGAAAGTTTTTAAATAGAGTCTGCCCCTCTACCCCCAGTTACTGTCGAAAAAAGATTTATTTTTTACCAGGAAAGGCCAAATACATGCAAAACAGTTTCTTCGTAGCATCTTCTGTTCGGAATTAAAATTCATTCTACATATATAACTAGTATGTTGTGGCCATCACGAAACTTTCTTCTATATTTTTCCTTTTTCTGATCCCTCCCCATAATTGACGAGGAAGCAATATTCCTAACAAAAACAAAATTACACATGCAAAAACTTGACGACCATCCCAATGTCTGAATTATTGCAAAAGCAAAGCAAAGAGCGAAAATTGAAAGTTGTTTTAAAAGCCTTGCTTGAATTAATTACAAATATTTTATTTGTTAACAAACATAAGATGGCAACAGTTAAAAATTTTAAATCATTGAGATAATATTTCCGATCATTTCCATACAATTAAAATCACGAGAAATACGCAGACGACAATCTATTACGATTTATCTTTCTTATTGTTGCATTAATAAAGCTATTTTTATTCGCTAAAAGAATAATGATAATAAAAATAAATCAGCACCTCTTGGCGCGATTGGCGCCAAAATTGAACCAATGCCTGTTTACATATGGATTCACATATATTCCAAATTTCAACCAGAACGTAGCATTACTTCTTGAGATAGGGCACTCACAATGGAAAAAAAGGACGGGCGATTGCGCTACCCCCCTTTTTAGCTGTTGACACCAAAACAAAATCAGCTCTTATACCTACTAAGGGCTACTTGCCGAAAAATTTTTCCTTCATTCCGTTCATTATTTCTTGAGATACAGCAGTCACAATTGACGACAAAAAACGCTCTATAGCTCAACCCCCGTTTGAGTTATTGACACCAAAATTGAATCAGCACCTGTTCCTGTTACTGGCAACATATGGACCAAATCTTGTTTGATTCCGCCAGTTACTTCCAGAGGAATAGCAATCACGCGTAACTCAAAAAACGTCCCATTGCTCCACCCCCCTTGGATGAATTCGCGCCAAAAACCAATGGGCACAAGTTCACATAGGGGCACATATGTGTACCAAATTTCGTTCAATTTCATGCGGTAGTTTTTGCTGTAGAGCGGCCACAAAAAACTGGTCACACACGGACGTGACACACGTACACACACACACACACACACACACACACACATACACACACACACACACACACACACACACACACACACACACACACACACACACAGACAGACATTTTCCAAAAATAGTCGAAATGAACTCAGCACACCTCAAAACGTTCGAATCCGTCAAAATTCGAAATTCGAAAATTTGCACGAATCCAATACTTTCTTCTATATATTAGACTAGCAAAAATACCCGGCGTTGCCTGGGTCAGTAATAATTATTAGAAAAAATCGTTACTTGCTTTTGTTTTCTGCTTTAAGTGAAAGAATTTAAAACACATCTTTTTGACGTGATTAAAATCGAGTTTCTTCCTTACCCATAAAACTAAAATAGCAATAAGTATAAAGAACAAAGTAGTATTGATTTAGAAACGAAAGCACTATATTTAAGCATATACAAATTTAAAAAACATGAAATTAATCCTCTCATGTTTAAAAAGATTAATCTGTTGATACTTTTTTACTTTCTTCTATATCTAATATATAGAAGAAAGTATTGGATTCGTGCAAATTTTCGAATTTCGAATTTTGACGGATTCGAACGTTTTGAGGTGTGCTGAGTCCATTTCAACCATTTTTGGAAAATGTCTGTCTGTCTGTCTGTGTGTGTGTGTATGTGTGTGTGTGTGTGTGTGTATGTGTGTCACGTCTGTGTGTGACCAGTTTTTTGTGGCCGCTCTACAACAAAAACTACCGCATGAAATCGAACGAAATTTGGTACACATATGTGCCCCTATGTGAACTTGTGCCCATTAGTTTTTGGCGCGAATTCCTCCAAGGGGGGTGGAGCAATGGGACGTTTTTCGAGTGACGCGTGCTTGCTATTCCTCAGGAAGTAACTGGCGGAATCAAACAAAATTTGGTCCATATGTTGGTATTAACAGGAACAGGTGCTGATTCAATTTTGGTGTCAATAACTCAAACGGGGGTTGAGCTATAGAACGATTTTTGTCGTCCATTGTGACTGCTGTATCTCAAGAAATAATGAACGGTATGAAAGAAAAATTTATCGGCAAGTAGTCCTTAGTGGGTATAAGAGCTGATTTTATTTTGGTGTCAACAGCTAAAAAGGGGGGTAGCGCAATCGCCCGTTCTTTTTTTCCATTGTGAGTGCCCTATATCAAGAAGTAATGCTACGTTCTGGTTGAAATTTGGAATATATGTGAATCCATATGTAAACAGGCTTTGGTTCGATTTTGACGCCGATCGCTCCAAGAGGTGTTGATTTTTTTTTTTTTTTTTGCGAATGAAAATATTTTTATTAATGCAACAATAAGAAAGATAAATCGTAATAGATTGTCGTCTGCGTATTTCTCGTGATTTTAATTGTATGGAAATGATAGGAAATATTATCTCAATGATTTAAAATTTTTAACTGTTGCCATCTTATGTTTGTTAATGAATAAAATATTTGTAATTAATTCAAGTTAAGCTTTTAAAGTAACTTTCAATTTTCGCTCTTTGCTTTGTTTTTACAATAATTCAGACATTGGGATGGTCGTCAAGTTTTTGCATGTGTCATTTTGTTTTTGTTAGGAATATTGCTTCCTCGTCAAGCATGGGGACGGATCAGAAAAAGGAAAAATATAGAAGAAAGTTTCGTGATGGCCACAACATTCTAGTTTTAAACATGGAGTCTAAAACCTTCTCTGTATGGCTAATGAAGTACGAAGTGATTAAAAAAAAAGTAGCTGCGCTCGTAATCCCCTTAAACCTGCTTTAGTTATTTCGGGAAATTTCAATCATTGTGGCTCTTGGTGCGATTTTACCGAATTTGCGAAAGTCGTTTCGGGGTACCTTCGATGATGCCTCACCATTCTTTCCTTACTTTGTAAAACGATATGATATTAATTTTCGTTACAGAGATATCGTCGCCAGATGCTGAGATATTTTTGGTCACCATAAAATGGCGCTAAACAGTTTCATCCGAAATGTTACAAAATAAGTAATAAAATTTGGTGATTGTTTGAAATTGTGCAAAAAGGAAAATTAATGGAAGTTTTTGTGCTGTTTATGGATTTGCCTAATTTAGTTGCTGGATTATTTAACACAGTAAAAAAAGTCTTTTGAAAATTCCTTGATTGGCGATATTTTGTTTACATGGTGAAAGCTGAGAAACATTGTGACGTAGTCTTCGGCTTCAAAAACAGCAACGTTGAAAAAACTGCCAAATGCATCAGCTACGGAAATCTTTCTGCAAAAATTTTGGCGATCTGCTGGTTGTTTGGATAATGAGTAAGTGTCCAATCAGCATAAATAATAATAGAAACCATTAATTACATTAAAGTTCCGTTTAAATGGAAAATCATCAGCCAAATCATGTATTATTTGCCAATTTTGTGCAAAAATCTTACTTCAAGATCTTGAACAATCACGAAAGGCAAAGAAAGTCAACAATGCAACAATTGTCGCTATCGACAGGGAGTTGAGATGATACACTAAATACTGTATTGAGTTGAGGAAAGCCTTCGAACATGGATCTAAAAAGCTTATAACTCGCTTTTTATTCTACTTAGAAATTTCGAACAGGTGCCATCTTCAGCAGAAAAATCAGAGCTTTCGATGGACATATAATGTAAATATGTGCAAGTATTTTTTCATCTCAATATTAGAGAATTTATACAAAAATTGTGTTTTATTGCCCCCCTAAGGGGGTTTTGCCCCCATAACGGGACGAAAAATACCCTATGTGTTATTCTGATGCATAAGCTATATTATTGTAAAGTTTCATCAAAATCCGTTCAGTAGTTTTTGCGAGAAAGAGTAACAAACATCCATACATTCATACATCCATACAGACAAACTTTCGCATATATAATATTAGTAAGATATAGAAGAAAGTAAAAATGGACTTTGGTAAATTTGTTCCCTAAGATCTCAGAAACTACCCGGCAGATTTGGCTGAAACTTTCACCGTTTGTTCTTTTTGGTAATGGGGAGGTTTGTAGACCAGTTCGAAAAAAATCCGATTGATAGTTCCTTTTTTATTCTAATTTGTCCAAACTTTTGCATAAATGCCCCAATATGACGGTGAAAAAATACGCGCACATATTAAAATTATATGTCCATTGCAAGCGCTTATTTTTCTGCTGAAGATGGCATCTGTTAGAAAGTTCTAAGTTGTATGAAAAACGAGTTATGAGCTTTTTTTATTCCATGTTCGAAGGCTTTCCTCAACCCAATTCATTATTTAGTGTATCATCTCAACTCCCAGTTCATAGTTAGCATTGTTGAATGTTTTTACTTTCTTCTATATCTAATATATAGAAGAAAGTATTGGATTCGTGCAAATTTTCGAATTTCGAATTTTGACGGATTCGAACGTTTTGAGGTGTGCTGAGTCCACTTCGACTATTTTTGGAAAATGTCTGTCTGTCTGTGTGTGTGTGTGTGTGTGTGTGTGTATGTGTGTGTGTATGTGTGTGTGTATGTGTGTGTGTGTGTGTATGTGTGTGTGTATGTGTGTGTGTATGTGTGTGTGTCACGTCCGTGTGTGACCAGTTTTTTGTGGCCGCTCTACAGCAAAAACTACCGCATGAAATCGAACGAAATTTGGTACACATATGTGCCGCTATGTGAACTTGTGCCCATTGGTTTTTGGCGCGAATTCATCCAAGGGGGGTGGAGCAATGGGACGTTTTTTGAGTTACGCGTGATTGCTATTCCTCTGGAAGTAACTGGCGGAATCAAACAAAATTTGGTCCATATGTTGCCAGTAACAGGAACAGGTGCTGATTCAATTTTGGTGTCAATAACTCAAACGGGGGTTGAGCAATAGAACGTTTTTTGTCGTCAATTGTGACTGCAGTATCTCAAGAAATAATGAACGGAATGAAAGAAAAATTTATCGGCAAGTAGCCCTTAGTGGGTATAAGAGCTGATTTTATTTTGGTGTCAACAGCTAAAAAGGGGGGTAGCGCAATCACCCGTTCTTTTTTTCCATTGTGAGTGCCCTATCTCAAGAAGTAATGCTACGTTCTGGTTGAAATTTGGAATATATATGAATCCATATGTAATCAGGCTTTGGTTCAATTTGGACGCCAATCGCTCCAAGAGGTGTTGATTTTTTTTTTTTTTTTTTTTGTGCGAATAAAAATAGCTTTATTAATGCAACAATAAGAAAGATAAATCGTAATAGATTGTCGTCTGCGTATTTCTCGTGATTTTTACTTTCTTCTATATCTAATATATAGAAGAAAGTATTTGATTCGTGCAATTTTCGAATTTCGAATTTTGACGGATTCGAACGTTTTGAGGTGTGCTGAGTCCATTTCGACCATTTTTGGAAAATGTCTGTCTGTCTGTGTGTGTGTGTGTGTGTATGTGTGTATGTGTGTGTGTGTGTGTGTGTGTGTGTGTCACGTCTGTGTGTGACCAGTTTTTTGTGGCCGCTCTACAACAAAAACTACCGCATGAAATCGAACGAAATTTAGTACACATATGTGCCCCTATGTGAACTTGTGCCCATTAGTTTTTGGCGCGAATTCCTCCAAGGGGGGTGGAGCAATGGGACGTTTTTCGAGTTACGCGTGCTTGCTATTCCCCAGGAAGTAACTGGCAGAATCAAACAAAATTTGGTCCATATGTCGGTATTAACAGGAACAGGTGCTGATTCTATTTTGGTGTCAATAACTCAAATGGGGGTTGAGCTATAGAACGTTTTTTGTCGTCAATTGTGACTGCTGTATCTCAAGAAATAATGAACGGAATGAAAGAAAAATTTATCGGCAAGTAGCCCTTAGTGGGTATAAGAACTGATTTTATTTTTGTGTCAACAGCTAAAAAGGGGGTAGCGCAATCACCCGTTCTTTTTTTCCATTTTGAGTGCCCTATCTCAAGAAGTAATGCTACGTTCTGGTTGAAATTTGGAATATATGTGAATCCATATGTAAAGAGGCTTTGGTTCAATTTTGACGCCGATCGCTCCAAGAGGTGTTGATTTTTTTTTTTTTTTTTGCGAATAAAAATATTTTTATTAATGCAACAATAAGAAAGATAAATCGTAATAGATTGTCGTCTGCGTATTTCTCGTGATTTTAATTGTATGGAAATGATAGGAAATATTATCTTAATGATTTAAAATTTTTAACTGTTGCCATCTTATGTTTGTTAACAAATAAAATATTTGTAATTAATTCAAGCAAGGCTTTTAAAATAACTTTCAATTTTCGCTCTTTGCTTTGCTTTTGCAATAATTCAGACATTGGGATAGTCGTCAAGTTTTTGCATGTGTAATTTTGCTTTTGTTGGGAATATTGCTTCCTCGTCAAGCATGGGGAGGGATCAGAATTATAAGAAAGATATAGAAGAAAGTTTCGTGATGGCCACAACATACTAGTAATTGTATGGAAATGATCGGAAATATTATCTCAATGATTTAAAATTTTTAACTGTTGCCATCTTATGTTTGTTAATAAATAAAATATTTGTAATTAATTTAAGCAAGGCTTTTAAAATAACTTTCATTTTTCGCTCTTTGCTTTGCTTTTGCAATAATTCAGACATTGGGATGGTCGTCAAGTTTTTTCATGTGAAATTTTGTTTTTGTTGGGAATATTTCTTCCTCATCAAGCATGGGGAGGGATCAGAAAAAAAAAAGAAAAATATAGAAGAAAGTTTCGTGATGGCCACAACATACTAGTTGTGTTTCGTCTGACTGTTTGAGGCTTTTCTCAAGTCAACTCTTAAAGTAACATTTTTTTCCCCCCAAGATTGGCTAATAATAACTAGATTTGGTTGATTATTTTCCATTTAAACGGAACTTTAGTGTAATTAATGGTTTTTTTTTTATTATTTGTGTTGATTGGATTTTTTAATCATTATCCAATCTAACAGCAGAAACCTCGCCAAAATTTATGCAGAAAAATTTCAGTAACGGATGCATTTATCAGTTTTTTCAACTGTCGCTGTTTTTGAAGTCAAAGACTACGTAATAATGTTTGTCATCTTTCACCATGTAAACAAAATATCGTCAATCAAAGAATCTTTAAAAACTTTTTTACTGTAAAATAATCCAGCAACTAAATTAGGCAAATCCATAAACAGCACAAAAACTTCCATTAATGTGACTTCGTGCACTAATTCAAACCATCGCCAAATTTTACTACTTATTTTGGAAACATTTCGGATGAAATTGTTTACCGCCATTTTGTGGTGACCAAAAGTATCTTAGCATATGGCGACAATATCTCTTTAACAAAAACCGTTAAACAACAACCGTTTTACAAAGTAAGGAGGGGGAGCATTATCCAAGGTATCCCAAAACGATTCCCGCAAATTCGGTAACATTTTAAATCGCACCAAGAACCCACAATAATTGAAATTTTCCAAAATAACTAAAGCAAGTTTAAGGGGATCACCGGCGCGCGACTACATTTTTTTAAACAGTTCGTTCTTCAATAGACATACATAGAAAGTAAGACTCCGTATAAAAAAAAAGTATTAACTGATAAATCTTTTTAAACATGTGACGTTTAATTTAATATTTCGGAAATTCTTCAAATTTGTATACACTTAAATTTCGTGTTTTTGTTTCTAAATGAATACTATTTTGCTCTTTTTACTTACTGCTACTTTAGTTTTATGAGTAAGGAAGAAGCTAGATTTTAAATCACGTCAAAAAGGTGTGTTTTGATTCTTTCACTTAAAACAGAAAACAAATGCAAGTAACGATTGTTTCTCATAATTATTGCTAACCCAGGCAACGCCGGGTATTTTTGCTAGTATCTTATAAATGTAGATTAAGCAAACATTTTACGCAGTTTTATAAACTTGGCAAGTCTCTGGCGAATGTATGTAACACTGTGGTTCTTTTCCGATAAATAATGGATTTGGATTATTTTACATTTTTACGCTGCTTTTAATTGCAAAAATGGATAATGAATTAGATTGCATTCGTTGAAGAAAATGAATTTAATTGCAAAAAAACAAAATGACATTTTAAAAGCTTATTCGATAGACAGAGTTATGCTAACGTGGTCGGGACGAGTGTTCAAAAATGTTAGCGCTACAGCCATTACAAAATTTTCACTAAATTTAAAAACTTCACACCAAACTAATTTTGGTAAAAATATCATTGAATACTATGTATAGGGTATTGCAGTTAAAATTAATCCACCAAATTAGTGAAACAACACGCTCAAATAACATTATATAACATTGATGTCGACGAAACTGGGGAGAAACCATTTTTTGGTAACTATTTGACCTCTCCCTGTGTTAACCATTAACATTGAATCCATTGAAAAAAACGACATCAACGTGAGCGAAGCCCGGGGCAAAAGCTAGTAAAACATAATTTCAATGACATTTAAGATACATGTGCGACTATATTAGAAGACGTAGAAATTTAAAGTAAGGGGAAGTGAGGCAAAACCGCAGCATTAAGCTTTGAAGTGAAATTAAAAGACATTTAGAGATATTTCTAGGATAAAAATTAAGTATAATTAATTTATTCAAATACAGCATATAATTAAGTAATTTAAAAACGGTAGAGTTGCGAAAATTGGAGGTAAATATTGGGCCCTAAGTATGGTTATTCCTTTCGGATTTCAAATAGACAGGGCAAAATATATAGGCTGTAACTTATTTTCTTTTATATTCTATGTAAATTGAGGGGTTTTTTGTTAAAAAAACATTGATTGAAATAAATTGAAATTGAATTGAAAAATCAAAATTGAATTGAGGCTTGCGCTACCTCAGATTTCTGAAAACTCTGATTATCAGAAAAATTCTATTAGACGTCATAAGGACATGCATCTTTTATTTCCTTTCACAGTGAAAACAAAATATTTTCTTCATAAAGAATTTATCACTCAAATTTCAACATAAATTTCCCGTTTTAAATACCTCTAAAACGAATTTTGGTTAGTTTTTTTTAATGATGTCTTAACCTATTTATGTGTATAAACTTGTAGGCAACTAAATAATTTTAAATGTTCCCAGATCCATTTTGATAAGTTTTGCAATGACATTAGTATCCATGCGTGCGTATGTACCTCACATAACATAAAAACGGTTAGTAGTAGAAGGTTAACACTTCGTATATACTATCAAGGGCGCCCATGTGCAAAATTGTTAAGGGGGGTTCAGATACTTTTCCCATGTTTTAGCTGGATATTTTCCCCATGGAAATCGATTTCAGGACAGATTAGGGTCATTAAAATTTGAAATTTTTAATAACTTATTCATTAATGACTGACAGGAGAAGAAATGTTTTTACATTTTTAAAATGAAAAAAGTACTAAAAGCAAGGAAGTTCTAATTTTTCGAAGGGGAGGGGGGGGCTCGAGCCCCAACTTGCACTCCTATGCGGGCGCTCTTGTATACTATTCGTACAGCGTCATGTTGTGCACATCCTTTTTCGACCACAATCGGATGTACCAAAAGGGATTTTATTCGTTATAGCAAAACAATGATTTGTATTAATTAATTGTCAACCTTTTCAAAATGAAAGGTTTCCTTCATGGGTGGGGTGAAACCGGACACCATATAAAGTCAATAAAAATAAAATTCAGTTCAAAATTTAGAAAAGAAATACAAACTACATAAAGAAGAGCAAAAAATAATGATGTTTTAATGACTAAACCAGAAAAGTTATTACGAGCAAAAGTAGCAAACTTTCTTCTTCTTTTGTCTCTTTCATTAATTACGACAATTGAAAACTCTGAAATCATCAATTGCTTTTTTGTTTTTTTTTAATTTATTTATTATTTATTTTTCTTTTTTTTTCTTTTTTCTTTTTTTTTTAGTAATATGAAAATTCAAACTCATACCTTTCCATAGCTTTTTTTTAAATGGTGGGGCAAAATCGACAGAATACGTTTCGTCTAACTTTTTAGTAGTATGCTTTTTTTTTACTCGACTTAGTAGTGTGCATTTTCGCCACACAATGAATTCGGAAACTAGTTTATAATGAAAAGTGTAGCATTTCAATACTAAGCTAAAATATATTAATAAATGCAGTGAATTCACTTACTTACTTACTCCATACAAGAGAAAGCTCTTTCCGATACAAAATAGGATTTTTTTCACCATGAAACAGAACAAAAAGTTGCAAAATTTTTCACTCTAACTAAATACCCAAATAGATACTAAAAACAGCTTCAAGTGTTTTTTTTTTTTTTTTTTTAAAGAATCAGTATTTTACTGATCGATATTGTTTCCACCTGATGTTAGCACACATTACACAAATTCGGGAAGCGTCAGTTTGAACCTCCTGTACAGTTTTGTCCCACTTTCTCCTAAAAAAAAAAGAACAAAATTTAAGAAAAATGTATCGAGAATACTTCGGCAGAAATTAAAGAAAAATTCTGCATAAAATTTCACGTAATGGATACTAAGGATTTATTATTTTTTGCCGTATCTACAACCACGCTCACCAACGCACTTGAAACCGAAGTAATTACGAAGAAAAAAAAACGAAGCAGGAGAAAATAAAAAGAAAGAAAACGTTGATCACCCAACGACATGAAGCGCGTGGAAAGGTCAACAATTCACACTAAATCAAACTCCAAAACAAACTTTCTCCCCTCCCCCCTCCCATACGACTCTCCGTGAGACATGCTACTTTCAAAAAAAAAAAGAAGAGAAAATAAAAAAACCACACACACACACAGAGACGGAAAAAAATTATAAAAAAAACGCAAGTCGGTGTGACCTATGGGGGCGTCAGGCGAAGGTGCGCCCCAAATACGTTAGGCACCGCTCACGTTCGAGTCCTACTGACCATATGTGTCACAAAACGTACCGCTGGCTCGCTTCGGACATATATTGGTCACATGTCGAGCAATGTGAGCATTAATTGAGCATGGAGAAGCGTAGTCTGCGGGGCTCGTGGTTGTTATGCGACGAGGGGCTGCGCCGAGGGCCACAGATGGTGTCACGTGTGGCAGGGGCGTCGAATTTGGAGTTTCCCACTGTCCGCTCGAGTTCTGTTTATTTCTGACGCAAATATGAGAAAATAATGAATACGTAAGCATCAGCTGATTTGCACTCTTGTTAATTGCAGGTTAAATATTTGTAGGTTGAATAAATTAACCGAATTTTCGTTGCGCTGGAAGTAAGTCGTTTGTGCTTGAAATTCGAACTTTTTTTTCAGAAGTCAGTTGACCATATATTAGGTTAAAATATTTATGATTAATTCTAAAAAGAAAGAAGTACTGTGAAAGCACTTTTTTTCTTCTGCCTAATTTTCGGGAAAATCGGTGATTTCGCAATATTAAAATTTCGCAAATTTGTCTGATCAGAACCGAAAGTTAAAGAAAGAAGTACTTCGTGAGGCTTAAAATTTCACGTAACGAAGGGTTTTCGAAAACACAGTGTTTTACAGTATTTTGCTAGTTTTTTTTTTTTTTTTTTTTTAGTCTATTTTTATTTTAGTCACAGAAAATGATAAGATATTGTTGAAAACATTTCAAAAAGTGAAAATATTCTTTGACTCTTTGTGGAAGCGTAAAATTTATTTTGGAGGAGAGAAATATGCAAAAATATACCGTAATCAGGGGCGGCAAATAGGGGGGTCGAGAGGGGGCGGTCGCACCCCCAAATTTTTTGAGAGGAATGTTAAAAAATGAGCACATTCAATTTACATAAATACCAAATTAATGTTCAAGAAAAACAATGCTGCTGGTTCTTTGTAATGGTTGATGAAAACTCGACACATTTCCAGACATTAGCAATTGTTTTCCGTTTTTTAAATCATTAGAAATGTATCAAGCCTTTACTGGCCTTTTCAGAACAGAAAAAAATTAACCAACGATTCTTCATCAGTTTAACTAAAGACGTAATTTCCTCATATAGGCTAAATATCTCGTTCTTGTGTGCTCTGTGTAACAATAGTTAAGTTATGAGAGGCCCGTGCAGTGGTGCGGTTGTATGATTTTCACAGGAAAATGCCTTGATATTTTACATTCATTGTTACGCTCGTATTTTAAGTGCGTCTATTTAATGAGTGTTCATCACTTTCTTCTTCTAGAAACACATTTCAGCTGCTCAATGCATCGTATGCTTTCATAATCTTTAAAAATACATACTATTTTTGAAAAAAAAAAACCTCACATCAACAAATATCTTTTCTGGGGCTCTAACTATACAATTTCTCCCCATATCATGATTAATTGCCGTTAGCCAATATGTGTTTTGTTCTATACTAAGATAATTCATATTTAAGAAACTCGACCCTCCAAATAAAATGCTGAAATGCCGCCCCTGACCGTAATAGTGACAAATTCCATAAAACTAAACTATTTTTCTAAGGAAGAGATAGAAGATAGGTACGGAAGAAAAAATGTGCACTCTTTCCATTTTTGACCTTTAAAATATTTGTTATTGGCAAATGTTGAACATTTTGAACTAAAACAGTTTTAAAACATTAAATGTAATTTTTTTTAAATTGAAATTGCTGTGTTTTCTCCATTTCCTATTATGCTAAATATTTATTCAAGATACAAGCGTGAAAACACACTAGATTACATTCTCATATATACTACAGTAGCGAATGATCGAGTAACGCTCCTGGCGTCATCAACAATGAAACTCGCGCTACGGACTGATAATTTGACAATACTTTTTAGTAATGTTTGACCGTGCAGGGAAATGCTTTATTTTGACAAGGCTGAACGGGATCCGGTCACTTAACTGTTTAACTGGCAAGAGTGCCATTTTAGGAGATTGAAGAAACGAAAAAGTGGCCAAATATTATTTACTGGAGTTTAGGGTTAATTCACTGGAGTTGGCTTAAAATTTCACTTCTCAAAATATCATCAAATAGGCAATTGCTCCGTTAAAATGCTGAAGAGTAGAAGTGATTTTCACCCGTCATACCTTGACGGGCGACTTTCTAGTTTTTCAGATTGATTTGAAACTAAAATTCTGAAATAAAATTAATATTTCGGTTAGGGGGAATGAAAATAGCAAATTTCATGCAATTTTCCCATTAAATGTTTAAATATAAAAGCCATTGTTACAAATTTTGTTGCCTTGCAACAGCAATGTTAAAAGCAATCATAATGAAAATTTTGAATCAAGGCTTCTCGTAAGCAAGGATGAAATTAGCAACCATAAATCTTAGAGAGGAACAAGGATTAAATTTTAGTGCAACTACTAAAACTTTTGGACACCTATAGTTTTTTTTTTCCTTTCAGTACCGAGCATTTATATAAAAAAAAATAAGGTGAAGTCTCGTGACGGTAAAATTATTTTATTTCTGAAATACATTTACCCTAAAAAGAATAAAATTAAAAAATTAAAAAAAAACATCCTTAGCACTTTTCATAACGCACTCAAAAGGACAAAATAACCTTTCTGGATTAGAAAGGACAATTTAAGCATTCCTGTAGTTTTCGAAAATTCCAAGAAAATGACACCGCAAACGAAAAAAAGTGCGGTTCCAGTCATTTCAAACCAAACATTCCCCTTGAGAAAAATATGCATGTTTGACCACTCAAATTTATGATTGAAAGCTAGATAATGATAAAAAAGTCTCTTCATGACTTGAGCCGTACTTTTCTTCGTTTGTGGTGTCATTTTCTTGGAATTTTTAAAAACTACAGGAATGCTTAAATTGTCCTATCTGACACAGAAAGGTTATTTTGTCCTTTTGAGTGCGTTATGAAAAGTGCTTAGTATTTTTTAAAAATTTCTGTTATTTCCTTTTGGAGGAAAACGTATTCAAAGTTTTAATAACAATAGGCGTGTTGAATTGAAATATTAGTTGATTTTAATTTGCAATTACGGAATAAAACCAATAAGTTTGTTACAGAAAGTTTATGATAACAAATAACTATAATTTTGTAATTAGTTTGAATGTAAGGTGTGAAAAGGAATACAAGTGGACACTGAAAACAACACGCAAAGGAAATAGCTGGGTTTGTATATCAAATCTTCCCTTGCGGCTTTCTCGACTCACACTACTAGGGGGGTCATTTTGATGTCGAATAAAATAAAAAAAATTGCCAAATTTTTCACCTCTTTATCTCAAACAATCTTCAATTTTTCAAAAAAGCCTTTTTTTTCGATTTTAATTTTTTTTCATCATAAAATTCTAAATTAATGATAAATTAATGAATGGTGACATACATAATTTTTAAACAAAAAGTCGATTTTTGGTAACGGAAATAAAATTTAAATATTTTTTTTTTCAATGCTTTTCTGAAAAGTGTCACTCACTAAATTTTGTCAAAAAATGTCTTTTATACGACTCCTCTACATTTAGGAATTTCTTCGAATTTTTGAAGTCGTGGAACAATACAAAAAAAAATATTTTTTTTTTTTTTTTTTTTCAAAATTTTGCGTTTGAACAAATTAGAATCTTTTTTATTGCTACAAAAATTCATATTTTTCTTTTTTTTTTAACGAAAATATAATCTTACTAGAGAAAAAAACATAAAGAAAATCATGAAAAGACTTAGCAACCCCTGCATAAAGTTATTAGGATTATGACCTCAGAAAAATTCTTTAAACCATCTGAATGCAGTAGCACGAGACGGACATTCATTAGCAAAAGCTAATTGCATCCGTTGAACTCATTCGTTTCGATCTAATCCTGATAACGTTATGCAAGATATGTCTTAATTTTTTATGGTTTTCTTTATGTGTTTTCTCTAATAAAATTACATTTTCGTTGAAAAAAAAAAGTATTTTTTTATGAATTTTTCAGCAATAAAAAATATTCAAATTTGTTCAAACTCAAAATTTTGGAAAAAAAAAAAACCCAAAACTTTTTTTTTAATTTTATTTTTATTTTATTATTATTATTATTATTATTATTATTATTATTATTATTATTATTATTATTTGCATTGTTAAACCACTTTAAAAAATTCGAAAAAAATCCTGAATGTAAAGGAGTATAAAAGACATTTTTTGACACAATTTCATGAGTGTATCACTCAGAATTATTGCTTTTCAGAAAAACAATTAAAAAAAAATATATTTCAATTTCATTTCCGTCGCCAAAAATCGGCTTTTCGTTTAAAAATTATGATCACAACATTTCTTCATGTATTTTATTCCTGAGTTAAAGGAAAACGATCACCATTCATTAATTTCAAACTTTGTTATGAAAAAATAAATAAAATCGAAAAAACAGGTTTTTTTTTTTGAAAAACTCGAAAGTTGTTTGAGATAAAGAGCTGAAATTTTAGATTTTTTTTTATTTTGCCACCACAATGATTCCCCAAGTGCTTGTCGAAAAAGCCACAAGTGCAGATTTAACATAGAAACCCGGCCTTTCATACATATTTCCGCATTCGTATGTTTTAATATTTACAAAAAAAAAAAAAAAAAAAAAAAAAGAAGAAAGAAAGAAAATAAAGAAAAAAATAAAGAAAAGGAAATTTTTAAGTACCTGGATCACGTGCTTAATAATAAGAAAGACTATAAATGATATTGCTAATTTTTTTTTCAGCAATCACGATTGCTTATTGCTTTCATTTGACTGTTTTTGATGTCCTATCATTTTATTTTCCCACCGCCACCCTCCGCACCATCACCGTCGACGGGCTCCTCACGATGCTGCTCCTACAGCGAAAGCCGTCTCGAGGTTGCATCCATGTCCTACACACACGCGCATACATACACAACTGCACACACACACATACACACACAAACACATACACACACATACACAAACACATACACACACATACACAAACACATACACACAAACACATACACGCACACACAAACACACACACATACACACAACTACCCACACATTTATGCCTGCACACAGACACAAACACACATGCCTACACACACACATACACACACATACCCCATACACACAAACACACATACCCCCCACACATAAACACACACGCCTACATACACACACTCGTGATTGCGAAAAACATATTTTGAATTCAAAATGTCAAAATTCAAATTAATTTTTCTTTTTTTTTTCTTTTTTTTTTCTTTTTTTTAACATTTGGATGTCTCACTTCCCAAACCGACTAACTCCATAAAACAAAAAGTAAAGAGTAGTTATGAAGAAGATAGTGTTATTTATAAGAGTGAATAGGCCCTCGTGTTACATTTTCTGCCGTCACAGGGTCAGAAATGTACTGAACCAAAACTTAATACAAATTCACATGCTAAGCATTGATAAAGCACTATTAAAGCCGAAATGAACATTTTTTCAAAAAGTGGAGTTAATAGATTTGGCAATTGAGGCATACATCAGACATACTTGATGCAAAAAAATATAACCTTTGAAAAATATATAAACGTTTTTTGAATGAAGAAAAAATTTTAACTACGTAATTTATGGTGCAAATAAATCTAAAATAGCAGCACCTAAAGTTAAGTGATGGTGCCAAAACAGTGTTCCTGGCAGCGGTGGGATTCGAACCCACGCCTCCGAAGAGACTGGTGCCTTAAACCAGCGCCTTAGACCGCTCGGCCACGCTACCACGAAAGCAATAGAAGTAATAGCAGATGAGCGCTGCAACCATTGCGCGCTTTTTTTCTGTGATATTTAAAAGGAATAATTGAAACAAAGAAAGAATCATTCAATAGATAATATTCGCTTCAATATTTTAGTAATTTCGCCACTCAACAATTTTTTACCATTGTACATTCATTAAAGTTGGATTCAAAATTTTAATGGTTGAAGTTGTATATGGTAGTCCTACTCTACAACCTGTAACGTTTCTTAAAATGCAAAATAGCTACTTATTTTTATTCGTGCAAAACTTCGTTCTTTTTTAGAAAAATGTTGGAAAAAGTCACCATTATTGTCCTCTTTTCATTTCTGTTTTAATTCTTTTTCAGAAATTTTTCCCAAAATATATGTAAATTATGAAAATTGAACATAAATTTGAAAATTTGATTGAATTACTGTCATTGAGTAGATACAATTTTACTGAAATGCAGAGGAATAGCTAGGGTACATAATGTAATGCAAACATTATTTGACAATTTGATTTTTTTTTTTTTTTTTTTTTTTTTTTGCATTTTGATTTTATTATTAACTTGGAAAAATGCTTTTAAAATCTCTAGTGTTATTCGTTTTCAAAAGTTTTACTTCTTCATTACATCCTTCTTAGCTTTACATTAACGTAGAATATATTTTTAGAAAAATATGAGAAATGCTGATTTTTTTTAACAACAAGTAAAACATGTTGACAGTGAAAGTTTCTTTTAATCGCGTAAAGAAAGTTTCTTTGGATCACGTAAAGATGGCGCCACCAGTGCGAAATATGTAGTTTCCTAACATAGGCAGCGGTCTTGAATACGAAATTGAAAATCCGCAAGTTCTCCTTTGAATAAGATATTTTTTTGAAAAAGTAAAAAAAAAAAATACAATTAATTTATTGTTTTTTCATCGCATAAAATTAAGGAAATTTTTGCCTTTTTTTTGTGGAAAGCGAACATTATTTATTTCAGAACATAGAAAATAATTTCAGTCTTTATTTGAAAAGAAAAATTATGTTGTTTCAGAAATTTTAAAAGTATTTTTTCTGAAAGAGCATGCTTAACATAGGTTTTAACCATTTTGTAAATAATTTGGCAGAGTTTAGTATTTAAAAAAATATTTTTTAATCCGTGAGCAGATTCAATTTAATTTTTGACACTTCTGCTCATGACATCACAAGCAGGGCTGCGGAGTCGGAAGGAAAATGGCCGACTCCGACCCCGACTCCGACTCCTGGATTTTGAAACGCCCGACTCCGACTCCAACTCCGACTCCGACTCCGGATTTTTTTATTTTTTTTTAATTGTATTTTTTAAACTCCCTCTCTCCATTCAAGGGAAGAGGGAAAACCTCTTAACAGAGATTGAAATATTAATTCCTTTTTATGAAAATTTAGCATTTTGTTTTTTATTGTAAACCCAAGACGTCATACAACGTTAGAAATTCAATTTAAAAATCAGACTTTCCAATAGTTACGAGTTAAAAAGTGAGATGACTTAAAAATCCCTTTTAAAAATTTTGAAAATGATTATCTGTAATTTGCCCCCTTTAATGTTTAGCAAATATATATTGATTAAATCGTGTGCTTTCGATTTTTGAAAGCTGTAACTTGAGAGAAAAAAAACTTTTTTTTCTAAATCCAAGTTCTTGAGAGGGAGTGGTTTGCCCCTGGTTACATCCATCTAGTAGATGACACCCAAAGTTAATTTCAGAGTTTATAAAAAATATAAATACTTTAACTCTGAAAATTTTCACGAATATATTTTAAATTATATTTCATCAATAAAATTTCAACGAAAATAGGGCACATATGCGTCAGGAGCTAATTTTACACAAAACGCGGCGGTATACAAATTTGTACGAATAGCTTTTACTATACCTATATTTCTTCTTCGCTAAATTTTTAATTTAAATTTTATTGGCTGCTTTAGAATTAACCTAAATATGAAGATTTTAAGATTAACTGCAATTCTTGAGTGTTGTAATCAAGAAATTTTTTACTTATTTTGTTCCATACTTTTTAGTGAGAACCAAGCTTACAGAAATAGTCTTAATAAAGAAAAAAACATTAGATTATTTCATCGAATCTTTTGGATTCGTGCTTTCGAGCCAGAACTTCTTTGAATTTGCCGATCACACTTAAACGTTTCAACCTTAGCTACAGGCGTCGACTTATTAATTTGTTACGTTTCTTCTACTATTTTAAACTGAGATAGAACAAAACACTATATTTCTATTTTTATTTGAAAGTGATTACTTGAAAATGTTATTCAACAAAACCGTTTGCTGACAGTTGCTATTAGTTAAGTTAAAAAGCAAGCAAACTAGGGGACGGCTACAGAAAGTTCGGTAAGCATTCAAGCTAGCTGATTGCCATAATGGCAGTTATTTTCTCATTAGTATCTTTTTATACATGTAATCGAACCAATTGGTAATCAATTTTTAAAAAATGCAAGGAGAGTCAGTGAGAAGGAAAGAAAAAAAGAAGCCTGGAGTCGGAGTCGGAGTCGGCATGTTTTCCAACGACTCCGACTCCGACTCCTTTATTCCAAAATCAGTCCGACTCCGACTCTTCGACTCCGACTCCGACTCCGACTCCACAGCCCTGATCACAAGTGAAGAAATGCCATTCTCTGATGCCGTCAGAGCAAATCGCAACATTTTGGCACTAGATAAAAATAAAAATATTATAGCAAAATAATGCTAATGAACTTCATGTTTGCTTCAGAAAAGTCTTTATTCAAAATTCTCATTATGATTGCAACAAATATTACTGTTTATTAATGTCAATCTTTTTTTAACAGCGTGTAAACATTCTGTGCGCCAATGGAGTAGTGCGCCAAAATGCATCACTTCTGACGTCATAAAGACCACGCCATATTTCAAAAATCGGACATGATAAAAAATAAAATAAAAAATCACTATTGAGAAAGCTTTTTATTTTATTATTTGCTTATTCTATCAGTTTCAGCGACTAAAAGTAAACATTTTGCCTGATGGAAACAACTCCATGGCAATTAGTTTGCATATTTATTCCTTTTCTTTTTGAAATCATACGTAAATGTTTCCAGGCAAATTTCCTTCATGAGTTCGTGCAATAATAACAATAAAAGTGATAATAATAAAGAATAATGCGATGAATAAATAAATTAGTGTAAAACAAATTAGGAGAAAGTATAAAAATAAATCAAACTTGAAAGAAACAACTGGAAAATAAGCATATTTGAAAAATTGTAAATTAAATTTTCACCTTTTGTATTATAAGGATGCAAAAACTTTGTTATCTCGAAATCTGACACTAATCTTGAGCAGTAAAATCTACGTAGAAATTTTCAAAGGCGCAATAAAAGCGCTGGATCATTTAAACTGTACCGTATAGCTAAAACGGAAAGCTCACTACACTCCTCACATAGCAGAACCACGTAAAAATAAGTCTTGCTTTGCACAATAAAGTTAAAGAAGAACTGAAACATATAACGGATTCTGGAATAATTACAAAAGGGTCATTCCATGCGAAATCAACGAGCCTCTGAAATTGACTCATAATCGATTTCTTCAAAATTTACAGATTTGAGTCTACCCGCGTGATGATAGAAAAAAAATAGTTTTTCAGATATTTTTGATCATTACTTTTCTGTGTGCGACCTCCAAAGAACTCGAAAAATGGCTAAAAGTCACATTTCGGAAGTTACAAACATTAGTTTTTCTCAGCTATAAAGAAACACTAGAGTGTCTTACTAGATGTCATTTCAAAGCTCTTTTGATAATCTTTCACATGATATGTCACTTGGCAACGTTACGTGATATTAGTATTTTAGGGTCATGCAAATCATTATTTGACCTTGAATATTTTTAAAAGTAGATTTTTTAAAAATCTGAAAAAAAACAAAAATCAAAAATGCTTACTAATGTGATCTACCCTTGTTAAAAATTTCAGAATGGGACGGCAAGGGGATCATACTGAAAATAATTAATTATAAAATATTTTGATTCCGCGGAATAATGTTATTTTCCCAATATGCGGTTGCTAATTGAAAAGAAATAATTAATTTGCAATAAGATCCCAATGCGCTAAATACATATATATAAATATATATATATATATATATATATATATATATATATATATATATATATATATATATATATATATATATATATATATATATATATATATATATATATATATATATATATATATATATATATATATATATATATATATATATATATATATATATATATATATATATATATATATATATATATATATATATATATATATATATATATATATATATATGACGCCCCTAGTTTTGTGACACTATAATAAAAAGTAAAGTGTGCAAAATTTGAACTCGATCGGTCAATAATAACACGTGCCCCTAGGCCGTTGAACTTTAAAACTTTTGATAATTTTCCCACAAATCTTCGAATTTTTGCTTCCCAATACATCGTATCTCCTAGATTTGCAAAATATTTTTACAGTGAGGTAGCACTAAAATTAATCTTTTTAATTACTTTATATCATCTAAAGATTTTACGTTGAATAAGAATGAAATAATGCTTTAGAAGCTTTCTTTAATCGTACGCTTTTTTTCTCAATGTATCACGATAGTGTGTATTTTTTTCCGATAGTCTTGGACTGGGATAGCTTCTATAGAAGATGAGAAAAAGGAATTTTCGTTATGACAGGTATGTCACTTTTTGCCACTTCTCGAGTACTTAGGGAGGTGTCTTCAAAACACTTGTCTTCAAATATCTCACAAACTCATTTCTGCAGATACTGCCCTTTACCTTTCTACGACAGAAAATGTTTGAATAATATTGAATAACGTACACATGTTAACTTTCTGAATACTTTTGTGGAAATATGTTGACCCAATCTGTTTTGTACTTGAATGCGTATTGAAAATTTAGTATTTAAAACATACTTAAATCTATTGAATTATTAGAAAATAAATAAACTGGGCTGCGGAGTCGAAGGAAAAGTGACCGACTCCAGCTCCGACTCCAGGAATTTTTGAACCTTCGACACCTTTACCCCAAAATCAGCCCGACTCCGACTCCGCAAGCACTGGCACTCTGCCAGTGCTTGTGGACTTTGGGGAAAAATAACCGACTCTGACGCCTTTACCCCAAAAGTACTCTGACTCAGACTCCTAAACCTTGCTTTCAAACTCAATAAAATTGTTCAAATGATTCATTCCTATTGTTACACTCATACTTTCTGTTTTCATGCCATAACTATATATGTGGCTGCATTTGCATTTATTGTGACAAAAATGTGGATTTACAAGAGAACTAACGACAGATTAATGCAGTTACCTTACCCCACCGAAATTTAATTTTTATAATTGGGAAAAAGCAAAGGAATATAAGCATTGACATAAAGATTTTAAATGGAAAAGAACTTTCGGATATTATCTAGAGTAGTGGTTTCCAACCTGTGGGTCATGCGGTGCGACCCCATATGGGGTAGTGAATCTTTTATTATGAGGTCACGGCATTGTTTATACTTTTAAAATGTAGAATATTACTCAGTCTAAAAATAGTACATTAGGAAAAAAAGCCATCACTTTTATTTTTCTGAGTAATGTTGCTAATTGTAGTTAAGTTTTTTAAATAAGAGTAGGGGAATGTGGGGTAAAGTGAAATGGTTCAGATGACTTAAGTTTTTTTTTAAAATGAAGAAATCGGAAATTTGTTTTGAAAATTGCAGTACATAAAGAAAGAACATTGTATTTCTTAATACAACTTGTGATGAAACAGTATTTTTATATTTTTGGCAATAAATTTGAATCTTCAGAAAAAAAAAAGTGGAAATTTTTCACTTTTTTTATGGGGCAAAGTGGAAAATAAAATATTATATTTTCTATTCGATTCTAAAACATATTTTTGATCAAAGAATCAGTAAATGAAAAATGTAATGAATAAATGAAAATATAATGAAACTATAAACGAATAATTAAATGAACAATTCAATTAATGAAGAAATATAAATGAGCGAGTAAAAGAATGAATGAATAAGAAAATAAGTGAATGAATGAATAAGTAAGTGAATTAATAAATGAAGGAATGTAAATGAATTCGTTAGTAAATGAAAATGTAAGTAATTGATATTAAATGATTGAGTGAGTAAATGAAACGAACTATTTCACTTTGCCGCAGCCACTTTGCCCCGTATGTACTTGATTAATTGCACCATTTATTTAAAATACAAATCAGCTTAATATTAACTGAATTAATACTGCATTGGATATTAGGAGGTCTCAATTAATATTTAAAATGTTATTAACAAGAACTTTATCTTTTTATAGTAACAAAATAATTTTTGACTTACAACAAAATATTACAATATGATTATCGATTTTTTAAAATTGCCTGTATTACCAAATGCTTAAATTTTCGACGGTATTTTTTTTCCTGGCAGGAATAAGCTACATATGGTTCTACGTGGGTAAAATAATACCAGGTAGACAGAGCTAAAAGCAGAGTAAATATTTCACCATTTCAACTTTGCCATGCTATTTCACTTTGCCTCATGTTCCCCTACATTGTGAAACATTTTATTTGTATTGTGTTACTTTTCATCAAGTTGAAAATATTAATTTTTTATGATTCACCTCAAAATTAACTGAAAAATCAACATTTGAGAGGAAGAATTTCGAAATATACTATAATTTAAATTAATAAAAATTTAAACTTTGATTTCTTCCGTTATGTTACCCTTATTACTGTTGCGTATAAATATGTAACGTCACAACCATATTGTATTGTATATAAAGGGGATACATACACGGGGTCGCATTTTGTTTAATTGGAGGGAAAAAAAGGGGAAGGTCGGGACATGCAAAAGGATGAGAACTACTGCTCTAGAATCTTAGAAATAGTATCTGACGTCTGTCTGTAAGGGAAGGAATGTTTTTACAGACTGGTTCGAAGAAGTACATTACGAAAAGCAGGCATCCCAGTTGCTCATATTTTTATGATAGAACTCGTCTGCTAATGCGACCTGTTATCATTCCCTTGACACCCCCTTGAATTGGGACTTGATGACAGATGATGAGCGTGTGCGAGTGTTCTTTGCCAGATGCGGAATCCCATCTTTGACTTTTTCCAAAGCTGTAATGGAAACATCAGACGGGTAACATGTAGCAGGTCTTGAGACAGGAGGAAGATAAGACTTGAAATGTGCGAGTAAAAGTAATTTTCACTCATTTTAATGATGGAACTACCACAGACAGGAAGTATGATTAAAACAACGTAATGAAGTAGAAATATGTAATGTACACGCGAGCAGGGGCGCCCCGAACTTAAATTTTTCGGAGGACGGAAATTCTCAATTAGCGAATGGATCTCCAAATATTGCGAAATGATGATAATTTTGCCAAATAGCATTCCAAATTTTGCAGAATGATGATAATTTTGCCGAATCGCCAGTCACAATTTGGTTGATTTTTGGAAGGTCATGGTAACCTCCCGTGACCATCCATCTGATATTCAATATTCTACTAATGCCAAATGAATTACTTGTGGATATCTGTGTTCATTTACATACATATAAATGGAAAAAAAACTTTCAAATATATACATGTATACCTATACAGTAAAATCTCATTACAGCGAATACCAATACAACGTACGTACGAATCGCCAGACAAAATTTGCGACCAATTAAATTTTTGGAAGGTGACGGTAACCTCCTGTGACCTCCTATGTGGTACTCAATATTCTACTAATGCCAAATGAATTACTTATGGATATCTGTGTTCATTTACATACATATAAATGGAAAAAAACTTTCAATTATATACATGTATACCTACACAGTAAAATCTCCTTACAGCGTATACCAATACAACGAAATATCCGTTTCAACGACTAAATATTCAGTCAAAAGCACCGTGAAAACTGTTTCTCGGAGGTGTTGATTCAGTCCCGATTAAACCGCCATTGTATTGCTTAAATTCCATCATAACGAAATTTCCATCACTACAAACAAAATGAGCAATACCCTTGGAGTTCGTTGACACCGGCAATTAATTGTATGAAGATCGGTATGCTGTTATATTTGATGGCTAAAGGCGAAATAAATTAAAGAAAACAATTTTGTTTTCAAAATAAAATCTGAGCCGGAAGTTACAAGTCATGTTGCTCCATTGTTCTCACGTTGAAAACCTCTTTTTAACTCTAAAAGTAAACTAAGTACATAAAAATGTAATTGCCAACCGTCAGCTAACCGAATTTCATAAATAAATAATACTTTTTATTCTTTTGTTGTTAAATTTTTGCGTAATCTTAATATATAAAATTGGAGTTTGGTAAATTTGTTCCCTAAGATCTCAGAAACTACCCGGCAGATTTGGCTGAAACTTTCACCGTTTGTTCTTTTTGGTACTGGGGAGGTTTGTAGACCAGTTCGATAAAAATCCGATTGATAGTTCTTTTTTTATTCTAATTTGTCCAAATTTTCGCATAAATGCCCCAATATGACGGTTAAAAAATACATGCACATATTAAAATTATGTGTCCATCGAAAGCGCTTATTTTTCTGCTAAAGATGGCATCTGTTAGAAAGTTCTAAGTTGTATGAAAAACGAGTTATGGGCTTTTTTTGTTCCATGTTCGAAGGCTTTCCTCAACCCAATTCATTATTTAGGGTATCATCTCAACTCCCAGTTCATAGTTAGAATTGTTGAATGTTTTTGTGTTTCGTCTGACTGTTTGAGGCTTTTCTCAAGTCAAATCTTAAAGTAACGTTTTTTCCCCAAGATTGGCTAATAATAACTAGATTTGGTTGATTATTTTTCATTTAAACGGAACTTTAGTGTAATTAATGGGGTTTTTTTAAAAAAATTATTTGTGCTGATTGGATTTTTTAATCATTATCCAATCTAACAGCAGAAACCTCGCCAAAATTTATGCAGAAAGATTTCAGTAGCGGATGCATTTGGCAGTTTTTTCAACTGTCACGGTTTTTGAAGTCAAAGACTACGTAATAATGTTTGTCAGCTTTCACCATGTAAACAAAATATCGTCAATCAAAGAATCTTTAAAAATTTTTTTTACTGTAAAATAATCCAGCAACTAAATTAGGCAAATCCGTAAACAGCACAAAAACTTCCATTAATGTGACTTTGTGCACAAATTCAAACCATCGCCAAATTTTACTACTTATTTTGGAAACATTATGGATGAAATTGTTTAGCGCCATTTTATGGTGACCAAAAGTATCTTAGCATATGGCGACAATATCTTTTTAACAAAAATTAGTAACATACCGTTTTACAAAGTAAGGAGGGAGAGCATTATCCAAGGTATCCCAAAACGATTTCCACAATAATTGAAATTTTCCAAAATAACTAAAGCAAGTTTAAGGGGATCACGGGCACGCGGCTACATTTTTTTTTTAAACAGTTCGTTCTTCAATAGACATACAGAGAAGGTAAGACTCAATGTAAAAAAAAAATAAGTATTAACTGATAAATCTTTTTAAACATGTGAAGTTTAATTTCATATTTCGAGAATTCTTCAAATTTTTATACACTTAAATTTTGTGTTTTCGTTTCTAAATGAATACTATTTTGCTCTTTTTACTTACTGCTACTTTAGTTTTATAAGTAAGGAAGAAGCTAGATTTTAAGTCACGTCAAAAGGGTGTAATTTAAGTTCTTTCACTTAAAACAGAAAACAAATACAAGTAACGATTGTTTCTGATAATTATTGCTAACCCAGGCAACGCCGGGTATTTTTGCTAGTTTATATATAAATTTTATATTTTTATAGCAATACTAAGATAAATCGGACCAATCAAAATGATATCTAATGGTATGAGTTAGAATTGCTTTTCGGACATTGACATCAAATTTGAATTACGTTTTAACCCCAAACAAGCTTTTTAATTAAGTATAATTTAGGTTTTTATTCCACTTTATTTACTCTACAGCTTGTAATTGAAAACATTCAAAAGTTTTTAGGATCGTCGTTTGAAAAAGAAACCTTACATAATTATGTTTTTGCCATGACATCACCGTGTAAAAGGATGGAGTTAGTTTACAATTTTCGGAGATTATTCCCCCTCGCTCAAAATCCTTGTTTTTCGCATCTTTAGCTGACATTCTTCTTTCCATGGTAGCAATCCTGAAATGGAAGAGATCGGCAATCACAGGGGTGCCCATCTAGAGGGAGGGGTCATGGCGCAGCCTGCGCCATTGAAATTTTTAGGGGGGGTGGGTTTGAGGGGTATTTTTCTCATTTGGGGGAGTTCTTTCGTTTTTTGGTGTCGGGGTCCGCGATATTGAGGGGGATTCGCTCCTGCCCTTAGGGGAGGGCACCCCTAATCAATCGCTCCACCGAAATTCCATCATACGTCATGAATAAGACAGGGAAAAGGGGATTTCCTTCCAGTATTATCAAAAATTTACCATCATCATTTTAAATAGTTTTTTTCCAAACCAATCCATACATTTCACAGTTCGTTTCATTAAAAATGATATTATGAGGTTCTACTTTTTTAGTTGCTACAGACTACAGCATCGTGTATGCAGTACACTTTAATAGAAACCTTTTGGTACTTTGGTACTTTCAAGAGTCATCCGCAATGATAGGTTTTTAGTAATCAGGGCACAAAATTTCATCATTTTCAACCACAGGAGAGAGCATAGCCCTATCCTACCTTTTTTTAGCAGTCGGTTAAACTCGGAGCTCCATTCGGTAGATTGGGAGCCCCCCCCCCCTTCAACCTCCTTCTAAAATTCAGGGTGCCCTTGGTCCGTGGACCTCGGGCAGGACAGTGGACATCATAATTTTATGGGACCAAAAATAGCGTACATTTCCTTCTCTTCATTTTTGTAAAGCACATCTCACATTATAAAAATTCTAAAATTTTAGCATGCATTTTAGTAGAGTTACTAGCTGCGTCGCCCCCGGTGTACCTCAAAAATAAAAGATATGTTGAGTGACGCGTGTTCAAAAATCACGCTTGAACAAAAAAAAAAAAAAGCAATAAAATTTTGCGGCAGATTTCGGAAAAATAACCAAAAAGGAAACATTTTAAATCTCCCGATTACAGGAAAAGCCTCAAAACAAAACCCATAATTTTATTTGTTCTTATTCGAGAAAAAAATGGCAACAGAGCTTTCTTTTCCATGATTTTCTTAATTTGAATGGAGGCCTTCGAAAAATAGGGATTTTAGGTCGAAATCTAAGTATCATAATTAATAGTTTTATATTGATATCTCTGCTAATTATTATTATGTTAACTAGCCAAACATAAAGACGGGAAAATTACGAACCCATCGATACCTGGTTCGATAGTCAGTTTACTGGCGTTCGGAAGAAGTAACTCGAACATATATAGATACTTAGATAGGTACATACGCTCAGCTTTTAATTATGTAAGATTGTGCATGAATGTTTGATTAGGTTTTTCAGGTATACATAACTTCGAAAATATGCAGATTGTTCCTTTGAGGGCTAAACCAACTTTTACCAAGTCCTGGCTTTCACTTTGGCTGGACATTGCTCGAGGGGAAATTTTGACTCATCTCCCCTCCCCCCTTCTCCTGCCCCCACCCTTAGAAGGAATTCTTGTCTGCGCTATTGGTAATATTAAGTTCGTAAAGAAACTCTAAGATCAAGTGTGCTATCATCCTCCAATATACATCTGCGACTTTACTTGCATTGAAGTATAGGAGATATTAACAGGGGTGCCCCGATGAGAAGTCACAGGATATCATTGTGACCTCTTGAAAATTTTATAATTCGACAAATTTTATAGGGCGGCTCGGCAAGTTTGGAGACAGAGTGCTTTTCTTTTCTTTTTTTTTTTTTTTTCTTGATGGTGCATCATCGCTATTCTGATTAGAAATTAGAATTATGATAGGTGAGCTTGCTCGTCTTTTATCATTCGGTAAAATTCGGAGTTTCATTCAGACATGGCCACCTACAGGGCCGATCGCAGAAAGCTGTGATTCGGAAAATTTAGAATGTATACTTTCCAAAAATTTAAGGTCGGAGTGTCCCTGGATGTTGCTAACACCCAGAAATGATGACCGGCAAATGGAGTGTCAAAACTTGGGAGTGGACAAAAAGCAGTCCAACCGATTCAGAGAACCAGGATTCCGTGGGAAGATCTTCAGATCGTCCGATGATGACAGACAAGGAGCATGTGCTGGCTTCTTGGAATCGTCAGCGAGACGTTCCTTTCACAAGAGCGGATTTGTGTGGACACGCGTTGAGTGCGGATTAATGACGCTGGGTGGTTGAGCGACTGACGTGTGGTGACAGTTGCCAGCTGCCGGGAAGATATAAGTTCGAAACACCCACGATATCGAGAACAAGGGGTGTGTTCAACTCACCAAGGAGTCCCGCGACTCGTAAAAAGATGCTAATAAATCAGCGACGAAGGAGGTCAGCTCAGTTCTGGAAGAATTGCATAAAATTTCCTGGCACTGTGAAGAATGCCAGGAATTTGTCCGAGGAAAAAAAAAACAAAGTTTCTCATCTGTCACAAATAATATTTGTTATCGAACATTTTAAAATATAATTCACGTTTCTCTTAACATCGATGCATCAAAGTTGTTTACCATTTCAACAGAGGGTACTGGATCATCCTCTCATATAACCACTGGTGGTCTGGGTCCCGCAAAAGGGCGCCAACCTTGGACTTCAAAATGCGCAAAAAAAAGGTTGTTCCTAAATGTATGGATTTAAAGAAAACACTTTTAAAAGGCGAATTAAAGTCACACAGGTTTGTGGACGCAAAATAAATTAATAAATAAATAAATAAGGAAGTCGTACCAAAAAATAAAATAAATAAGTATATATTTTTTACTTTTATTGACCTAATTAACTTTTACTGACCACATATGGTGGGGGAGATAGGAGGAGGGGGGCACGACCTAGATATCAGTGCTCAATGAAGGGCGCAGAGCCTGGAATCTTGAAAATCCCTCTAGGCTATCAAATTTTTCAAAAAGTACTTATAGACAATATTTTGTTCTTTATGTTTATGTTTGACGAAAAATGAAAACATAATGAGAAATTCTCTTCATAAGAGCCATGTACAGAAAATACATTATTTCAACAATTTTGTTCGCATGTTTTGTTGTTTGGAATATAAGTCAGTCTTTTTTTAAATGAATAAATTAACTAATAAATAAGAATAAAACATTCAAAATATTGGGCAGAAATGCACAAGAAACTAGAAACAAGGCGCATACATTACAAGAAGACAAATCACTTTTGCAGTTTAATGAACACACAAGACATCCGCCCCCGGTTCGGAGAAAAACAGACATAAACAAAGCCTCTGCTTTTAAGGTTTGGCGCATATGTGGCATTCCAGAATTTCATTCAACGGCAGTACCGATTTCATTCTTACAAGACTTTTTACTATTTCCGTCGATTATCCTGCCATTCACGTGCCTTCCAGGCCTTTGTGCCGAGATGGGCGTGAGGTCCGCTTTGCACGACCTCTTGGCTCGTGCACGCGCCGATTCGCGCTTACCGGCGGTCACGCACGAAATATAAAAAGGAAATATTGTGGTTCTCTCCGATCAGTGAAGACACGACGCGCGACGCCCGCTTTTGTGACTTTGACCACAGGTGGTGGGTGTTCAACGAGTTGGATATTCGTGGAGTCGGCGGGAGGCTCGGACACAAGCATCATGATGAAATTGATAGTGCGAAAAGTCATTGAATTCTCAAGGGGGCTGAGGGTTTAGAGCGAGAATGACCTACTCCGACTCAAACTCCTTTACCCCAAACTCAGTCCGACTCCACTCCGACTCCTCAAACACTGGCAGAGTGACCGACTTCGAGGGAAAATGGCCGACTCCAAGTCTTTTACTCCTTAATCAGCCCGACTCCGACTCCGCAGCCCTGATTCTAAAGGTAGATCTTGGAAAAGCTCTATTGAGACCCTGGGCTGCAATTAGCGTCCGATTGTAGCACGGGCCCAAGAAGCCTGTGCCTTATTCACTTGATCTAAAGAGGCCCGAAAATTGTTATCTGTAAAATTACTGAAACGTTTTCATTTCCTTTCTTTATTATTTTTACAAAATCTCGAAATTATTATTACTTATAGTCAGTGCCGCGCCGTCCCTATGTGCAACGTCATGCGGCGCACGACGGCGCCAGAATCAAAAAGGCGCCGAGCTCTACCAATCAAAAATGCTCTAAACGTGTGGAAAAAATCTCCAACCAAAACAATAAAATTGACCTTTTCATTATATCTAATCTAATAATGATGGTGAAATTATACTGCTCATTAAAACAAGCAATGCTCCTCGCTACCCTTCTAAAAGAAAAAATATTGCCTTGTTGTGTTCAAACATGCTACTTAAAAGCGCAATTTTTTTACATTGAAAACACGTGATGCTAATTTATGCATTTATGAGCATTTTTCTTTTTATGTGGAGCCCTGAATGCTATTTCGGTATGTCTATAATTTCACAAGGTTGAGCGTACGAAGCGCAAGAAATGTGCTATTAACCATTTTGGTTCTTGCAGTGTATATGCTGTATTATAGTTTATGCACCTCCAGAATGCTGAGTTGAATGTTCTTCAAAAATATTCTTTGTTATTGAAGAGAAAAAAACGCGTCTTATGCAAACAAAGTGATTTTGATAAGAAAAAATAATGATGGTGGGGAAAAACAAGTTTCTTTCAAAAAGAAATCTTTGAATTAAAAATTTTCAATAGTTACAGCTGGTACTACTGGGTTCAAACTAATTGGTCAGCTACTCCACCCTCTGTCTTATTTCTTTTCTTTTTTCCTTATGGTTTTTCTTTTTCTAGTTCGTGTGAAATAAGATTGATCTTTGAAGTTTCTCAGCAATTTTTTCTTGTTTCTAGTTTTTCTGAAAATAAGAAAGTCTGCTCCTCCTCCGATTCTTCCCCCTCTCCCCCCATCAAAAGCATTGCGGAGCATCTCAAATTTCGTTTCCAGATCTTAAATTTCGCACAATTTCCAGGGAAAGTCCCCGAATACCAAACAACATCGCTTAAAACTGCGTTCGAAATCACTTAAACTTGCGTTTTTGGAGCTTCAATTTCGAAAGATTGCCGGCCCCAATGTTACCAAATATGGTCTTACAATCACGTTTTTAAGACTTCAATTTCAGGAAATATTCGGGCAAGGGCCTTCGAATTGTCATTAAAATTTAGGTTTTTAAAACATGACTTGCGTCAAATTTAAGTGGAATAGAGTCTGAACCTCTTCTCCTAACATCATAGAATATTACTGAAGTTTTAGGGTTTTAATTTTGAAAAAAACTCCAGGGGAAGCTCCAAAACCTTCTTCACATAAAAATCCTCAAAGTTGTCTGCAATTACGTTTTTGGAAGTTCAATTTCGAAAAATTAGAGGGGAGAGGAGTAAATTGATCTCTATGTGTTTAAAAAAAAAAAAAGAGAGATCGGGTAGAATCCCAGAGTCCTATCCCTTATCCTACCGTCAAGAAATAATGGCCTATAATCAATCTCATTTTAAGGCTTCATCATGTACAAATTTCCGTGGAGCCCCCTGAACTGTTTTCCCCACATAACACCACCAAAGAACGTGTAAAATTGCTTTTAGCTACAAATTTCAAAATTTTTACAAAGAGAATTATTATTTTTTCAATGAGTCCCCATAAAAATATTTTTTAGTTGCGTCACTGATCATGTTGTCATGTTTTGACAGGCATAACTGTTTTATTAATAATTCATCACTTAGAAATTAGATAGATACTCACAGTGGCGTTAACTTTGATACTTCAAACATTTTTCTGTTTCCAAAACACACTATTAGAATATCAGAGGAGCTGCTAAACTCTAAACAAGTTCGAGATATAGAGTAAAAACGTACACCATGTTCCAAAATTAAATATTCACACATTGTTTTTTGAATAAATTAAATGCCAAACATTTTTTTTTTTCATTTTATATTTGTCTATAAAACCTCTTTCCTTGTGTTAACTATATTTTCCCCGAACGCCAGAACATAAAGGCGCTCAAAAGACATTTGCACGACGGCGCCGATCAGGCTTGGCACGGCCCTGCTTATAGTGTGGTTGAGCTATTACCTCGGCACTGTTTACTTCTTTTTAGGGAGTTCAGTGAAAAAGGGACACGTTGTTGGCGCGGATTTGAGTTGGAATACTTTCTAAAAACTACTACGAGCTTACCCCAACCCAACTCAGCGCCAATTATTTTCCCCTCTTACCCCAAAAAAAGGTAAGCAATGTCAAATTCATGGTATCAGACCACACTATACACCTGTACCCAAATTCTACTTACTTTTAAACGTCAATCAATGAAGTCGGCTTTTTCTCTCCAGGTCCGATACTCTGCCAAGGCTGCGGTGTCCGAGTTGGAGTTGGACTGATTTTGGGGTAAAAGAGAGTCGGAGTCAAAAAATTAGGGAAGTTGGAGCCAGAGCTACAGTCGGTCATTTTCCCTCCGAGTCCACAGCCCAGTTAATGATGATTGTTTACACGATTTGTTTTCATTCTAATGTTTTGATTATTTCTTCGTTTATTAATTGTTTTGGCAACGGAAAAAAAAAAGAAAATTTAGATTCCTTTTTTAACGGAAAGAAAGAGTTGCAAACGGTTTAATTTTTTATAAAAATTATTTAGTAAGATGAACTTTTTTTCTGAAGTTATTATTATTATTATTATTATTATAAGCAACGGTGGGAAATAAAATCCGAGGTTCCTCATTTTCATCTAAAAAAAAGTGCTTTGCCAACTTTTGCTTTCTTTTTTTTTTTTTTTTTTGGAAAATTTTTAAAGAATTTTTAATGATAAAACTAATATATTAGCTGCTCTTGCTCTGTTTAAAGGTGCTGCTACTTTGTTTGATCGTTTATTTATTTTTTGCTTATGTGTTCCCTTTTTTTTTCTTCTTCTTCTTCTTCTTTTTTTTTTAAGTGAGAGGAATATCCTGTTTTTAAAAGTCAGCTTTAAATGTTAAAAGGTTGTATTTGACATTTAGTAGTTTCAACCCAGCTTATTAAGAGAACATTGATCAGACTCCAGAAAATCGACGTTGGGAAACGAGGCTCGTTTAGTTGTAGACGGATGAACTTCTTGTTTTTCTTTGAATGTTTAAGTCATAGTCAAAGGCTAAAAGAAAAATAATATAATAAATAACAAATAATTTCTAATTACAAAATCAAATCACTTTCAATTTCAGTATCAAAAACGGAAGGGTGAGGCTTTCATGCTATTAAAATAAAAGTATTACTCCAAGGGGAGGGAGGAATGGACAATTACAGCATCTGCTCTAATGGGATTGGCTATATTTTCAACTCTAATTATCATATTTCCATGTAACGAGCTGGGAAAATGTCCTTAAAGAGATTAGCAGCAGCTTTCGATTAGTAATTGGTAAGCCGAGGCAACTCTTTCAGAAGGACGTGATGTTATTTGACGAGTTCAGGTGTTGGGATCGGCACCCAGAAATTATCACGGAGCAATCGAAATGGGTATAATTTTCGATACTGGAGATAAATGGCTAGGTTTTTGGAAGAGTTCTTGACTTAAGTGGATCGTTACGAGCATTTGTCGGCAGTTTGTCGTTTGATACATTTTTTAACAGGCTGCAATTAATGAATGGGAAGCTTTGATAAAATCTAAATCGATCATAATATTGCCAAACCTACCGAATTCATTAAGACTTACGTTTAACTTGAGCAGCTTTCCCAAACTGATGTATTATTTTGAACTGACTGTTTATACCTATAGGCTCCAATAAATACAGGATTGACCTGTCAGCCGTTTTAATTATGTTTTTGTTTTGTAGCGTCAACTGCAAGGACGCCCCGAACCTAGCCTTTTATCCCAGTTAATCCGGATAAGCAAAAATGTACCGAATAAAAAATGTACGCAATTGTACTGCAATCCTTGGTTCCAAAACTCTTTACTTTGACAGAAACGAATTCAATCTTTATTTATTTGTTACTATAACTTCCTTCTTTAATCTTCTCAAAACAAATGCAATTCTGATTACTATTTATTTAACTAGAAAATCGCCCGTCAAGGTATGACGGGTGAAAATTGCTTCAACATTTGAACAAAGCCACTGCCTGTTTAATGGTATTTTGATACTTGAAATTGTAACCCTAACTCCAGTGGATTAACCCTAAACTCCTGTAGGTAGTGTTTATTGTTGACCATTCTTTCGTTTCTTCATTCCAGTGGAGGGTCATTTCACGGTATTTTTGACATTTATGTAGAGTCCGTAACGGTACCTTTTTTGCCATAACTTTTTAATTTACTGTTTGATTCGCAAACTATTTTAATTTGAGTTGGTGTATTGGTAGAAAAGGCTCAAAATAAAATAATATGCTGATAAAACAGTAAATTAAAAAGCTATGGCAAAAAAAAAGGCACCGTTACGGACTGATTTGCAAATTATTTTAATTTGAGTTGGTGTGTTGATAGGAAAAGCTCAAACTATTATAATATGCTAATAAAACAGTAAATTAAAAAGTTATGGCAAAAACAAAAGGCACCGTTACGGACTATACATAAATGTCTCAATTATCGTGAAATGACCCTGAAATGACACACCAGTAAAACAGTTAAGTTGCCGGATCGAGCTCACCCTTGTCACAATAAAGCCTTTCCCTACATGTTAAACATTACCAAAACATATTATCAAATTATCATGCCGGTGGCGTGGTTTTAATTGTTGAAACACGCGCGTTACTCGATCATTGTCTATTATATGTATGAGGATTTGTTACTATAACTTAATCTTCTTAAAACACATACAATTGTGTAATTATTATTTCTGTACTTAGTTACTCTAACTTCATTCTCTTGTCTTTTAAAAACAAGTATTATAATAATAATTATTTTTTTAATTTGTTACGTTTGCTTCAGTTTTTAGTCTTCTCTTTTTCTCTTTTTTAAGAAACGCGACTCTTTCAGCAATGTCCCGAGGCTCACTCAGAGACAGCGAGACAGACTGATTTAAATCGGAACTATTCCGTTCAAAACATGATTTATGGTCACTTTAGGAATGTAGAAACTTGTCTGCAGTGGCCTATCCGGGGGAGGGGGGAGGACATAACCCAATCCGAAATTCAGGAATTTTCCTCTTTTGACCATAGAAAAAGATTAAATCTAGGCATATCCTCATTTGAAAGTTAAGCATATTCCCCCGCCCGAATTGTTTTCAGCTTATGCCTGTGCTTTTATGCTTGTATAGAGTGTTTCCAAAACGCATAATTTTTTTTATTTTCATTGAAAACTTGTCAAATTCGATTTGTTCAATTGTACAGTGTACAAAAAAGATGTTTATTTTAAGAGTTAACCGTGGGAAATTAATATTTTATCACCTTGTTTACTACGTTGGATTTGTTCAATTTTACGGTGTACAAAAAAATGTATTTATTTTAAACAATTAAAATTTAAAAATTAATATTTGTCACATCGTTTGTCACTTTAGATTTGTTCAATTGTACAATGTTCAAAAAAAGAAAAAGAAGATATCTATTTTAAACGAGTTAACCGTTAGAAATTAATGTTTATCACATTGTTTGTCTTAGCACGTTGCATTTCTTCAATTGTACAATGTAAAAACAGATATCTATTTTAAACGAGTTAACCGTTAGAAATTAATGTTTGTCTTGTCACATTGGATTTGTTCAGTTGTTCAGTGTACAAAAAATATATTTATTTTAAACAAGTTAACAGTTAAAAATTAATTTTTGTCACATCGTTTGAATTTGTTCAACTGTACAGTGTACGGAAAATATATTTATTTCAAACGAGTTAACTATTAAAGATTAATGTTTGTCACATTAGAATGGGGTGGTTTCCTTCAGTCAAAAATACTACTTTTAGTCATTGAAATGGATAGAATGAGCAAAAAAAAAATAACATGGACCAAGAAAATACTTTCATTTTCCCAACAGTTTTTTTTTAAATTAACTTTTTTAAATGTCCGATTTTTCAAACAAGGCGTGGTCTTGATGACGACACAAATGATGCTATTTGGCGCATTTTTCTTCCGCGTTTCCACATTATAATAATCAAGAAGCGAATTAAAATTGCGCTCTACACTTGCTATGAACCATATCGTTGCCAATACACGTGAGTAAAGATGCGAATTAAATATTTTCCACTGTGAATGGCAACACTGAATGGCATTTCATCATTTGCGATGTCATCGGCAGAAGCCGTAAACAATGAAAGCGCTCCAATTTAAGTATTTTTTTAAAAGTATTAAATATAAACAAATTTATCAAAAAATGGTCAGATCCTATGTTTTTAAGCATGCTCTTTCAGAAAAAAATACTTTTAAATTTTTGGAAACGACCCCATTGTGCAATTTTTAAGTGTACAAAAATATTTTTATTTTAAACTAGTTAACTGTTAAAAATTAATCTTTGTTATGTTACGACGTTGCATACATTGTGATAACTTCAAATATTCTTTTAGAAAAATTCTCGGTAATTTAATATTTCTGATCAGAGCATTCAACCCCTTTCAAAGTTATTGAACTAGCAAGGAATTAAATATTGCATGAGCTATGAAACCTGTTTCTAATGAAATTTCTGTTTCAGACCAGCAATTATGTTTTTTACAAAAACAAACCTTGCGGGACATTTACTTCCAGAGTGAAAAATAACCTAAGCATTCCTTTATCTTTTACAACGTGTAAGTTCATGTCACACTGTGTAACCCAAATAACTATAACCAGATAACCAGAGAAGGATATTAATTTCTCTTTAATATTCCAAAATCGCTAGCTTCGGGTGACAGCGGACATGATATTTCCCGGCCTATGCAACACATCTTTTTCCTTTTCGATTTTTTCAGCATTCCAAGGATTCGAATTCTATAATTACACCAGTTGTAATCCAATCAGCAAGGCTTCGAAAGTCGAAACTTTTCAAGAGCTCAAATTCTTTCGCCAATTGCTATTTGCATTTTCTTCCTCTTGCACCTGCCTTCTTTCTATCGGATGGGGGGCTGTAACATGACCTTATCCAGCCCGTTGCCATGGTAGCATCCACGTGACATGAATGTTTGAATTGGTAAATCTGCACAGGATTCTTTAGTTTAGTTGCATATCTTTTTTTTATGATTACGGTTATAGCGTTGTTTTAACGGTTAGTTTCTTTCTTTTTTCTTAAGTCAAAGACATCGTTTTTTGTTTGTTTTTGTCTTAATAGAAGTCGCAGTAAAAAAAAAAAATAATAAGGCGTAATCGTTCGCGTTTTCCCAGGCTCGAACACCTGCCTTTGATATGATTTATGAAAGTGTTAGCAGAACTTTCTCTTGGGAAATCTTCCAGTACATCATTAAATTGTTTGTTCTTAATTGAAAACAAAACCAACCTGTTTTAAATGTCCTCACGAAATCATCACTAATATTGCCTGATTATCGCAAGGTCCTGCTCACAGTGACAGCATCTGCGGCTTACAAGTGAGGAGGTACTAATCAAAGCCACACATGTCCTTTCTAAACGATTTTTAAGAATTTTCGAAAAACGTGTTTCTGAATACCCTTTTGTGGAAAAATGTATTTGTATATTAATTTAAATTGAATTTGTCTCTTTAATATTCTTAAGAGAAAGTTTCAAATATAGGAAGAACAATAAACCTGTAATTAAATTACTAAATTAGGATATGTCTTCATTAGATTGTAGGGGAAAGTGGGTTAAAAGCGGACCCTAAGGTTTGCATGCTTCCAGATATCACAGTTTTTAGCATAAAAAAACAAAATTTCGTAAAAGTATGCACTATTTATCTATTAATGCAAGCACAGTTTCAAAACCAAAAGTGTTTTTTTAATTTTTATTAATTTTTTTGCAAAAAAAAAAAGTCATTTTACCCGGTTTTGTCCCACTAGTGGGGTAAAACCGAGTAGACATGTTATTGCTATAGGAAAATAAACGTTTTTAAAAGTTTTCACAAAATTCTAGTTTTATTTAGTGACATATGTTAACTATTGTCATAACATACTAGAATAAGTATAAAGGACGCATATTGATGAGTTGACAGTAAATTTAATTGTCTTTACCTTTAATTTTTTGCTGTAATATAAGGCCTAGTGACACCAGTCGCAAGTAAAATAGTAAATGCAGGCAGTATTGTTTGGACTCATCCCTCATTTTCTCCTTCAGTTTTTCTTTTCTTGGACGCTTTTTATTTTCTGTCTGTTCCTTTTTGGCATCTTTATAATGTTGCCTTTTCTTTGATTCGTTTATCTTTCTTTCAGTTTTTTTTTCCTTCCATCCATCTTTGGTCTTCTTTCCAACATATTTCTTTTTCTTTTTTTTCTAATGTTGCCTGATAATGAAGCTTGTATAGGGAGCCCGTCAAAACGACAGTTTTCCCTTTTCTCTTGTCCTCTTTCGACTGCATCTTGCTCTCAGTGTATGGAGTAGTACCCGGTTTTGCCCCTCGGTTAGTACCCGGTTTTGCCCCGCACATACAGCTTTCATAAAAAATGCCGTCATATGACTATACAGAACGCTACAAACAATTACTTAGAGTGATAATGAAAGTAATTAAATGTTGTACAAAGAGAGCTATATGCATTTACTGTTGCAGAAACAGCATTGTAGTATAATCGGTTTAGTTTTGTTCAAAAATTTTAAGCAAAAACCACTCAAACAGAATTTTCTTCACAGGAACGAAAGAGCAGAAGCTAGTGCGTTCTAATTTAATGGCCACTGCTTTTTCATCAAGGTGGAAGGTCTCTTGTCCACGTGATTGCAGCGCTTACAGGGGATAGAAGGGGGTACCCGGTTTTTACCCGACTTCCCGGTTTTACCCCACTTTCCCCTATCTAATGGGCATGTTTTTCTTTCAGAAAAACAGTAATGAACATGTGTGTTTTTGAACGAATTGGGAACCTAAAAACATTCACAGACGTCCACCATAACCTCAACAGTAAGTGGCACAAAGCTTGACAGTGTAGATATGCTCCACATCATGTGACCAAAATGGGCGCCTTCTATTGGCCGAATGAACTTGTGTTTGATTAAAACAATTTTATGGACACATTTTTGTTCGATTTAGGACTCAGTTTGCAAATTAAAATAATAATTTTAATTTCTTAGACGCTGTTCTCTTAAGCCCTCTTAAGTCCCGACTCCAGTCGATGGATTTTCAAGATGCAGAAAATCGACAGCGTCCATGTCGTATGATTATGCGGCATGTAAAAGATCCCTCGAGTACTCGTTCGGCATAGAGTATCTCTTGGGAAAATTAAACTCCTAGTGTTGTTTCGCACCGAATAGAGCCCAGGTGCCTCCATCTGGTGGGGAAACTCGGCGTCAAAATTCTTTTAGCAATGGCATCCCTCCGATAGTGGTGCCACGTGAAAGAGTTTTTGCTATGCCGGGGGAGCGCACTAGGTCTGCAAAAGGTAGTGTCTCTACCGCAGCCCCAATAGAAAGAAAAAAAAAATTGAACATCGATGTTTTTTAATTGATAATGCCCCACTACCTCTAAGCATGTAATGCACCTGATTAATCCGGTTAAATTATGTTTTGGCTCTGCACCACTTCGTGAAAATTACCGGTTGTCTGATTGACACAACTACCTGACCGTCCAAAATCATTAACTGAACAATAGCAAAAATTATCCCATGCTGACTGTCTCCAGCTAGATTTCACATTGCAGTTAGTGGTAAATCTTCTTTAGGACTCACCTCAGACGCGAGTAAATTCAAGGATTGGAATAATCTGGTGGCAGGGCGAATTTGTTGGAAAATTCATCTTAGTTGCTCAACGTGCAGTGGGTCAAAGCAACAAAAGCATTTCCTTCTCTAACTTCTACCTAAATTAAGCTTTATTCGCTTTTAACAGATATTAAGCTGTGTATACGACGCCATAACTCTTGTGCAGCAAATACGCTTAATCCGCAGATTTTCGGCAAACGACAATTATTTCACAGCCAATGCAATTACTGATGTTGAAGAATTCGGCCTGGCACACACGAAAGATCCAGCAAATAATTAAATCGGGCAGAACCATGTAAAATTTCAGGAAAATCTTTTGATTTATGGCTCCGACAGAGACCGGAGCTTTTGATGTCTGCATTCTTAAGTTACAGAGCGCTAATTTACAGGCATTAACACGTCGGTTCTGCTTAGTATAATTAATATCTGGATAGTGTGATAAACGAGCAAGGCGGAATTGAATTGGGCGTAGGTGATGTTTTTCGTCGAGTTATATCTTCATTCGACTTAGTGTGACGCGATTTATGTTCTGCAGATTCGACAGGGGGCCTTCCGGATTGCACAAGGATTCTGATATTGCAATCTAATAGAGTATATCTGGAGTCGTGAATAATTAATGATCTTTTAAAGGTATGAATTCTTTTGCGATACCGTACTTGACGAAGGTGATACTTTGGTGATAATTAATGTAAAAACATTTTTGTGACTCCAGTGGAGTTATGCAGGTAATAACTAGAGAACGTTGCCGTTGGCTTCGTGTTTTGTAGCTTACGAAGTTTTATAATAATTTGTTTTCGTAAAGAGAGCTAATAATAAAAGCAAAGAAATGATTTCGTGCTAAAACTAACCCTCCAGCACTCGCGCCGTGAGCGAAATATTCATACCAAGAAAAAAAAAGCTTTTTTATTTTGCTTTATCAGATATTTTATTTGTTTCAGAAAGCATTATTCTTTTGTTTTGAATGTGATGTTTCGCATTAGTAGATGAAATATTTTCTATTAAAAATCATTTAAAATATTTTTTGGAGGAAATAGTTGGCATGAAAAAATTTCTTACACGCGCGAGTTCTGAGGGCACATTTTAGCAAGAGCTCTGGAGGCTTAAAAATCGTTTTCTGCAGAAAAAATTAAAAAAAAAAAAAAAAAAACCTTAATTTTTCCAGCTACAAAAATTTGTTTGAACGTTTTTGAAAAAAAAAAAAAAAAAAAAAAAATGAATTACTTATGCGAACAATACGTATGGAAACCTTTTTCGGAGCTTTTGATTACACCCCACTACCCCCCCCCCCAAAAAAAAAAGAAACACGGATACATGACTGAAAATAAAAGCGGTATCTTTTTTTTTACAAAAGGCGTATTTGATAACAAACTATTCATGTATTCCATGTATCATTGTTAAATGTATTCGATTTAAAAAAACATAAAAAAAAAGAGAAGTAAAGAATGAACACACAAAAAAGAAAATAAATAAAAGGAAAGAGAAAATTATACTAGTTCTGTGATTCTCTTTCCAGATTTTTTGGTTTCGGAGAACTTTTAACTTCTGATATAAGACTTCAGTTTTTGTTAAACGCAATTTTATTTACGAAACTAGGGGTTGTTGCGCGAAGAATCGCTAACACTCGCGATTAGTGACTGCAATACCGGTACATCGAACAACCATATTTCGAGCTATTTTGCAATTTCATAATTAGGTGCTAATTATTTGCAAAGGTAAAATACCGGTATTTTCGATTTTTGCTCAAAATATTAAATAGTTTTTAATAAAAGAATTCTCAATTTATTTATTAGAAATCGATTATTTATTTAGATGTGCATTTCTTTTTTAACTGAAATCAATCAGTGCCAAACTCAATCTAGTGATGTAAAAAGTAGGCTTCAAAAGCAGGAATTCATCGACCATCTACAACAAGAGTAGCGGAAAGAGTACAAAATGATATGGTATTTTCATCAATAGATGGTGTGGTGAATCGCATTTTTGTGTGTTTATGTGCACCACGTTTTATTAATTTTACCACTTCCTCGATCATTCACTTGTCACAAATGTATTTGTGCTGTGAAAAATTTATTCGAAGTGATGACAAATTGCAGCAATACTTTACGATACATTTTTTAAATATTTGTCTCAACTGTACTGAATTTCGAGAAAAACTTTTTCTTGTGAGTAAAATAAATGATAATTTGGGGTCCCCGATACCACGATGTGGGTGTGCTGCAGTGTCTCGCTGTTTAGCTGTAAAAAAACTTCGCTGCTCATAGGCAGCTGGTGCACCAAAAAAAGGGGGGGAGTCAAAAAAATTGAAGAGTTAGGAGGCGTGCGCCCTGAAGCTGATTTCTTTTTTTTTTTTTTTTTTTTGTAAAATTGGACTATATTACTGGTTCTAATTATTACTGATTATATAAAAATGGAAAATTGTGGTTTCTGGCATCAAAAAACGGAACCGATGGCCACCATAGGCTTTCGCATTCCATTCCTAAATTCCACTCGAAACAAACAAAATTAGAAAAATTCATAATCATTCCATACACTAAAAAATCACTTTTCAATCGATTTTTTATTTTTTGCTCTCAAAAGTGAGAGAGGATTGCCCCCCCCCCCTTTGTACTAGCCGCTTATGTCACGGGATAATATTGGAAACTATAAAGCGCTTTCAAAACTTGCATAGAGTAATGCCAAAGTGAATTGGAAAATATTTTCAGAAGTTTACACATTTATAAAGAAATTTTAAAAGGAAACAACAAAACTAACGAACTAAGAATCAAATTATAAGTTAAATACATAGTAAATTTTCTACTAAAAAGGTGATAAATTACAAACATAAACCTATCGTAATCAAAGGAAAATTGTTGAAGATAATATTAATATTTGAAAAGAATCGTCTCTCAAAGAGAAATTACAAAAAGATTAAAATTTAAAAAAGGTAAAAGAAAATAATCCTACACACAAAAGAAAAAATCATGTATCCAAGAACTGTACGCAGAGATTTTTTTGAAAATGAAGGACTTTCAGATAATTAGAGGAGTAGTAACGCACATTATTATAAGTACCACCGACAAGCTTGAATCGGGGGAAAAAATTTCAACTGCAAGAAGTTCAGTAAATGAGTTTCAGGCTTAGTGACAATTCAAAGAGATGTATTATTCCTTACTAATTTGAATGTTTATTATAATAGTTGTTCCTGTATTTTATAATTATTAGTTCACAACAAATGTTCGTAATTAATTCACTTTTTGCACAAAACTATGAAACGTAACAGCGAAACAATATTTTTTTATCCTTTAAGAAATTTTCAATAGCAGTAAACTCGGAGAATTGTTTATAAGTATGTTAAATTTTATGCAAAATTCTATCCTATTGCTTTAAAGAAAACATTTAAAGAAGATCTAAATGACGACATTTTGCAAGGCGAGCGTCAGCAGAAACACTATGATTGTCGTTCAATGTAAAGCGATGTAATCCAAAGTCTAATAGAAATAAAAGGCCAAATTAGTCAATGAAGCGGACATTTAATATCGGACTTCTGTTTCCCACCGCCACATAGAATCAACGAAAACAATTCGATTAAAACATGATTTGTACATGAAAGATTGCTACATGAAGGACGAATGTTCGATAAGCCACCGTTTGGCTATAGAAGGCGCAGAAAGATTCAGACAAAATTATGAGAGATATCGCCTTCGTATTAGAAGGTTAACTTCACATAACTCTTTCTGTGGTACCCTAACAGAGGAACGCGTGCGGATCTACTTCAAGCCTGATTAAAGTCGTCTTCTTTTAGGAGCCCTTTACAGTCTCTGTAGTGTAAGAAACAACTATAAGAGACCGTTTAGGAGATGGTGGTAAGCAATAGTAGAGTATTTTATTACAAGTAAGTAACATTAAACTACACGGCTTATCAAGATAGATGAGTTAGGAAATTCTCTCTAAATTATTTGATCCTGAATGTTTATTCTGAAACTAAAACTCTTTGTCAAATTGTTTTTACGTGGATGTGCGAAAAGGCAATAGCTTTTAAAAACAACGCTGTGCATCATCCATATGAATTCCTTAACTCCTTTCACTCCCTACGGACTTCTCTTCATGCTTTTAAAGTTAAAGGCGATATCCCAATAATTTTAGTGTGCAACTTAATTTTGTCTAATCTTTGGATCAGAATTGGATCATCCCTTACATTTCCATGGTCCCTGTACATTTCTTTTTTCATCTTCAATGATTACAATATCCAATGAATTTTTTTTATACCATCACCATCATCAAAACTGAAGCTCAAACCTGCAATTTTAAAATTCATAGTACAACGTTACATACGGGACGATTGTATTGTCCAGTGTTAATTATATGTCAGTCTCTGTTGATCAAGAAAATAGGTAAATCAATTCGTTTCAAATATCATAAAAACGAAACAAAAAATATTGCTTACTATTAAATTTCAAATTAAAAAACACCTGCATAATATTTATTTAAGATCGATAGTTTTAACCCGAACAAAGTCGGGACGGGCCACTATTGTTACATAAATCTTTTTTTATTTTATTTTTAAATTTATATCTTGCTCATTTGGGCAATAATCATGAATGATATTTGCTTGTAATGGTTCAGTTATTGCATACACAGAACTTAAATTGCATTCTGAAACTGGATTATAATTTTACATTTGTATGCCATAGTCTGCCATATATCATTAAATCTCTTAACCGCACTATCAAAAGTTAGAATCAAAATAATTATCATTTGACGAGGGGGGGGGGGAATTAGAAACAGTTAACGAAAATATCACAATGCTCAATAAATAGTCATTATGTATGATTAGCATGTTTGCATAAAGCCGGATTGAAACTCAGGTTGGAATTGTTGTCTGGGTACAATCGTGAGAAAAAAGAAAATATAGGCGAAAATATTGCGAAGATACCATCAACTGACCCCTCCCTCTTCCAAAAAGGCACTTAACCCTTTTTACATGCACTTTTCCTCCGTCCGAACACCACCTGGTCATCATAAACCTCGGCATAAGTTGCCGCTTCGCTGATTTCCGACTGTAGCGTCTTTTTCAATTTCTGCCCGTTCCATTTTTTTCCATCCCCCACCCCTACTCGTTTCAGGAGCCACACCTGATATTCGGCAGGTGACTAAAAATCTCAGTAGAACAGGTTCTTAATATTTTTTTATTCTTTTTTTCCTTTCTGAAACGTTCTCCGATTTTTTTTCTCTCTCGTTTTTCTTTATTTCCTTTCACCCCTGTTTGTTATTGGAAATGCAGTTAACATATTTCGAACAAGCTCGCAAATCCTGTTCTTTTTCTTTTCTTGTTCTTTGCAGTACTTATCGGTAAGTCCGTTTCAACGCTTCGCTGGACATGAACCCAACTGGAACGGTCAATATTCTTGTCATTATATAGTTGTAAAAGAATTGTTAAGAAATGGAATAAGAAGCGGAATGCGAAGACCCCAACAACCTCTACTTAGGAGAAAAGAGCTTAAAAGTGATTTTACTCCAGGTAAAAATCATCGTAGGCGTTGTCATCTCTTTAGGGGTGCCCTTAGCCATAATCCTTAGAAATGGAATATAGAGCATGAAGATTTTTTTTTCTTCAACAGGAACCAAATGCTTCTGACAAGACCACGAGCCCTGCAACAGTGAGTTTGAGAAACGCTTGCTCACCACTTGTCAAGCTACTATACCATTTAGAATCCAAGACCGCAGATAATATGAATACAGACAAATTGTAAAATAAAAAATAACATCGACAAATAACACAAAATGGCAGATTACTGCAGACACGTGTTTCGGCGTTACAAGGAACGGATTTTCCAATGCAATAGAAATGAGCTTATGGATGAAAAGACATCCGAAAAAAGCTTAGTCGGACAAGGCTTTGTCGAACGTCCTTTCATGCATAAGCTCATTTATTTTGCATTGAAAAAGGCGTCCGTTGCAACTCCGAAACATGAGTCTGCAGCAAACTGCAATGTTGTGCAATTAAACATTGTTATTTATTTTTTTGATTTTCAAACACAAAGGTATTTTTTCAGCTGCTACAGACAATTTTGTCAAGTTATATTCTTATTCTGGGTTTAATTATTGTTTAGAAATATTTCATTTAAAAAAGTGTCGAAAATTTGCATTTTTTTTTTTTTTTTTTTTGAAAAATGGTGCATTTCCAGAAAAATCCGAGTGTACTTAAATATTTATCAAGTCCTTTATATTACTGCAGAATAAATTAGGGCATTGATTTAAAACTTAGATGAGTTACTGAATTGATGTTTTGCAGTGTTTCCTTTATTTATTTATTTATTTATTTTTCTTTGTAGTGTCATATATTCGTCGAAAGTTTTACAGTGAAAAGGTAGTCTCGACGAAAGTTTATTTTTGTTACTTTGGTGTTTTGGATCGATATCTATTTGTTGTATATGTCGCTCATTTTTGTGTGTTTAAGTTCTTGATAGAATTTAAAAAACTATATGTCTGAATGAATTTTTGCGTAAAAATCAAGGAGGTGAGACCATTTTTCTATGAGCTATTCCACGGAATCAAAAAGGGTCATGTGAATGGTAACTGCCAATCACCAAGACCAAGACCATAAAAGTCGACACGTCAGAAATGGATAATGGAGACATCAGGCATGGACAAAATCAATAAACAGTCTTCTTGATTGCTCAGAAAAACCACTTAACTTAAAGATGCAGTTATTCCAAAACTATCGGGAACAGCAAATAGTTATGTTTTTTTCAGTAAATAAATAAATAATCAAAAACATAATAATAATAATTTATAAAATCATATGAAAGCTAAAAACACGATTTTTTATTCTAAATTTTTACTCCTCAAATAACTGTAACTCAACAGAAAAAAATAAATGAGTAAAACTGTTACATGCATCTTAATTATTTTATTTTTTCAGAATCAGTTTTGAGCCATGTTCAAATCTTTATCAGATATTTTAATTTATGAAATAATTCAAAAATGACAGAGAAGCATGAGCATATTCTCTGTATGTTTTCATTCTGATTGCCAAAGTGAACGACCGCTCCCTTTTCTTAATAAAAATTTAATTTCTCCTTAAGCTCTCTTAATTAGTCCTTCTTCAGGCCAGGTGTTGAATGCTCTCATAACAGACACGGTTACAGTTAAAGTTACTGAGGGCTCTCGTAAAAGATTTTTGCTTTTGCATATCAAATCGAGCATCCACCTTTATTTTCATTGTTTATTCCTACTCTTCGCGTGAAGTGCCCGGCAAAACTGGTACGAAAAAACAAATAAGCTAAGAACGCGTGTTTTTCAGGTTGTTCAACTCATTTTAAAGTTATTGTTTCGCATATTTTCAAGACCTAATTAGATGTGAAGAACCAAAACAATTTTTTGCGATCCATAAGATTATTACTCTCATCATTATTTTTAAGACGTGAAACAACTAAACTCCTTTTATTATTTAATCTTCAAAACAAACTTTACAACCCATAATTTGGTTTTATTGCAATAATTCCAGATTGATAATGGCGCTATTGTTTACATGGAATTCTTACTCTCTGGGTTTCCGGATTCAAAAGAGTTGATCCTATTTCATTTGTTTTTTATCGCAGTTCTCAGTACAGTCAGTCGACAGTTTTTGCATTAGGTATCAAGAAAAAAATCATATGAGGTAGTGAGAAGCAAAGGGATGCAAGTGGCGGTATAACTTTGATATACACCCCCAAAAATTACGCGCCAAATCTGGCATTTCCTACGGACTTTTTAGGGTTGCTGTTTCTTATTTTGGTGTTGCCAATTTAGGTTTTTTCAGCTTTTAGGTTTTTGCTGTTGTCAAATTTAGTATTTTCTTATATTTTGTACAATTTTTTTAGTTTTTTTTTTTAAAAGTTTTGTGATAACAATTTTTGTGGCAACGAAGTTTTATGTCAACAAAAACAAAAAAAGTCGCCAAATTTCCGATTTGGGGGGGTATATCAAAGTAGTTCCCAAGTGGCAAAATTAAAAATTTGGAGATAACCAGTACAAATGGTAGGTGAATCTCTCCTCTGTCTTGGGGCAAGAGATGGTGCTAGTAGCCCTGATAGGTGTTGCTGTACAGCATGATTTAGAAAAAAATTTCAATGAAAGCCTACCTAGGGTCTGATTTTTAAACGCGGGGGATATTCCGATAATTGGGAATCTGGCGATCTTTCTTCATTGGCGTCAATTTTTGGCTCCAGTGCCTTCGCGAGAGGTATTTTTCTTTGCAAATCAAAACAAAGCGATCGGAAACACCTATTCATATAGGGTTACTATAATTCAGCAGGGTTACCAAAATAAAATTATTTACGTCAAAAATGAGACGATCGTGCCAGATTCCCAATTATCGAAATATCCCCTAAACGCGTTTTACTCGACACTTAAAATAATCCACTTGCATCCCTTTGCTTCTCACTGCCTCATATGATCCAGTGAGAAAGGAAGGAATGTAAGTGGACTTTTATAAAATTTTGTGTAAAGTGCATGCTAAGTTCAAACTGTGGGGAAGGCTTTCATTGAAAAGATTTTATAAGTCAAACTGTATAATAGCACTTTCCAGGGACACTGCAGAGTGATTCAAAAAGAATGGTGGGGTTTCAAACGTGTATCTTTCTCAGAATAAAAAGTATTATGGGGGTATTATGGCGCAAGTTGCGCCATCAAAATGGGGGGGGGGATTTTTTATGTTTTTTGATTTATTCATTTAAGTTTATCTATTGATTTATTTTTAACAAGCAAAAATACCCGGCGTTGCCTGGGTCAGTAATAATTATTAGAAAAAATCGTTACTTGCTTTTGTTTTCTGTTTTAAATGAAAGAATTTAAAACAAATCTTTTTGAAGTGATTAAAAATCGAGTTTCTGCCTTACCCATAAAACTAAAATAGCAATAAGTATAACGAACAAAGTAGTATTGATTTAGAAACGAAAGCACTGTATTTAAGCATATACAAATTTAAAAAACATGAAATTAATCTTCTCATGTTTAAAAAGATTATTCTGTTGATACTTTTTTTTTTAACATGGAGTCTAAAACCTTCTCTGTATGGCTAATGAAGTACGAAGTGATTAAAAAAAAGTAGCTGCGCTCGTAATCCCCTTATACTTGCTTTAGTTATTTCGGGAAATTTCAATCATTGTGGCTCTTGGTGCGATTTTACCGAATTTGCGAAAGTCGTTTCGGGGTACCTTCGATGATGCTCCCCCATTCTTTCCTTACTTTATAAAACGATATGATATTAATTTTCGTTACAGAGATATCGTCGCCAGATGCTGAGATATTTTTGGTCACCATAAAATGGCGCTAAACAGTTTCATCCGAAATGTTACCAAAATAAGTAATAAAATTTGGTGATTGTTTGAAATTGTGCAAAAAGGAAAATTAATGGAAGTTTTTGTGCTGTTTATGGATTTGCCTAATTTAGTTGCTGGATTATTTAACACAGTAAAAAAAGTCTTTTGAAAATTCTTTTATTGGCGATATTTTGTTTACATGGTGAAAGCTGAGAAACATTATGACGTAGTCTTCGGCTTCAAAAACAGCAACGTTGAAAAAACTGCCAAATGCATCAGCTACGGAAATCTTTCTGCAAAAATTTTGGCGATCTGCTGGTTGTTTGGATAATGAGTAAGTGTTCAATCAGCATAAATAATAATAAAAACCATTAATTACATTAAAGTTCCGTTTAAATGGAAAATCATCAGCCAAATCATGTATTATTTGCCAATCTTGTGCAAAAATCTTACTTCAAGATTTGACTTGAGAAAAGCCTTGAACAATCACGAAAAGCAAAGAAAGTCAACAATACAACAATTGTCGCTATCGACAGGGAGTTGAGATGATACACTAAATACTGTATTGAGTTGAGGAAAGCCTTCGAACATGGATCTAAAAAGCTCATAACTCGTTTTTTATCCTACTTAGAAATTTCGAACAGGTGCCATCTTCAGCAGAAAAATCAGAGCTTTCGATGGACACGATAAATATGTGCAAGCATTTTTTCATCCCAATATTAGAGAATTTATACAAAAATTGTGTTTTATTGCCCCCCTAAGGGGGTTTTGCCCCCCATAACGGGACGAAAACTGCCCTATGTGTTATTCTGATGCATAAGCTATATTATTGTAAAGTTTCATCAAAATCCGTTCCGTAGTTTTTGCGTGAAAGAGTAACAAACATCCATACATCCATACAGACAAACTTTCGCATATATAATATTAGTAAGATTTAAATTATTTATTTTGTTTTACTTTGTTTCTATTTCATTTCATTTATTTATTTAATTTGTGTGTGTGTGTGTGTGTATGTGTGTGTATGTCATTGGCGTGAGAAGAACTTTTCTAATAATAATAATTATTATTGTTATTATTGTTATTGTTATTATTATAAATAAATAAATAAATAAGTAAATAAATAAATGAATAAAAAATATTTTTGTAAAATAAATGAAATAAAAAATGAAAGCTAAAAAATAAAATAGGGGAGGAGGGTTGAGAAAAAAAGGGATGGGTGGTAGGGATTTGCACCATCGAACTTGGAGGAAAGGGCGCCCCTGGTACAAAATGTTTTTTAAACATATTGTACAATCTCGTTTATCCGGAATAACTGGTACCAAAAGCAATCTGAATTATTAAATATCCTAATAATCCGGGTAGTTGGGTAATAAGCAAAGAAAATCCTTAAATAAGCAGACTTACCGTTTCTTTTGACAAAAATCATATTATGCCACACAACTACATCGAATCATTTTTAAGTCATAACTGGCGTAACTGAAAAAAAAAAAAAAAAAAAAAAAAACTTGTAAAAAATATCAAAACAGTTTTTTACAAATTCTTTTTAGAAAAGAATTGGTCCACTGCCTCTTGCTTCGAGCACGTGTTTCGTTTGATTAAAATGAGGTAAATCTAATGCTTTATCATTATAGTTCAGCTGCAGTATTGTATTTATTAGATTACCATAATGTACTGTACAATCTATGCAGGAGCGGTACATTTAATTCAAGTAAAAAGGGAATGTTCGGTGTACTCACAGTTACGTTCTTGCTTTCATAATTTTAAACTATCTGTGTAAACATAGTTTGTTAGGAAAAATTACAAATTTGATTTGGATAATCCGGAGATCCACATAAACGAGATAAACGAGATTCTGCCGTTTTCAAACGCGGAGCCAGAAAGTATTCAAGGAGGGGGTGATTGATTTATGAAATTAATTTTATAAATTCCCCAAAACCCTCTGCCCCGTAATGTTTTTTTTTTTGGTGGGGGGGGAGGGGCGACTTCAATTTCCAAAAATTCCAGAGGGGTGTACTGAATTCCATCCCTTAGTTTATCGTCATCAAAGGTGTCCTGTAATTGCCCTTTTCAACTTCAGTATTAAAATCTTTTCAGGGGAGAGCCTATATATCGTCTAAAATTGAGTTTTGGAACTTAAAAAAATTTCTGTACTAAGTTCCGATCCTTACCACTAAAGTGTTAAGAGATGTGCTACAATTGCGTTTTCAAGACTACAATTCCGAAAAAAATTCCGAGGGAGAATCCTCTTTTTCGTAACATTATTGGAGATCGTCTAAGATTACATTTTTGGAACTTCATTGTCGGAAATATGCCGAGGAAGAGATCCTGCATCTCGGCTCAAGGAGAGTGTGATAGGATCCTTTGTATCCGTCCTTGACCGTACTTAAATCATTCTAAAGATGGTTTGTGTGTTCTCCTCTCAATGCGTGAGAGAGTCATAGAAGCCACCCAAAACTTAAAGGTTCACTTTTAAGAGTTCAGAAACAACGAAATGTAACAAAGAAAGATCACCTTGAAGCATTAACAAGGGAAATCTGTTAACATAAAATAATATTTCGGTTATCGACAATTTTTTTTTAAACACGAATTTCACTTTTTATAAAAACAAAAATAAACTTCCTTGAACAGTCAAAGCATTTTTTTGTCCCCCCACCCTCCATCCTCCGCGAGATTGAATAAAATAAACTGGTTCAGCACTTGCAAAGTTACAGCTTGTTGTTGGTGGACAGGTAAGGCATTAGCCATTCTCAAAAACTTTCGATACTACAAGTCAGTTAGGTGTAGTCGGTGCACTATGTGCCGAAACCGTTGAAGTTTTTGCAGGAATAAATAAATTTTGTGCCGCTAAATATGATGTTCAACGGGTATACCTGTGTGTGTAAATGTATCGATGCTTTTTAATTAGTAATATTTGACAACACAGATATTGGTGAAGTTTCTTTTTTTTTTTCCTTTTCTTTCATTCCCGCATTCAACTCTTATTGCAGAAAAACACAAAAATCAGTTTCTTTAGTTTTCGGTTAATCGTTTCTCACTGTATTTAGGAGTGCACTTCAACCCTTTATGTTCAGTCAGATTCATGAAAATTATTCTAACACTTTGATCAAAGACGTATTATTGAATATTTGAGCACGCACTTGGAGTATTTCTCATACAATAAATATTCATCCTGAATGCCCACACTTTGTTCAGTTATGGTTCTTCTTTGTCCTCAATGAGAAATAGAATAGATTGGGATACCTGTCGTACAAAAGCTTCAGTAGAACTTAACCGCCGGCTTCAATTTATGAAGGACGCAGCACAGAGACCACCTGATAAGCATCTCCCACTAAACATACTCTTCCGAGTTATTCAAGTCTTCGAATACTCCCCATCCTGACAGATCCGAAGCCGCTTAAGAATGGGCGGAAAAGGGGATAACTCATAACACCGAAAAACCACTCTCAACTTCCAAGGCCCCCAAATAATAACCCCGCGAAATATGAATCGCAAAGCTCACCGACCGACAATAATGCCGACACAAAAAGAAATACATATACATACAATTTTTACCCACAAAGTGGTGGATGCTTGTTGTTGGAGTACTTGTTGCATTTTCGGGCGGCTTGCTTTGAAGGAGCAACCATCTTACCTTTTGTTGACAAGCGTGTAATGTGACACTTGGTTGCCTGGCAACGGTGACCATTTCCTTAGTGGACATAAAAGGGCGGTTCTGCTCTATTTGTTGCTTGACACTGTGAGAAGTTGGGCGGCATGTCAGATTTCGGAAACTGAGGTGGATTCTATTTAACAGTAACTGAAAATGTCGGCAAATCAATAGAGTAAAGCGACCGAGAGGATGTGTTGCAGATGGTTAGGATGGGACAACAAAAGTTTGGAACACTATCTTGATTCTTTGAAGGGTATTTTATGATGCTTCTTTCTAGCTTCTTTCTTATTAGTGAGGTAACCACATCATAAAGTTTCGGTAAACAAAATAATGAATTTTCATCTTTGCAACAAATTATTGTTGATACATATTGCTGGATATCCGACAAGGGTATTTTTCTTAATTAAAATGCCAAAAATCAAATACAAATGACAACGAACATCACTTATTTTTACTAATTAGAAGTTATACTTCCAGCCAGAAGCGCCTTGATGGGAAGTAACGAGAGGTCACTGTGACCTCCCCAAAATTTCCTTATTCGGCAAATTTCGTCTGACGATTCTGCAAATTCGAGGGTATAACTACAATATTAATTTTTAAGGTAGACGAACACCCTAGATATTTTTTTCTTCAATATTCATTGCAACTTTCTAAAACTTTATACGATTATTAAATATGACATTAATAACACATTTTGACGACTTATTTGTTGAAAAAGTATTTTTCAATCTATTTTTTATATATATAAAAAGCCACATTTTTAGCAAAAAACTACCATTTCCAGTACATTCACTTTTTTATGATTTTTAACTTTTTGTGTCGATCTCTTCGTTAGATACCAAAGAGTGATATGACCCTCCTATTTAGAAGTAATTAACTAAAAAAAAGGTTTTATAGGTAAATGTTTGAAAACTTCTCCCGAAAAACGTGCTTTTTGCCCTCTAAGTTTAATTGATTATTATTTCAAAACCACATATTGCATGTACATTAACTTTTCGAGGTTTATATCACAGTAATTTGTTCAATTACAATGCTTGCAAAGTTTCAAAGCTTTAGAGTTAATACTTTTTTCGCTAGAGTTGTTGGCGTAAATAAAAACTTCGAAAACGTGGTTATGAGAAAATCAAGAAAGAAAAGGTAAATTTCAGTTATAAGCAGTACAATTGAGTTTAGTAAATTTCTTCTCGTTTTCTCATTAATTTACTGATTTCAAAAACGATTGCGGGTTCATAAAGAAGAACATTGGGGCTTTCTAAATTCCTCAAAATCTCAAAATCGATTTTTTTTTTCTTGAAAATTAGGGTGTTCGCCTACCTTAAATGCCTGAATGTCACTTTCGTTTAGATGTACTTATGTGAGCATACTGCAACCCGTATTTTATCATTTGGCAATGTTTGGAATTCTGTACAGCAATTGAGAATTTCCGCCCCTCTCAAAATTTTAAGTTCTTCAGCTTCTTGTAAGCAAAAGCCGTAATCAGAAATTACATTCGGGGAGTATTCCCTTTTCATTAATAAGCTCTTTTTATTGAATTTTATTTTCTTTTAAGAGAGAGGGACAGTGGCGTAGCTAGACCCGACTTTCGGGGGGGGGGGTTACTTCTTTTATATATATATATATATATATATATATATATATATATATATATATATATATATATATATATATATATATATGTATATATATATATATATATATATATATATATATATATATGTATATATATATATATATATATATATATATATATATATATATATATATATATATATATATATATATATATATATATATATATATATATATATATATATATATATTATATATATATATATATATATATATATATATATATATATATATATATATATATATATATATATATATATATATATATGCATAATCGCTTGGAATTTTTTCCTTTTCTTCTTTTTTTTTCTTTCTCTTCTCTCTTCTTTTTCTCTTTTTTTTGAGACTAACTTTTCGGGGGGGGTTTGTCCCCCCCCCCTTAGCTACCCCCCTGGAGAGGGAGAACACCATAAAAAGATATGGGCAAAAGTTAAATTATATATTTTTATTTCAGGTTGAAGTTCTAAATGAGTTTTATTTCTTTATCTCGTCTTGATTCAAACCACAATTTTGATCTTGCACTAACCGATAAAAAACAGTCTTATTAAAGCGTTAACGTTCTTCATAACCGGTGCTGCTAAATAGCATGCATTGTTTAAATATGATGCTCATAATAAACTATTTAACCATCTCTGAAAAGTAAATATTTTTCTATGACTGAAAAAGTATTGTACATCAATGTTAAAATACGGGAAGAATACTCAAAATAACTCTTAAAGTTTTCATTTTCACTAGCCAAAAGGTCAAAAAAAAAAAAAAAAAATTCTTTCACCGATATTAATTCAAAAGATAATTTTGCAGTAGTAACAGATAAAAAATGACAGTATAAAGGGTTAACGTTTTTCCTAAACTGTTTTGATTCGCATGCAATAGTTAAATATGCAGGTCGCACTTATCCTACGGCAATTACAGTGGAAACATTTTAGTTTCAATGTTATTAATTAATTGTTCACGAAGTAATTAACTTGAAAAGAAAATAACGCATTGTATGAATAATTTTCCCTCATCGATTTGCCCTTGAAGTTATCTATGATGTCGGAAGTAGCTCCAGCCTATCCACAATAAAAACCATTAATTTGATTTGTCATACCAAGATCCATAATTGCGATAATGTAACAAACTTCATTTTCCCGCCACAAAAACTTTCAATTTGTATCAATTTCGTAACCAACCACTTCCACAGTACCAATAAAAATGTACATAATTATCGTATTTTCCCCATGACATTATTTATTAATAGCAAACGCCACAGCACATGGTTATACAATCCTGGCACCTGAAAAGGTCTAGAACACCTGTTGCGAGATTCCAGCTACAATCGTAAACGCCTCTTGGGCATCTGTTCATTAAAAGAAAATTGGTTCTAAACGATATTGAGTGTTAATCACCCCAGAAATATCCCTGTTTCCTCGTATATCATCCCGATAAGATCGGAGATTTGATATATTTTTTGAGAAAAAGGAAGCTTTATAGCATTTTTATAAGCTTCGAAAGTTGTTTTATGTAGTCTTTCATTAGTTCCCAAGCTCAAAAGTTGCTTTAATTGGGATTGATAGATTCTGTATTGAGTTTTTATGCCTTTTCGTTACACCGGATGCCATGATTTATTTTGGTTGTAATTAAATATAAGAAAACTCTGCATTTTAGGATTATATATCCGAGTTAAAGCTGTCAGAATATTTAGGGACCCGTAGCTAGTCCCTGGATAATTTACGCGCCCTGAATATGGAGGTTATCTTTCAACGCGTAAATTTCTGCTACTACATTATATTTTGAGGTGAAAGTGCTCAGGGGAGGGCAAGAGTTCAAGCATAATTGAACTAAATCAAGAATAATAATGTAGACACACCTATTAAGCCCAATAGTCGTGTACTTTTATAAAATGAAAAATTATCATGTATTAAGCTTTGTGATACAATATGATTAAAGTGAAAAACCAATGTAAATAAAGCACAAGTTGTGAAGAAATTACAGCATATAGCTATTTCAAGGCTACAATGGAGCCTCTTCATCAGTGCAAAAAGCTCACCAATACAACCGAAAGCCGCGAGAGAACTGACAACAACCACGTGGACACCGGTATTTAAACCAAAGAGGGCCAACCATCCATTGTAGCCTTGAAATAGCTATATACTGTATTTTCTTCAAAATTTGTGCTTTATTTACGTTGGTTTTTCACTTTAATCAACTACTTTTATTGTTAGGAAATATTCGTTCCGTTTGGTTAAAATAGAAAACCAGATGAAGACGAGAAAAAATTTATTGATTTTGAAATTTTGGCCAGCGAAAGCAAGTTGAGTGAATGTAAAAGTATGGACTGTTAGCAGAAACGGATTTACACGTGTGCCGCCTATGGGCTAAAACTAATCGCTTCCAATAGGCTGAAATAAAGTGCCACCGACTCTAAATTTCTTACAAAAGTATAAAAGATTTGGCGAAATTGATTCTCCGCTTCTATGTGGCTACCGAAGAAATCTGGCGAAATTTATGCTCCGTTTCTGGTGGCAACCGAAGAAATTTCAGCATTCAAAAATTTTTCGCTTATGAAAGTTTGAAGTCGTAGGTTTACAGGTCCTAAGGTCTATAGACTAGATATAGGCCTAGCCTATTTGGAAAACGGCCGCTGCCAGTAAATGAACACATCAGCATGATTTCGGTTTTAGCAATTTATAATGTCGCATTCAAAACAGTTGCATACAAATATAATCTCTCTAATTAAAACATAATAATTAATTATTCCCGCTGCCGTCGTAGATAATGTTTGGGACAATATCTACCGCAAACGCTTCAAGTTCTTACCAAACAAAAACTATTCAATAAAAAATTATGAACATTCAATGAAATTTAGAGAACTTTCAGCAGAAAAAAGTTCTATATAAAACATTAATGAATATCTGTAGTAATTTCTGAATTATTTAATTTGAAAATCAGCAAATTCATTTTTTTTTTATTTCCACAACCCAGAACTCAATTTTTAGTCATCAATACGATTTGTTATAATACAAGGAACCTGTATGTGTATTTATCTGTGATGGAACCCTTTTTCTGAACTACAAATTTTTTACGTAAAAATATCCTGTTAGCGAGCTCAGGGGAGCAGTCCCTAATTGTTAAAAACGACAAAATTAAAAATTAAAAAAAAAAAAAAAAAACCGCGACTGAGTCGCAACTGTAGAATCAAGAGGGGAAATTGAAAAACCTTTTAAAAGCCTTATAATGATAAAAATCAATGTCAAGTATTTTATTTGCTATTAAATAGAAACTGGCAACAGATAAAAATATTAAATCATTGCATTTTATTTCTTTGTTGGCATCCAATGTATTCGGTTATCAATCGCGTGAATAAATGCTTAGCTGTTATTAAAATTTACTTTAAAAAAACGTTATACGTAATTCGAATTCTATGAAACATGGAAGTTCCAAACACTTTCTATCAGACGCGGGAAAAAATTCTCTTTATTTTGGTCGAAATATAAGCGGGTGAGGTTTTTTTTTTGGCCACATTTCGCTTCATTTGTTTATTCTAGAAGTGTTTTAACATCGAAATCTACATCTTAATCTACATTAAGTTTCAAGATATACCGTGTTCCTTCAGGCTGCATTCCAAGGCCCATCTTTTATCTGTACACATTCATCATGTAATAACACCCTTTTTATTATAGAAATTTCAGTGGAACTAAAAAAAAAAAAATTAAAAAATGGCACATTGAGTAGTGTGTATTAAAAGCAGATAAAATTTTTAAATGTTTCAAACCCTATAAAATACTTTTTTCACCATGAAGATAATTATTTGCTTAATGTTTTTTTTTCCAAAGAAGTCACTTACTAATCTCTCTATTACATCTTCCCAAACGACCATTACTACTTCCATTTAAATATCTTTCAGAGAAATTATGGCAATCACTATAACATCATTCTGCAACACCTGCCGCAAACTATTCTTCAGTATATCAGCGAATTAAAACTACGCATTGATATAAAATCTTAATGAAGCATAAATGTCTTAGTAAAAAGTAGTTCGAAAATTCCTCTTAGTTTCAGAAATGATTTCTGTCTTCAAGGTTAAAAACAACTAAATGAAATATTTTAATACCAGTTAACTATTTTCCAAAAAGTAATTCAGAGGTTATAATTGGAGTAACTTATTTTTCATCACTTCTTTTATCTCAATTGTGGCGATAGTTTTCTCTTTATGAATGACTAATGAGAATTAGAATCAAGAGAGAGTTATTCATTCTTTCCTTTGATATTTGAGTTAACAGATTCATCTTTTACTTTTGTGAGAATTTCTGTATTTCTGATGTCATTAGGGGAACCGGATAGCAATGCCATTTTGTACAAACAAATAAGTATTTAAAAGTTTTAATTTTTAATTATTGATCTAATTCCCCTCGTTTTCAAGTCTTTTGCAATCTATAGGAATTTTTAATCCGGATCAACAGCGGCGGCGATTGGGACTAAAAAGTGGGGGGGGGGGAGAAAAAAAGACGACTATAAGCCATAGAACTTTTAGCAGCAGCAAAAAAATAAATAAATAAATAAATAAAGGAAAAGAGAAGAGAGAGAGAGAGAGAACAAGGTACAAAATTTTGCTAGGGCTGGTTTTGCGAGTAAATGAGTGGTAATTGATGTAACTTAACTGACATTTTCATTAAGGTCTTGATGAATTTTGTACGCAATAACTTTCCCCGAAGAAACACTTAGATATGAATTAGACTTACATTATTTACCCCAAAGTATTTTTAAATGTCACAAACACTTGGTAATAATTTATACACAATAATACGAGTATGGCTTGTTTTTAAGTAAAACAATTCATTTAATAATGTTTAAACAATGAATATAAACTAAAAGTTACTCTCTGCTTGTGCTAAATCATGTTTCATAAACAGATATACAAAGTAAAACAAGCAATTATGTTCAGAAAATTTTGACATTTCTGCTTATTTTATAGTTTCTAGTTTTGGTTTCTAAATTTAAAAATAAAATAAATAAACTGCCCCCCCCCCCTCCTCAAATCTCTGCCGAAGCAAATCAAAATGTACCAAAATTTTATATTTTTTGGAACAAAATATCTATAAGTAACATCTTGGATGCAAGCGAAATTTTCTAGTTTTTTGTCTTATAGAAAGTGTTTTAGCGATCGGAAGAATGGGAAATCAGATGGTGCAATTTATGGCGAGGTTGCTTCTGCTATTGTTATCAGAAAAAGAGTGATCCTGAAACATGACAATGCAAAACCACACTTCTCAAAGTGAAGCCTCAAAAAATTAATAAACTGCGGTGGAATGCGTCAACCCCCGTACTCACCTGACGTTGCACCATCTGATTTCCCTTTATTCCGATCTATAGCTGACAACAAAAAAAAAAAAAATGTAAATTTGTTGGATTTTCAAAATGCCGTCTCCAGATATTTTGATCAAACTGGTTACTTTCTACCTATCCAGGATTGAAAATTTGTGCACTGTCCAGCAAATACGGTTGTTGATAACGAGGGTAATTAAACGTTTTAACGAAATTTATGTCATTTGTTTGAAAAAAAAAACAAATGACATTACTTTCCAGTTCTCCTAATAAATTTTATTGCATCAGATTTTCTTCGTCTGTATTACCATCAGTTCAAAAAAAAAAAAATGAAAAAGTCACTTGAGAAATTACAAACTAAACATTAAAATATGTATTGTAAGACTTCGGGTTGTTCTGCAGTGGTCTGAGTGTTTCACGGCACAACAGCCCGGAATCTTACAACATTATTGACACTGACTGTGAAAGCCTTCATCATTCTTACACTAAAAAATAGGTTTTCTGCTGCTATTACATCGAATTTTTTCTCTCTCTTCATAATTTTTTATGTTCTTTACATTGATTTTGTACCTAATATGGTGATAAACTTTCCCCTGTAAATAATCTAAAAAACACTTGACATGTATAATTACACTGTAAAATCGATACAGAAACGTTCCTGGAAAATTATGGGCAGCTGATGTACCCAATTTCTGCCAGTAACATACCTTGGGAACGTTTTCCGCTAAAATTCAGTAATTTTCCCGATATTATGCTGGAATCTTTCTGAAAAATTCAGAAATCGTCCCTTTAATAGCCAGTCACATCTTCGGAAAATTTGAGTAAACATAAGAAAATATAATTTAATAGCTTGGCATATTTCCGATTTATCAAGGAAGTTCCAAGAGCATTACTGCAAACATGGCCAAAGCTAAGCCAGAATTGCAAATAAGTAATGGTAATTTTACTCACTTGCAATTCTTGCAAAACTACGTAGTCCATACTTATTTGCTCCCTTCTGGAACTTATTTAGCATGGACGAGCCGTAACTGACCTGAAGACGACTCACTTTATAAATACGCTCAGTTAATATTTAAACTGGGAGCTAAAAATATTTTTCACAACAGTGAAAAGTCTGAAAACGTGCAACTTGTAGCAATTCAGGAAACTTTTTGACAATGATGTTTGATTTTTCCAGTAAGTGGATAAAAACCATTAAATTCCCGAAACGTAACACGGAAATACCCAGTAACGTTTCGGAATTTTTTAGTGTAGTCCATTCATAACATTTTCATCAGTAAAAACTATACGATATCTTTCGCCTTTTGCAGTGGCGTATGTCTCTTGAGTTTTTGTAATTGACTATAATCCTATGTAGGTAGCATGTAACATAATTCCAAGCAAAGGTAACAATGATTTCAGATTTAATAAATGAAAAAAAAAAAATATATATTTATTTTCTCTCTTTCTTCCCCTACAAAATCGAACTGTACGTAACATAAATTTATTGTTTTAGAATGATGATTTTGCTTCTCTTTTTTTATTTTTAACTGTGCGGGGAAAAAGGAAGAAAACATTCATTTTTGCGCTTTCTGGTATTTAAAATACGTATTTGTTATTCATTAATTTATTTAATTAGCTAATGTTAAGCAATAAATTGATTTTTTAAATATTTTTTATTCTCGACAATCGATAAAATCAAAAGAATATGTTTGGATGCGTGTTGGAGTATGATAGGAAAATGGTTGGGATCTTTGATTCTGGACCTCCCCCTTTGAGAAAATTCTGTGCGTGCCACTGGCCTTTTGCCCTTTCAGAATACGCTAAACTAGAATTAATGAAATCATTGTAGAATTTATAGCATTGTTTTGGCAAAAAAAAAAAAAAAAAAAAATCGTCCTCGGAAAAAGAGTATGCAAATGGACAATTTATGAAGCTAACAAATCAAAAAATGTTTTGTATTTTGCCGCCAGATAATTACTTTTGGTTTATTACAAAAGATACGAAATTAGGTAGGTGGACAGCTTACAAATATACTCCGCTTTGAATTGCAGTTTTGAACTATGCAAACTGCTCTCAGGAAAAGTCTTATGTTTAAATAAGGGAGTTAAGGAGATAGCGAAAACATAAAACATAAGTCACATCCAATTTCATACTGTAAGATACAAGCCAAGAGTAAATGAAGTATGTTCATCTTGTCTGCCCATGCAATCATTTTATGCTGTTTTAATCTTCAATTAGATTAGTTCAGCAAAGTACTAATATTTATTTAAATGGCGCAGAAATACTTAGTATGTAACGTTAAACTTTGTGTGATTCAAATGAACTCGAAATGCATTACAGATACATTAATATTCATAAGCTATTCGTTACAAGTCGCAACAAAGTAATTGCCGAATGCTTTCATCTCATGCCCAACCAGAGATTTATTGCTGTGACTCTGAAGATAAGAACTTAAATAAGAATCTCATCTTCGTCATTAGACGAAGGGCTTCGCATCCAAACCCAGATGGTTTTGCCCCGGAAGGCGTAGCCCGAGTCATTCAATTCTTCATTTAAGTTCCATTTGGGGATGATATCTTGAATGTGCTGAAAAGTAAACGCACAGCGATAATTCAGGTTTCATGGAAACATATATCAAGCGCGTTTTGCTTGTAAAGTTAATTATTTTTTAATACCCAGCTCTCTGTGGCCACTAGCGTAACCAGAATTTACCCCCGGGGAGGGGGATATCACAACAACTTGAATTTTCTCCTGACCAGAGGGTTGGTCATGTAAGGCCAGGGGGGGGGGGGGTATAACGATTCTAGGATTGGAAATATGGCGAACAACGAAAAGATCTGCGCCCTTGCCCTGCCATCACTGTTTTTTATGTAATTTTTTTAAGAGAAGTGCTTCATTGCAAATGAACAGAATAACAAGAGCAGTTGGGGTTAACCCCCCAGAGCCCTTGATTTTAATCTGTATTGCTAATACTAGCATGGTATGTAGATGGTAGGATCGTTATGACCCTCACTCCCCTCTTCCAGAAGAAAATTCTGACTCATTACGGTTATCCGCCATGGTAAAATTCTGAATGCGATAGTGCTAAGACAAAAAATATGCTTGATCCCTAAGTGAGGTAGAATGTGAGGTGAATGTTGTTTCGATAATTATTTATATTCAAAATTTATTATCGAAATTATATTTCGGCAATTACCGAAAATCTTCGTTCTAGTAAGATGCATAATTTTACCATAAAACAATTTAAAATTGTAAAAATACCGTGAGATCACAAAACAATTTCTTTCAGATAATGACTACATAACCTTACTGGTCACTTTCAATGATATTTGCTTTAAAGGGAACCGATCGCAGATTGTCAATGCAGTTCTGATTTGAGTAATTTCGATTGCCCGCTAAGTGTCTATATCCAACTTTCCCTAAATCTTGTTTTCCTGCAATGAGAGTACTAACGGAAGGAAGCAGAAACTACAGGATATCGCTCTTGCCACGTCGGATAAAGCTGTCGGCGAAATTTTGCTTCTCGCTGTCATTAGGCGATTTTTAGCAGTCCACTAGCACCACATTGAACCGGTAGAGTGAAAGGGGCACATCTGTAATGATAATCCAATTGGAGAACTGTCCTTTCATTTTATGCGTGCAATACATACCTCCCAGTACTAGGGAGTGAGATTTCAGCTACAACTTAGATGGTGCAATCTTTATCTTTACTAATAATAAAGTTGAAAGTCTGTCTGTCTGTCAGGATCTCTGTGACGCGCATAGTGCCTAGACTGTTTGGCCGATTTTCATGAAATTTGGCACAAAGTCAGTTTGCAGCATGGGGGTGTGCACCTCGAAGCGATTTTTCGAAAATTCGATGTGGTTCTTTTTCTATTCCAATTTTAAGAACAAAAATATCATAAGATGGACGAGTAAATTACAAAATTATCATAACGTGGAACCGAAACATGGGCACAAGCCAATTGGCGAGATGCGAAATTATCATAACGTGGAACCGTAACATGGGTACAAACCAATTGGCGAGGAAATTCACCATACATTATTTGTAAATATACAAGTGAACCAAAAGACCTTTTAATTTTTCTATTACGGGCAAAGTCGTGCATGTACCGCTAGTAATTGGAATAAAACTCATTCAAGCAGTACGGCAAGCGGCGACAGTTACCATCGTAGCTGAAACGACTATCGTTTTTTCTGTTGCTATTATTGTAAAAAAATTATCATTTCTTATATTCTTATATTCTTTATATTTATATTTCTTATATGTAATTTCAAGTGTCATTTTTGTAATCCTTGTTGTAACAAATGATTTTATGGTACGTTTCCAAAAATACCATTTATACGCTGCATAAATTAGATAAACTGCTTATTTTTCATTTTAATTGTCTATCGTTAGTTTATTTATAGAATACCTGTATAGTTATTTCATTTTAGATTAATTGTTTATTTTACACTTTAACTCTCTCGTATTAGTTAATTTATAGAATACCTAGTTATTTTATAGAATAACTAGTTAAAGTGTCAAATTAATAACATATTACACATTTTAACGGACACGATCAATTATTTCATGGAATAACTAGGTATTCTATAAAATAACTGCATTACGTATACACTTTAACTGTAACATATGCATTAAAATAAAGCATTACAGTCATCATTTTTAAAATAACGGACTAATTATTATTATGGTAGCAACGTTCATTTTTTGTTAGTACTTCTATTATAACTAGAGATTGCAATACCGGTATAGCGCACTGTAAAAAATCTCGGAAACCTCTCTGAATATACAAAAAAGCTTTCCGTAATAAACAGATTCGTACGCCCTCAGCAGTTTTCTGCTCTTATCAAATACCTTTCCCGTTAAACAGGAAAGTAAGAGTCGACGCCTGCGCAGCTCACACAGCAGTTTTATAGTCCAGCACGAAATCCAAACTGAAACTCGTGAAAGCACGCAATGAGAACCAAGAATCTTATTGCTCAAGAAAAATAATCGGTATTTTTTTTTTTTTTTTTTGTATCAGAGAAAAATTCTTTGGAATAAACAAAATCCTCCTGTCAAATGCATTTTTCTGATCTAAAGCAATAAATTGTTCTTCTCTCTAGAAAAGTAACAGGAAGTAATGACTCATGCGGCAAGTAACACTCATGAAGGCCATTAGTAGAAGTTTTGTTCCTCGCATGAATTCACTGAAGATAATTTTAAAGTCTTATATTTTCTTGCAAAGAAATCGTCATGAGATTGAATTTGAAGCTATGTCACTTATTTTTAAGTACGAAGTGCAACTTCTCGACGCATACTCGCGGAAGGAATACAAACTGAAATTAAAAACCAAATAACTGCCGAGAGGACGCCATATAAATTCGTTGCGTCGCATAACTTGTGTAGGTAATTTACTTTTTTCTTGGATACTTTTCTTCTTTCTACCAAATGGGTAATTTTTGTTGGCAGAATTTTATTCTGTCATAAAAATCACCTTTTTGGTGACAAAAGCCAGCAAAAGACCACCACCGACGAATAGTTAAGTCGCTTTGCAACTCTATTACTTTAAAGTGATTTAGTTCATATAAATCTCGTTAAAAAAAACTATTTTCCTCAATATCATTTTTTCGTTGTGAACTATTGCAATTTGAAAATATTTTACATTACATAGAACACATATTTAAAGTGCAAATGTGTCTAGTTTTATTCTGTAAAATTTATGAATTGAAGATTATAAAAAACTTTAAATAAGTGTTATTGTGTGCTTTGTTTTTATGTGTCAATCTCAGTTGATATTTGGCTGAACATTTATGTATCAAGCATTATGAATTAAATGTTATAACATGCAAATTTTGAGGTTTGATAGTTCGTCTTTAAGGTTGCATGTTTTCATTCTCTTGTAAACAGTGTAGCTAGATTGTATGAAGTAAAAAAAAAACTATCTCTTGTAATTAGGAACATAGTGCTTCAGTATTATCTAAATAATGATATCTCTTTAAATATTTGCATAAGTGAAACGCTTTAAAATAGTTAAATGTGTATTAATTTCTTTAACAAATAGATTCATATATGTATTTAAAAGTGTCTTCATTTTTTTCGTTTTACGAGCCTCAATTTTACCAAAAGCAAAAAAAAAAAAAAAAAAAAAAGACTTAATAAAATAAACAATTTTGTATTTTTACACCATATTAAAGTATTTGACTTATAATTTATACATGAAATATTATTTATCTCAGCAGAGCTTCATTAGTACGATTTATTTTAGTTGCAATGTACCTGCCCTTAAGGGAAAGAAGCTGCAATATAACAAACAAGAATTATTTCTCAATAGTATATTTTTGTATGTATATGAAATACACAAGCAATGAATAGCAATGAGAAAAAGAAAATTAAAAGTAGAAATTATTAGAATAAAGTTGAAAGTTTGAATTCGGAGCTCATCAGCCGTGGAAGATTCGATGAATATGGTCAAAAGACCAAAAGATATTAAACTACTTACTAAATAGAGTGTTAAAGCTCTGATATATGCATTACATTGGGCCAAACCAGTGGTTGGAAAAACTACATTTTTTTTGTAGCGAACTACAACTACAACTACTTTGTTACAAATGTAGTTAACTACAACTACAACTACTTTTTTCAAAATGTAGCAACTACAAACTACTTTTGAAATGTAGTCGCTACTTCGCTACTTTTCAAAAAATAAGTAAATAAAAAGCATACACAATAGGTTCTCCCTCAAAAAATGTAAGTCAGTTTTTCAAGTCGCATACACTCATGTATTTTTCCTCTTGTGTCAAAACAATCGTGAGAAAAAGTTTCATATAATTTGCACAACGGCAACACGTGCCGACTTGCACCTGAAAGTATAAAACTACTTGTATGCTAAGCCAAATCGAAAAGAAAAAAAAACTTTTTTTAGAAACTCGAAATTTCTGCTGATAAAACGTTGTCCCTGTACCCAACACCCCACATGTACCACAAGAACATTTATCAAATTAAAAAACATTTAAATATGTCACACTTGACCTAAAATTTATAATTTTATTTAAAAAATTGATTTTTTTCCAGTTATCTTTTAAAAAATTACATATAAATTTAAATAGAATAGCAAGTTCAAAAATTACTGGCGAACACATTTGCAGATCAACAAGTACAAACGGATAGTTAAAAAAAATGTATTTTAAATGAAAAATTTAACTCAACCTGGGGAAAAAAAAAAAAACAGATCTTTGAGTACTATGTGGGAGACTTAAAAATTGCAAGAAAACAAAAATTTCTATTAAACGCTAATTAACTACTTTTCTACTTTACTGTTTATATTTTTCAGCTTGTTCATTTCGTAAAATCTTGCATTTCTGAAAATATGTATCAAAAACTTAATTTTTTGAAGAAAATTATAAATGCTAGGCACGTGTGGGATATCTAAATGGTTTTTAATTTGAATAAATGTTTTTGTGGTGCATATGTGGGGTATAGGAGCAACGTTTTATCAACAGAAATTGAGTTTTTAAAGAAACATTTTATTTTAATTTGGCCTATATAGCATTACACAAGTGCTGGTTCACATTTTCAGACATAATCGGCATTTGCTGCCGTTGTTCAAATTATACGATTTTTTTTTTTGACGCAAAGGATAAAATATAAGAGAGTGTGCGACTTGAAAAATCAACTTTCGATTTTTTGGGGGGGGGGGGTACACCCTAATACACACGCACACACCGTAAGAGGATTGAACAAAAAAAGATTGATAAATTAGCTCATCAGAAGACATTAAGAAAAATGTTCGTTATCATACTCTCATACACTGTAATGCTCGTATTTATTGTAAGTCCTCCAGAACAGTTCAATTTCATCCTTTTCTATAACATTTCCAGTAGCTTCTTTTTATTTGGTGAATACTGTCGAAAATTTAAGCCTCGCTAAAATATTTTTGTTTTTTAATCTTCGGTCTGTTCATATAAAATTCACCAAATTTTCAACTCGCGAAATCACCGATATCTTCATTTTCGTGAAAATAAGTGCTTTTTGCAATATAAATATTGGTGAAATATGAAAATTACGACGGCAAAAAAAACTAATGGCGTCAAACAGATAGTATGTATGGCGTCAAAAAAATGCCTGAGGTCAGCTCGTATTTTTATGAGTCTTATTTCTCATTGCATCCGCTGATGTACTTGTATGAAATTTTTCTCCAGTCAAATTCGTTTGAACCTTTTTTTTTTCAGTTTATTTAAAAGTAGTTTCCAGAAATCGCTACAAACTACTATTTTTTTGTAGTTAACTACTCACTACACTACTTTTTTAAAAAAGTAGTGCGCTACACTACAAACTACTTAAAAATGTAGCTACTACAGTAGCGTCGCTACTTGTAGCGCGCTACTTCCAACCACTGGGCCAAACTCATCATATGCTAAACTATATGCAATAAACAAGAGCTTAAACCTAAATGTAAAAGTAGGGGCTTTTTACCTCGGCTAAATTAAGCATTTTACGGGTGCACCATCATTCTTATGGTGTGGGGGGGGGGGATTCTCGTATATATGAAATGGAATAATCATGTAATAGAGTTCAATGTTTTAATAAATGAAATATATATTGCATTTTGCGCACTCTGTAAAAATAAAATCAGTAACCTATTTTGAATAAGTATTTATATTTGTGATGAGCTGGAAAAGGGCAAGAACAGAAGAATCAACCCGAATGGTTCCAGCAGGGGGGATTGGTGTCATATTTAAATTCATCAATTTCTCTGTTGGTACTTTTCGGTACACTTTGTTCGTCACAGAAATTGACTTGAGGTGAACGAATTCCGGAACGCGAAGGGTAGGTAAGTCCTGTCAAATTTTATCCGAAGATAAAAGCTATCAAGTTTGATACAAGATATGTTTTTAAGTTCTGCATTAAAAATACAATATGTTGATAGTTTTGTCTTGAAAATATTGAGAGAAAAACTGAAGTTTAAGATTGTCTAACAAACAATCCCCACTTTTCAGAAGGTACCCCCCCCCCCTCCAATTCCCCGGCGATTTTGTGATTAGGAATGAAACTAATAGATTTTTTCATAATTTTTCAAAAATTTATATCTGTGCATATGTTATGCTGTTAACCATGCTATTTGTCATTAGAAATTCAAAAAAATTAAAAAAAAAAATCCACGAATGATTCTAAAATTGCTTGTATTATTGCTCTTAGATATGAAAGAATTGAAACTGATATGGTATGCAATACTATAATAAAAAATTTTATTTTAGAAAAAATCACGGAAAAAGGAATTCGAAATTCTCGGAAACGTTTTTGAAAATTGTTTGGAGAATTCCGAAATACTCGGAAACGTTTTCGAAACTTTCATAACCACAGCTGCACAGAATACTCAGAAACATTTCTGGAAATTACGGAAAGAGGATTCCGAAATACTCAGAAACGTTTCTGAAAATTACAGAAAGAGGATTCCGAAATACCCAGACACGTTTCTGGACATTACAGAAAGAGGATTCCAAAATACTCAGACACGTTTCTGGGCATTACAGAAAGAGGATTCCGAAATACTCAGAAACATTTTTGAAACTTTCATGAACCACAGCTGCACGATATACTCAGAAACGTTTCCGGATTTTTTTTAAAGTGCGGTATACCGAATACTGGTATTTATAGCAATTTTTCAATTTTGTAATACCGGTGTTTGCTGAGGTAAAATACCGGTATTTTCGGTATTAGCTGAAAATAATAAATAGTTGCAGTTAAAGAGTTTTCAATTTACTTTATTAGATATGTACTTTTATTTAAAATGTACATTTCTTTTTCCATGACACAGGACAAAAATCAATGTATTGACGATGTAAAAATTTGGCTTAAAAAACGTGTACTAATAGAATATCATTAGACAAAAGTAGTAAGAAGATTGCAAAATGATATTGTTACTACTAGATCGTGAGTGAATCGCATTTTCGTGCACCATGTTTTTATTTTTTCCATTTCCCTTCACTTTCCCTTTTGTGAAAGTTAACTTCGAGTGAAATCTTGAATGCATTTGTCCTATGAGCAATTTATTCCAACCATCAATTGCAGCAATACTTAATGATTTATTTTTTAATTATTTGTCTCAACTGTACTAAATTGTGACTAAGTCTTTTTCTTGTTAGCATAATAAATGGTAATTTGTTGTCACCAATATTGGTTTGTTGTCCTGTCTCGCTTTTTGGCTTTATACTTGGCAAGATAATATTTAGAAATTATATAGTGCCCTGAAATCGCATAGAGGTTAAACATAGTCAATTTACACATATTTTCAGACATTTACATAATTATAATTGAAAAGAATTTTGAAAAGAAAGCGAAAACAAGTAGGATAAACTAACAAGATCCAATTCAATCAAGTTTATCGTAAATTGCCAACCAAAGGGCTAATAAAAAGCAAACACAAACCTCTCCTGTTCAAGAGAAAATGATGTTAATATTGGAAAAGTATCGTCTCCCGGAAAGAAATTACAACTAGCTTATAAGTTAAAAATATAAAAAGATGAATACACACAATATGAAAGAAACACACACACAAAAGAATTTATCCAAAAATATCACGCAAGAGACCGAACTACTTGAAGACGAAAGATTTCTAGACAATTAGAGGAGGTGTATCGCGCATTGTTAACAGTACCACCGACCTGCGTGAATTCAGATAGAGTGTTTTCAACTGTAGGAAGGTTGAGCACTAAAATGAGTTCCAGGCTTAGAGACAATTCAAAGGATGCTTAATACTTTTTACTATTACGTATTGATTTTCTATAATGACATTTGTTCCTTCATTTGATATTTGTTAACAATACATTTTCATGAATAATACAATTTTATACAAAATTATGAAATACGGCAACGAAACAATATGTTTTCAAGCATTTTTTGAGAAATTTCAAATGCCGCTATTCGGTATACCAATCTCATATTTTGAAAATATCAAATACCGGTATTGAACTATTGGTAATTTAGAGCATGTTATGATCAGCTCTCAGGAGAAAACTTGGAACTGTTATGAATAACGCCAACTAGTCAACTTCTATTAGAAAATATTGGCTGCGTCAATGGTACACAGCATTGCATGTAACAAAATTATTTAAATTATAAAACTTTAAATATTTTTATTACTCTTAATGTTTCATCATTATTATCATTGAAGATTTTGTTTTTATTATTATTATTATTGTCAGGCGTCGGCAAATCCTGGGCGCCAAATTGCTCGGAGGATGACAAAAAAAAAAAAAAAAAACCGTTGGCGACTATTAGATTAAAATCTTTCAGAAGCCATAAAATATTTTACAATTTTCATCGGTTGTTAACAACAATGAATTGATGATAATAATTATTATTCTCATCATTTCATTGTTGAAGCACCAAAAATTCAGTAAATTATTTACAATTTCATAATATTTCTTGGCAGTGTTTGACATGCAGAGAAATGACAGAGAATTTTGACAAGGCTGAACTGGATCTGGCAACTTAACTGCTTTACTGGTAAGACAAATTTTTAGGAGAACGAAGGAACGAAAAAGTAGTCAACAATTAACGCTACCTGCTGGAGCTTAGGTTTAATACATAGGAGTTGGGGTTAAAATTTCAACTATCAAAATTTCACCAAACAGGCAAATGCTTCGTTCAAATGAAAGGGCGATTTTCAGCTGTCATACCTTGGCGGGAGATTTTCTAGTTAATGTTACATCCTTAGCAAAATAATTACCGTTCATTTATTCTTTATACGATATGAATAAGTATGATAGAAAAATATCACAAAATGATAAAAGCAAAGAGAAAGAAGAGAGGGAGAATAGGGGAGAGAGTGTCTGAAAGGAAGAATCATAAAACTAACCTTTCGCACTAAAAATATCAAACAAAAACGTCAGTACAAGACATGGTCTCGCACGTCGCTTCACAATTGTTACGACAGCCCGTCGATATTTGATACTTCGGTGTAAATCTAACTCCTACGTGCCCGCTAACGCTGCAAAAAGATATCTCGCTTTATAAAAGGAAAAAAAAATCCTTTAAAAAATTCCTTCAGTTGTAATAAAACCCAAGAATTATTTTTATATATAAATATAAAAAACACAAAATTTCTTCAAAATTCTTTACCTTCGCCACCTGCACAGTTGAGATCGTAACCTCCACGAGCGCCACCTGGTGTTCGACCTGTGCCCCAGTGCGTCATCAGCATGAGCTTTTTGCGACTTCGGAATTCACCTTTGGCCTCGTCTCTATGAGGAATGTAATACCGAGGCATGGGTGCCCACGTATCGTCTGATGGCAGGGGGTATGTTCGACGAGGGAGAAAGAGAGATGGAATTTGTTAAGGTTATTTCTTCGAGTAATTATTTCACTGCTTTTCGACAGGGTTATTTATTGGACGTAATTTACAGTTGCATAAAATAGCTGGTTGAGGAAACTTATGAAAAGAAAGTTATAGATATTTTGCAGAAATAGTTTCCTTTTAATCCAGCTGATCATGCATCTAACCCTACAAATAGCTATATAGGCATTAGACACATAGATATATAAGCATGCTAACATAGCTCAACGAAACCTTCATTAATTTTTTATGTTCATTTTTTCAACCATGGTACTGTATAATTGATATAAAGATGAATTCTCTCCTACAGTTTCTTCTTATAAGATTCTTCTGTGGTATAGTAAAAAAAAAAATCTACATTTTAGTAAATTTAGTTACATCTGTATTACTATTTATATGCGAGCAACAACCAAACTTGTAAGTTCAGTTACAAGAATTGAAATTTAGCGAATTTAAAAAAATAAAAATAAGAAATAAATAATTGTTGGGGAATAATTTTATACAAAACTCACGGTAAAAAACTTAAATTCTGACTTTTTTTAGACTACTTTCCCCTAAAAGTAAAAACAAAAATGAATGAAGATATGAAAGGCGGCTTCATGCATCGTAAAATATCTGAAAGAACAAAAATTAATTAATGATTAAATAAGAATCAACCAACGTTCTTAAAATACATATTATAAATAAATTATATGTAAAAAAATCATTTAAAAGCGGCAAATGATAGCAATTCCAATATCATTTCTCAACTGATGCTTAGAAAAAATTGCTCTTTTCTAGCTAGGTTCATACATACACGTTTTACAGAATTCGATGTTAGAAGAATTTCCAGAGAGAGTAGCTGAACCCTCCCCATTTCCTCGAAGCCTTAAAAGATAGTCTAAAATTTAATTTTTCAGATTTCAATGCAGAAAAATTTCTTGAGAAAGACCTGAACTTTCCCTATTACCTTAAAGTCACTCAAAATTGTGGAAAATTTCACATTTCAAAGTTCAACTTTGAAAAATTTCCTAAAGGAATCTACGCCTAAAAAATCCCAAAGATAGTTTAAATTTTGTTTAAATTTTGAAACTAATTCGGGAGAAAACGCCAACTTCCTCCCTTCAGCTGATGTTTCAACAAAACTGTCAAAAGTTAAGATTTTTGACGCCAATTTTGAGAAATGTTCTACGAAGTATAATCAAAATGACCTTCTTTTCCTCAACACAGAGATTAAAACTATGTTTTTTGACCTTAAATAGTTCGAAACCGCATTTTTAGGACTCATAATTTTTGGTATCTTTCCTTCAAAGTATAATAAATTGCTCAAAAAGAATTTCTGAGAAGTAAACGTAACGTTTTATAAATTTACTTTATTTCTGCTTTTCCTGCTCTCTTTTTTCAATTAAAACTTCATATCGAGTTGAAGGAAGAGAGGCAGCATCAAAGTCTTATACCCCGCCTCAGGAAAAGTTAAAGATCAGGCATGGATTTAAGGAACTGTTTTGTATGTTAACATCAAGAAATTTGAGAGTTCAATTGAATTTTCGCTCATTATTTTAATGTGCAATCAGTATTTTTCTAGTATTGATTAGTTGTAAAATCAATTAAACCACTTTGTGAAACATGGAGGAAATGGGTCAAATTTTTTGAAAAAAGGTGTGACCTCACCCATTTTGGTACTTAACATAATATACTACCTTATATAGTGATAAAGTCCTATTAATTGTTTATTTATGTATGAAAATAATTAATCCATGGACAGACTTTTCTGAAACTTAAGAAATGTGGAAAGAGTTCGGAAAGGTTGAAAATACTGGAAGCGTTGGTCTACATCAGAGTTTTTCAACGGGGGTCACGGGAAAAATCAAGGGGACCACAGAAAAAATTTCCAAAATTGAGGGGCCATGAGCTTTGCGAAGTGAGATGGGACCATGCTGGTTGAACTGTTTTAAACAGGAAAAATCTTTTAGAAGAGGGAAAAAAATTCACCTGAGTTTGACCAATATTAAACACAGGTACAAATGTAAACAAAATATGTATCTCAAACAGAACCATCACGGAAAACATCGAATGTTCATTGGTCTTTTTTTTCCTTAAACAGCATTTTTTCAAAAGTTGATTTGAAAAAACAATACATATGATACAAAAATACAAACATACAAATTCTAAAAATTTAAAGGTCATCGTTTTCCAAGCAAAACGAAAAAGCAGCAAACGAGTTTATTCTTGATGAAAATGATTATAGAGTTATAAATCTTTCAACTAATTCTTAATTTGAACTCGTGTTTTGTTTGGAAATTAAAGAGTGAAACATTTTATTTCTCATGAAATTAATGATTTCAATTTCAATAAAATATTCTGAAAATTTCCTTTATACTTCATTTTGTACAAAGGAAAACTTACCTTTATATATTTTTACATGTTCAGTTCTTAATTTTATATCCTGAAAAGAATTTTTGTAATTCAAGTTTGCATTTTATTTCTCCCACGCTTATTATTCTCTATTGCAAAGACGTGTGCTAATTAAAATATTTGCCTCTCAAAATACTAGCATTTTGAAATTTCTAAACTACAACGACTATAATTTTTAGAGAAATTTGTATTCCTTTTCATAACAGCTGATCCTTTTTTTTATTATTTAAAAAGCGCTAATGTTATGAAATTGTTAGTATGTGGGAAAGTAAGCTCGTTTACTTCTGGATAATCTTGTCTAAAAAGTAATTTTGTTTTAGCAATCGTAAGCATTTTTTGCTTTCGCATTGAAAGTTTTACAAATCGCAATGCGTAGAATTGCATTCTTAAAATTTTTACAATCAAATCTTGTTTTAAAATCAGAATAATCATTTCTCAGTACAAGTATATGTGTTATTATCTACCATTATTTTCTAACACCAGTTAGCAAGTCGCTGAAATTCAGAATCAGTTTCAACTTTTAGGCTGCAGCCTTTCTCTCTTACAGTAATCAGTTTTGGTGTATCACAGGTGATCTGTATTGATATTTGCAAAATAAGTTGCCAGTGTGAATATCCTATACATGGCAAATAAAACAAGCTCGAAAAATGAATTAACAGAACACACATATACATACAAAACTTTTATATAAAACAAGAGAAGGGCCATGGTGCAGTTTGGTGCCAAAAAGAGAGCCTAAGTCGAAAAAGATTGAGAAACCCTGGTCGTATTTGGGATAATTATGACGTATTTCGTAGCTTTCACTGACGGCCGAGAGCATGGTAGTTATTTAAACAGAAATATCTGAAACAAAATTAAAGTATACGCAACACTTATTTTCATGTCAACTTAAGATTTGGAAAAATTTCGAAAATTTTAAATCAACAATTTTGTATCAAGCATTTTTTTTTCTTTTTCAAACAAAGAGGGAAAAGTCTGTATAGACTCAAAAACACACACAAACACATAGATAATAACATAAAAAAATAAATAAAAACTTTTCGCAGTGAATATTTTCCAGTTGATTCTCAATTTTTACATTAAACAAGCTCCCCAACGTAATTATTAATTCTCTCTTTGAAATATGTTCCCTCTCTTTATAACTTGTGATCAGCAACCCACGCAAATATATTAGCAAACAAAGAGTCTAATATTTCTCAGCGAGTCTTCAATAAATTAGTCTTATTTACAGATACTATTTCAAACATTTACTTTCTGAAATGAGTAACACAGTAACGCCGGCAGAGCGCTACCTACAAACACATAAACAACCAACGAAGAAAAAACCCCAACCTCTCATTTTCGAAGTCCTCCTATACATTATCCCATGACAGCATTCACATAGAAATAAATTCTGTCACAGGCGAATCGTCTGTTAGGTATTTAAAATTCGAAGATGGGACTGAATGGGAATCGTCGATCCATTCCTCAACCCGTCTCGACCCTTCTTAACAAGCACTGAATAATTCATACTTGCCTATGATAAACATTTATAGAAATGAGTGAGGTCAGAAATAGGTTTGAAAGTTGGTGGAAATATCTCTGTATTAACGAGCACGGTGGTCTACAGGTTTTAGAAGTGATTGCTGTTTTGGTTTTGATCCTTGTAGGTGCAATTGCAAGACATTTTTCAAAAAGAGTTAACAGTAGATTAGACTTTCGATAGCGGAATTTGGTATTCCAGTGACGGACTTAAGGAGAGAAAGTAAAATTCTTCTTTTTGTTAAAGTATATCTAATCTCATCAAAAACAACCCTGTTATAAAATTTTCCCCGCTAAGAAAACCTTTAACTTTTCCGCACAAAAGAGAAAACCTTCTTCTTAAACCCAAAAACCCTCAGCCATAAAAAGTTATGATATCTAGTTTGCCCGCCAAGTATCTGCCAAACTATCATCCTCCCTCTTCTTTTTCATCACAGCTACTTCCATTAGAACCTCCTCCCACCTTCAACTCCTCAGAAATATGGATAGATCTTTTAAATTGTTTATCTTGTTTGGCGAGAAGCTTTTTGCTCAACAAGCAACCACTTCACTTTGAAAAGCTTCCCGCCAAACAAGATAAACAATTTAAAAGATCTATCCATATTTCTAAGGAGTTGAAGGTGGGAGGAGATTCTAGTGGAAGTAGCTGTGATGAAAAAGGAGAAGAGGGAGGATGATAGTTTGGCAGATACTTGGCGGGCAAGCTAGATATAACTTTTTATGGCTGAGGGTTTTTGGGTTTAGGATGCAGGTTTTCTTTTTTGTGCGGAAAAGTTAAAGGTTTTCTTGGCGGGGAAATTTTTACAACAGGGTTGTTTTTGATGAGATATCACATCTTTTTGCATTGATATTATTACTCTGTTCTGTATTTTTATAATTGAGAACTTTAAGTCAGAAAATTTTCAATTGAAACAACGCTGTTTTGTGTTTTTAAGGAACAATAATGGCTAGCCTAATTTTACGTCAAGTTATTTTCTGACTATTAATTTTCTATGTTCATTTTGCGAGAATTGGGCGGTTTAAATTTTATTGCAATCCTTGTATCCTCTCTGTTGCAAAGAAAACTTCTTGGATACTAAAATACTATTTTTTAAATTATATTGTTTTCGAGTATTTTTCAACTTCGCAATAAATTCTATTACAGTTTCTTTATTTGACAGATTATTCAACATTTTCATGAAGGTTTCTTTTAATGTTTTACAGCTTGAGGGATATTTTAATCTAGCTTTTCACTTTTTGTTTAATTACATTTTTTCTTAAATCGTGGATTATTTTACGTTTTATGGGATAATTTTAATTGTTTTGTGATTTATCTTTTTCTTGATAGAAGTCTTTGTCTTGTTTAATACCTAGTTTTGTTAAAAAGTTCATTTAAAAAACGAAATAACGCATGTTATCACCAAGCAAAAAAAAAAAAACTAAGTCATTAAATATTTTAAATTTGAATGTGTCAGAAGATCTATACAACTTTACTCGATGTCAAACCGCGGATATCCCAAATTTGCCATACCGAATGCGCATGTTGCGCGCGGACTAAGCTCAATAAAAGTCTTGCTTAAATTAATTGCAAAAATTTTTTCAGCTAACAAATTACTGCAAAGCACGGATATTTACACACGTATTTCATATCTTTTCAATTCATTATGTGTTGTTTGTGAAAAATCCATTAATTTAGAAAATAAGCAAACCAATAAAAAAGTGCTATTTTTTGCTTTCATTTAAAAAGTTATATGTGCCGTATTCATATGCGTACAGTATCATATAATTTGTCACGTAAAATATTGTAATGGTTTAACCCTAGTTTTGCGCCGACATTTAAAATTTCTTCCCTCCATAAATATATCAAAACTGAAAAACAGGGGGAAGGAAATTTCATATCGGCAAAACTTTGGGGGGGGGGGGATCATAGCAGTCTAATCTCATTCATTAATTTGTTTCTCTGCTGAAGTATAAACAAACAACATAGAATCTGAAAACAGAAAGCCCAATGAGCTAAGTCTGCGCGCATGCGCATTCGCTGTGGCAAATTCGTGATATCCGCGATTTAACGTCTAGTTGCAACTGTTGGATATGTTTTAGTTTTGATTGAATTTCATTTCCTAACAGGGGTGCCCACAGGGAGGATTATGGCGCAAGTTGCGCCATCAAAATTTTTGGGGGGGATTTTTTTTCCAGAACTTTTTCTTTCTTTAGAACATGAAATTTTTGAATTTTGGAAACAAAAAATATTTAAACTTTGCTACACTCCCCAGTTTTTCAGAAGTGGGGCCGCCAATTTCATTTTAGCGATGAAAACGAACGAAGAGAAAGGGAATTTCTTCGTTGTTTAAAAAAATTAAAATTGTAATTATAAATGATCAATTGAAATAATAGTGACAAAAAGTATTTTTTCTGTAAAATTTGAACAGAAAATGTAATCTTTTAAAATACAATTTAGGGACATCCATGATTCTATTAAGAGTATCTAAGTAAGAGCCGCGGCTAATGTACGCTTCAAACGTTTTTATTAACGCAAAAAAAAAAGTATTCAGTACAGTACACGCTTCACTAGACCGCAGAGTGGGTATGTCTGCCTAGTCGGAAACGATGGGCTCGGCTCAAATTAAAGTATTGTGCATAGACTAAAATTAACGTATGGGAGGGAGGTAAGGCGACAAAACTAACATGGTGCACGCCTTGTCTCTCGGGGCCCTGGTTATATAAAACTATGCTTCATGGTTCTTCCGTTAAAAAAAAAAAAAAAAAAAAAAAAAAAAAAGATAAATAAATAGGACAGCTTCATTAGAACAGCCCATAGGATAGGGTTCGTCGAAACATTCCCATACGTTTTTTTTTTTTTTTTTGGATGAAAAACATTATCCTGAAAATCATTGCTAGCGGAGAAAAATGTATGGGCCGCCGAAATAAATTTGAAATAGAGAGAAAAATAATAATAATAACAGTTAAATGCAAAGAGAGATTCAAAGTATTGTAATGAATACTCACACCAAAAGTTCTAAATTTTTGAATGTAAAAATCGTAAGTAAATCAAAGTTTGATTAAGAGATACAGGTGGCATATTTAAAATAAAATGAAGTGGAATAGAGACCTAAGGTATCGCAGAAAATTATCATATCTGTTCAAAATGTTTAAAGTCCTTTTTCCAAGGCCGCAAACGCTTGTATTGCAAGAAAGCAAAAATATTAGGGGGGAAATCGAAAGTTTTATTATGGAAAATCTAAGCAAATAATCGTGTTTGGCAAATAAAAATTGGAAGAAAATATTACCACAATATGTTTTTCAGTAATTAAAATTGACGATGAAGATAGGAGGAACGTAGCCAAACTGAAAGGAAGAGTGGGGAACTCCAAACCCTTCTTTTTACGTCCCCAAAGCTGGCCTGGAAGTGAGTTTTTCAAATTTAGGTTTTGAAAAAATTTCGGAAAAATGTTCTCAAACCCCATGCTTTAACCTAACGTCATTAAAGATGGCCTACACCTAAGTATTTAGGACTGCAACTTCGAAAAACCATGAGAGTGCTCCCAATGTAACCTCCGAGAAACGCCCTCTCAATTAATCATTCAGCCTCATTCAAGGTCGAATAAATTTCATCCTTTGAACTTTAATTTAAAAAACTCTCTAAGTTGTCCTGAAACTGTCGTCCTCCAAATATTACCGAAGATCCTCAAAATTTCATTGTTAAGGTTTCAATTTAGAAAATTTTTCGGGGGAGAGATCTCCAAAACATTCTACCCCTCTAACAGTATTAATAAATCGTCTATGATTGCTTTAATTGAATTTCAATTATGAAAATTTGCCATGGGAGGACTCCGAATCTCTCCACCAATTAACATTAATAAAATTCTTCTAAAACTGCGGTTTCTACGGATCGAAATTTTTTTCGAAAAAATGCCTGTCTCTCTCTCGCCAACATCATCGAAAAATGTCTTAAATCTCGCTCTTAGTGCTTCAATTACGAAACATTTCTGGTCGCGAGCCCCTTCAATACTCCCCCCCCCCCCACCTTTTATCGAAGGTTGGTTTAAATTACGTTTTCGGAGCTTTGATTTCAAGAAACTGGCGGTGCAATAAATTTTAACAAAAGAGCCTACAATCGCGTTTCTAAGACCTCAAAATTTCAAAAAATTTCGGGTGAGTACACATCACTCTCCCCCTTAATATCACCATAGATCGTCTAAAACTGCATTTTTCCAACTACAATTTTCAAATTTTTCCCGGGGGAGAGCCCCCGGACCAACCTTTACGTGTTACAATTAGAAATAATTCACAATTAGGAATGTATGCTTGAAGTTTGCATTTTGAAAAATTATAGAACGATGACCCCGAGTCTCTTCCTTCCTTAACATCACCATAGATCGTCTAAAACTGTTTTTCTAATAACAGTCTTGAAAATTCCCGAGGGAGAGCCCCCGGACCCCCTCTTCTGAATATTATCCTTACGATTATTTATATTGCTAGTACTAAGGTCTAGTAATATGACTATCCCTGCTAAACCAGAAGCCAAATCTTCTCTCTCTCTCTGCATATTCGAACATGCGTTTGAAAAAATTAAGGAGCCGCCCAAAAGCGTATCCCCCCCCCCCCAGTTTTTTGAAATAGCGACGGCCCTGGTACTCTTTCCAAAATTTAATGACCGTGTCTCTTTTTCAATTAAAGGAGCATCACAGACGGCATGGAGTTGGTGTCCGTTTCAGAGCTGGATAACACGATTTGATTTCTTTTCAATATCTTATAAATTTTCTGGAAGTAGCATCTGCATGATGAATACGTGTGACAGTGATGAGAGGGAGGGAGGTCAAAAATGTTATATTGTTTGTAATAATTCTGACCAGTACGCTCTAGTCTTTCATTGATTCATTTGCACCTTGACAATCGTTAAGAACTAGTTTTGAAGTCCCTCCAATCGACAACTAATATATTTTCTTCATTAAATAGCTTAAACTTTACTCCCATCTTCTCTACCATTTTTAAACAGATTGTTTCAATTTATCATTAGACGATTTTTATTAAAACTTTTGGTGATGTTGGATTTCGCTGATGGAAGTAGAACAGTCTCTTCGTAAGGTGCTTAAATTATTTTTCGTAAATCATATTTACTTTCTTCCATATCTGATATGTATAGAAGGATATTTGATTCGTTAAAATTCTCGAGTTCTGATTTTCGATGCGTGCAGAATAGCTGAATTCACTTTTGAGGACTTCCGAAAAATATCCGTCATGTGTGATCCATCTTTTTTGACTATGAGACTTCAATTTTGGAAAACTTCCATGAGAGCGCCCCCCACTGTAACGCCAGAATGACACCCTCTTTATCATCAAGAGTCATCTAAAACTGCGTTTCTAGTAATGCAATTTTGAAACATTTATAGGAGAGATCCCGTGATTCCCCCCTCTTTCCTTAATACGATCAAAGACAAGTCTAGAACTGCGTTTTTGGAGTATCAATTTTAAAAAATTGCCTGGGCACCGAAATTCACCTTCCACTAACATTAACTGTTTTTCTAAAGCTACAAGTTCGGAAATTTAAGTGAAGCGCCCCTCTCCTTCCTCCCCATTCTCGTCAACATTAAAAAGTCGTCTTAAATTTGGTTTTTAGGGCTTCAATATCGAGAAAATTCCGAGCGTGCTTCCGAAAACTCTTTCTCTTAACGTCACAAAAGTCGGCTACAATTGCGATTTTTGAACTTCAATTTCAGAAAACTGCTTGTCCCCCAACCATGGATAGCGTTTTTAAGACTTTAATTTTGAAAATTTTCCAGGGATGAGCCCTAGGATCTCTTCTTTCCTTAACATTACCATAGACAGTCTAAAACTGCGTTTTTAGGATTACAATTTTGAAAACAAAGGAAAGCCCTCCTTAACACAACAGTAGACTATTTATAATTGCGCTTTTAAAGTTTCAATATTGAAAAATTGCCGGGAAGGGCCACCAAACCTTTTATTCCACTAACATCACCAGAGATCGTGTGAAACTGGTTTTAAAATTGCAATTTCAAAAATTTTCCCGGGGAGAAATCCCCGAATTCCCTATCTAAGTGACAATAAATTTCCGTTTCACGGTTCATATTGTATACATCTAGTAATGACTCAATCCCAAGCCAGAAAGTTGTCCCTGTAATTATTCATACGTTTGAAATAATAATATTAATAATTAATAATAAGGTGTAGCAAAATTCAGGGGTACCCAAAACTTGTTTACTAAAAGTCCATGTTTTAAAATTAGGGAAGGAAAAGCAGGTCAACAATCCAAAAACATTTCAGTTCAAATAGTATTTGTTAGCGTTACCCCCAGCAGCGCCCCCCCCCGTCCCCGTGAATTTGACTGGAGATTAAACACTCTAAAAACTGTTATGTTTAACCCAATTGGAGAAAGAGAGAAAATTTTTTTTTGGGGGGGGGGAATTTGCGCCATTGGGCTTGGGGGGGATGGGCACCCCTGATTTCCTAAGACAACTTTGGAATAACTGTTAGATCTGTTCTAACCTTGCAATTGCAGTAGGAGATAAACAAACCCTATGAGCTGAGAATAAGTACATAAGAATTTAGGGAAAATTAGTGATTTTCAAACTTTCATTACTCCGGCCCATGATGTCCCTGGGGGTTGAATTTTTGTAAATGTAGATCAATGGACTCAATGACCCCCCAAGAATATGTATACGAAAAATCATTACCGTAGCCCCCCGGGGGCTGTGATAGAACCCCGGGAAGGTACAATTTGGGGGTATAAACGAGGGGGGAAGGGAAGGGGGTCAAATGGCACAAAAGGCACATCAGTCGGGCACAAGAAATGTATGTGCGAAATTTCAGCTTGATTCCTTTTTTCGTCTGGGCTGTAGCCCTGTCAAAGAAAGCGAAAACTTTTTTGAACAGCGATTTTATAACTTTAATACTTCCACCCCCTGATGGTCTAGGAGATTGCAGTTTGGTTTACGGCGTCAGAGGCCACTAGAGATTTAGTGTACCAAAAATCAACTCCGGGGATCTTCATGGGGCTGAGATACAGAGGGGTGAAAAACCCAAAAAACCCCAACTTGTTCTGTCGTGTAATCTTGTTCTCGGTCGCTTTTATTTTCTTTCTTCTTTGGCGGAGGATTTGCTTCTGTTGGCTGCTGACGTTTCGTTTCCTTGGCGGGACGGGACGCTCCCGCGTCCCGTGATACAACAATTTCGTGAAGAAATAAAAGTTTTTTCAAAAGACGAAGTCAAGATTTCTTAGAATGTATTACCGTTTCCCAAAATAACTGTAAACGAAAGTGTGAAACATTTTAAGCAACGGTTGATAATTTCCCTCCTCTTCAGCCTGGTTTTCAATTTGTGAGAGAGAAATGACTAATGGCGCCATCTCTCGATGGTAAAACAATCTATCGTCGTTGTGTTAGGGGCAATGTTGGTCGCCAATTAGCGTCTCTTTTACAAACGACCATCGTGTTCGGTGAGTACAAAAGGACGAATGTTGGAAAGGTCAGTAAAAATTCATCTGCATTGCAAACAATAATAAGGTTAATCTGAATTCAAGCGGTTTTTTTTCCCCTCGGCTTTTTTGTGACACTAGGTAAGTTATGATTTCTTTTGGACACTTAGGGTTATAGTAAGATACTTCCTTTTAGTTTGTGTGAATTTGAGGTGCTGACATCTCAGAATTTTGCTTTTCATTTCAAAAGAAAAAATCGTTTTTATCCCCCCCCCCCTTCCAATCTATTTTTCAAAAAGTTAAGGTTTTATTCGTACGTTTGATGTCGCGGCATTCATGATCCCTTCAAACACCGTTTTTCTAATTCATCCGTACCCACCATTTCTCTAAGCAATTTTCGTATCATTATTTTTTTTTTTTTTTTTTTTTTTTTTAACAGCATTTTCCTTTCAGACAAATCTTTTGGACAAATTGTGAACGAAACAAAATTTTGAAATTCTATTCTTTAAATTTTTTGATATGTTTCTTTGTAATCTTAGTTTTATAAGCAGTCTTGTTGCAATCCTTTTACAAAATATAAAGTCTGTGTTAATGTTTTGTGCTATAAATAACATTAATTAAAATTATTTGCGTCTTTGCACGAAGCATTCCATTTGGCCAAACCACTAGTTAACTTGGAATCAGACGCAACGAAGGGGAAGGGGGGGTCAATTCCATATGCCCTTGGTTTCAACTTAGATTGCCAAACCTTATACCTTAGTTTATTTACATACAAGGACTATCATGCCCCCCCCCCCCTTCGGCGAAGTAATTTCTGGTTCCGCCAGATCTTGGAATGGCTTTTGGAGCTTATTGAATTTAATTGAAAATAGGAACGAAGTGTTTCTGATAGTTTTGAAAAGATATTTGGAACACTTCAATTCTTGGAACAACAAAAATTTCATATTTAAATTAAGATTAATCGCCTTAATCGAAAATAATTATTAACTCAGATTTTTACATAAATTTTCAATCATTTTTCCGAATTCTCAACACATCTGCTCAAGACAAGCCGTCTTCAAATTAATTATCTTGAATAATCCACCTCCAATTACTCAACTCATACCTCCGCGTTTAAAATTCATTAAATTTCCATTCTTCTGGTGCGCTTTGATTTCATTTACATCAGATTCACATCTCATTAATTGAATAATTCATGACTGTTAAATTTATTAAAAATCGTATTTTTTTCCCTGTGAAACAGGGATAGGCTACAGATTTGAGAGTCATATGCTGCACCTGTTTGAAGTTTTCTTATCCTTGAACAGTTCGACTTAGTTATTAGTATCGTCTGCAATATTTTCTTATTTGAGTTTTGCATTGTTTAGAATATTAAACGTAATCAGGTTAGTTGAAGAATCAATGAAATTTAGCGAAAGGGGGGGGGGTAACCGTATTAAAAATGTCTGTGAGCTTGTAAAAATTAATTATGTTATTCAAACGAGACAATCGATAAGTAATAAATCAAATAAATAATGGATGAAAGATGAAAAATATCAATAAGACCAATTGGTTAATCAATTGAAATGTACTTATCAATTAAGGAAGACATGCTACACATCTAGTTTTAATGGCACGTTGTATTTAAAAACGTATATTAGCATTATTTATTCTATTTCTTTCTTTCTTTCTTTTTTTTCTTTTTTTGCGTAATACAGTTCGAAAACTCAATTGGAATAAGTGTCTTATTACAATGAAATAAAATATAGCTGGAAATGAAAAGCAATGATGGATGAAGGATGAAATCTATCAATGGAAAGAATCTAAATATTTTTTTTCATTTTTAATAGTTTGGTCAATTGGTGAGTATTCTTTTCCAGTTTTAGTTGTATTTTATACATATGTGTGTGTGCGTTTTAGTTATCTTCTTAAACATGTTATAGTAGTAAAAGCCTTTTTCGTTTTTTTGGACAAACAAACAAAAAACACTTCTGCTACACACTTCTACATTGTAATTGAACAATAAATACCGCAAAATTATAGTTTTAAAAATTATCCTTAAAAAATTTGCTGCTTATTGTAAGAAGTAGGCTCAAAAATATTGTGAAGTTGCCAAATTTCCGTGTTTAAATTTGCAAATTTTAAAAAGGTTCTTAAAATAATGATAATAACAATAAGAAGAAGAAGAAAGAAGAGAAGGGTAATAATAATAATAATAATAATGTTAATAATAATAACAATAATAATAATTATTATTATAATTATAATTATAAAATAATAAAAATATTATAATAATAATAATAATTTAAATGAAATTAGAAATGGCAAATTGTGAGAATGCTTCTTTTCTGGTCTCGAACTTTGTGAGACTTCATCTATAATAGTATGTTTCATTCAACCATATTCATAGTGTTTCCTTTTTCACAATCACGAAACTTGTAAAAATTTCACTTTCCCAATGGGGTCGTTTCCGAAATTTTAAAAGTATTTTTTTCTGAAAGAGCAAGCTTAAAAACATAAGTTTTGACCGTTTTTTAAATGGTTTGACAAAGTTTATTACTTACAAAAATATTTTAATCGGTGCGCAGATTCAATTTCCTTTTTTACGCTTCTGTACATGACATCACAAGTGATGAAATGCCATTCACCGATGCCATTAGTGCAGAGCGCAATACTTAATTCGTTTCTTTACTGGCAACGCTATGGTTGATAGCAAGCGTAGAGCGCAATATTCAATTCGATTCTAAATTATCGTATTATGGAAACGGAGTAGACGGAAAGCGTATAAACATTCAGCGTGCCAGTGGAATGCGCGTCAAAGTTCATCACTTGTGACGTCAAAAAGACCACGCCTTATTTGAAAAATTGGACATCAAAATAAATAAATAAATAAATTAAATAATAAAAATAATAATAAATAATTAAAAATTAAATGTTTTGAAAACAAAAGATTTTCCTTGCTCTATGTTTTTTTTTTTTTTTTTTTTGCTCATTCTATCAATTTCAACGACTAAAAGTAGTACTTTTGACTGATTGAAACAACCTCATTGTGCAATTTGTGAAGCATTCTTTTTCGTAATGTGAAAATCTGGGATGCATGCACATTTGCAACCCCGATTTTTGAGAAGTGCTCATTTTCGCAATCGTAAAAATTTGTCAACGATCCGTTTCTTCACTTCAAATTTTCTCAAAGGTCGCATTTCTGCTTTTTCATTTTTCGCAGCAGCAGACGATGCCGATTTATTGCAAACGATTTTCTCCTTTTAAATTCTGCTCGTAAAAGCCCACAAAAATCCAACTTCAAGTCGCGCCGTAGAAAAACCCACATTTTGCAAACAACAATAAATCAAACTCCAATCCTCTTGTGCAAACATTCCAGCACTCCATCGAATCAAAAATTTACAGCTAACCTACTCACAAATGCTACTCAAGTAAGAAATCATCCCTTAATCCAGACAATTTAAGCTCCTCGTAAAATTGTTTACTTGTCAGTCTAGCTTTATGGAGTATTTTGCACGGTAGGTGTACCTTGACTGTAGATAGAGACTTGTGAAGTTTATTTATTTCTAGTAACAGAAATTTGATTTAACTTTTATTTCACCCCTCCCACTGTTCTCATTAAAAGCCACTTCATGAGTTTTAGTTGTTAAGACTTAACTTTAAGTCACAGATTAGACGTTCGATAGCTGTATTTGGTATTCTAGTGGCGGAAGGAAAATACAAGCCTTCTTTTCTTAAAGTACATGTATAATCCGAGAACTTTGAAAAGGGGTAGAACTCGTATCGACAGCCTAAGTTAAATTTCGTGAATGAAGAGGGAATCCCAAAAGTCCTTGACAGCACCAGAAAAAACTTAAAAATCCACAGAAAAGAAACAAACTGTCATATAGATATGAGGTTTGTGCCATAATTATATATGATGGAACCCAACTCTGAAATCGGACAATGTCAGAAAAAATGCTTACATTGCCAATGGATCACTAATCAAAGCGATAAATTCAAAATGGAGATTTTTTTCGGAGTTTGCGTACTTGAATTTGATTGATTCGCGATGCGGCTAATCAGTTGTGATCCAAAATCCGATTTTACATTTGGCAAGCGAGCGAAACACCTTCACTTGGAATTGCGAAAATAAGCAACTGCATTTTTCATAACTTTTTCCATCCTTTATTAGTTTATTATGTTTTATTTAACCTCATTTCTTTCATTTTATTTAATCAAATATTAAAAACTAGCGTTTTCTGACATTTAACTGACTTATTTATCCACGTGAATGTGTTTCGCCAGTACGCCAAAAGTAAAATCGAACTAATATCACTAATAATTTGCCACGTCGCGAATTGATCAAATTCAAATGCTCAAGCTCTGAAATAATTTACCAATTCGGACATAGCACTTTTGTCAGTGATCCATTCAGGATGTGAGCATTTTTTTCGGACATTGTCCGATTTCGGAGTCAGGTATAATAGTAGTAACTATTACAAAAAAGAAATACAGCTTACATTTTCCGACTTTAATTGTTTGATATGACAACAAAATAAATGAAACTCGAAAATCTTCTTCACATCAGAGTTTTTTACTAGGTATTCGCCCAATATATTCGATGCATGCTAGAAGTATCTTCAAGTCAGCATTCAAATAATTAAAAATTGACGTTCTTAACCAGTGGGCGCAGTTACCTTAACTCACTTTAGCATACTTTGCGAAAAGTAATATCGCATATAAATGATACAGTGCTGGTAAAAAAAATTGCGTCACCCTCGCACTTTCACAACAATTTGATTATGTGAAAAGTTTTGGTCCACTGATTAACGATGAAAGGGTGTGAAATTCTGCAAACTTATGAAATAAACATTTAACAGCAGGAATCCGATAATTGTTTACGTATATCGGGGCTGTTTCCGGGCCAATGCAAACTGCTGACCCCATGCTCATTTTTCCATTTCTGAACCTGCATGTGAGAATAGAGAAAAAAAATTACTTAACCCCATGTCAATTTAAGTCTAATGGCAAGAGAAAGGTTTTTAAATTGTTACTTACCAGTTTTGCCCTATGGCACGGAGCAGAATCATCCTGGCAAATGACGTTTGGAACTGAAGTAAAATGATCCCGGATAGTAGGAAGCAATTTCTCCTCCGAAATGCCAATATACACCTGAGCGTTTACTGTTCCTTGCACAAAGTGAAGCCCACCAACTCCTTGATTAGAAATACATCCCCAAATCATCTGGGATACTGGATGCTTGACTGTGTGTTGAATGCAGTCGGGAAGATATTCCTCTCATTTGCGGCGCGAGTGATGTATTTTTTTTACCACCACTGTAGCTGTCACAACCCCGTCATTTTAAAGTTTTCCAGAGGAGCAGATAAAGGGTGAATCCATCCGAAAAACAAAGAAAATAACACCAAAATATACGCACACAATATAAAATACATAAAATTTCTAGAAGCCTGGTGGCAATTGCTTCCCGCCCTCTCCCTCAAATGAACATCCTAAACTGCCCATAAATTTAAATAGAATGTATGTAATAACAATGAATAATTCCTCGTGCATAAATTATGCAACAAAAATTTAGTTAATATGTCAGCATAATTGAGCTGTTTCTCTTTCTTGAACTTCGTCATGAAAACTTTCACTTAATACTTAAAAAATCAATTAAATTGCTAACTATTTATATCAGTAAAAACGTTAGCACATTTCGTGTCTTTGTTCCATTAATAATCTTAATTACGCTAATGACATTCATAGAGTCAAACATGCTAATTACGTTAAATTGAATAATTATAAAATATCCCTAATTACTTCAATAAAATCCTAGTAATTTTCTAATGAACTGTATTATTATTTGTATTATTAATTATATTTGAGTATAAAGTATTAAAATATTCGCATTTTTATGTGTTAATATCGATAATTATATTCATTATCAGCATAATCCCATAATAAAAAAAAATCACGCGCTTCAGTTAAAAATTAATGCATGTATTATATACTATCTTCTTTTCATTGACATACAAGGAAGTAAAAATGTTCCTTAAAACAAGGGACTCTTGAAAAATTAGCGAAAAATGTAGATACTTTATTTTTGAATTTCTGGCGAAGACACATCACAACATTCTTGATTCAAACCAATTCAGTTCCCAGTTTTTTCATCGCTTTAATTCGTCCGACCTTTACACGTCAACGAAGTGGCAAGGCACGACGCAAGTGCTTCGAATACTAAAATGGCACCTGCAGAATCTTCAGAATCGAATGTCAGGTGTGAGTACCCCTTTCTTCTCGAACTCTCACTTGATAAATGTCTGAAGAGAGAGTGTTCTTTCTTTGTTTAGTTTGTTTATGCGTTTTTTTTTTTAATTCATGTTGTCATCTGCGCCATTTTGACCAACTACCTCGCTGATTTTTGATACGATATTAACAATTTAAATTATTTTTAATACAGTGAAACATGTGTAAAGTTGACCACTTGCGACGCAGTATTATTGTGGGCAAATTCGACAGGTGGTCATCTTATAAAGGTTGATATATATGATGTAATACTAATCGTACAAGTCAGAATTGGTCAGCTGAGGCAGGTGGTCAACCTACAGGGTTGGTCAACTTAACAGGTTTTACAGTAACTATTAGGTTTTCATAAATACAGTACAGTACAACTTCGTTTATCCGGACTAACTAGGACCTGGATGATCAAAAATCCGGATAATGCGGGTAGTATGGGCAATAAACAAAGAAAATTCTTGAATAAGCAAACTTGGATAAAAAAAAAACTATTTGGGAGCAGAATAACGAAAAAAGTGAAAATTGTTTAAGTTGACCACTTGCGGTGCAGTATTTTAGTAGTCAACATAGACAAGTGGTCAAGTTACGGAGGTTGATATATATGATCCTTGGTTAATTCTGTATCTGACAATAGTGGTCAACTTACAAAGGTGGTCAACTTAACAGGTTTTTCAGTACTTATTAGGATGTCGTAAATACATTACAGTACAACTTCGTTTATCTGGACTAACTGGGACTGGATCAAAGGCTACCTGGATAATCGAAAATCCGAACAATCCGGGTAGTGTGGATAATAAATAAAGAAAATCCTTGAACAAGAGCAGACTTCGACAAAAAACTATTTTGGAGAAAAATTACATTTTCAGTGAAACCACGGAGGTTGATACATATCCCTGAACTAATTGTGTGGCTGACAGTAGTGGTCAACTTAAACAGGTGGTCAACTTGCAAGGGTGATCAACTTTGCAGGTTTTACTGCAACAGTCTAACTGACATTTAAAAAATATCAAAACAGTTTAACATAATTTTTGACTAAGAATTGATCCACTGTCTTCAGGTTCAAACACGTGTATTGTTAAAATAAAACACGGCCAATTTGAAGCTTCATCATTATAGCTCAGCTGCAGTTGTGTGTACATTATACCTTAAATCATTGTACAAACTACCGTACTTTCATGCGTATTATCTGAGGCGGCGTATAATCCGCAGGCTCTAAAATCAACCTGAGGGGAAAAAAAAAAAAACTGAAGGACCCTTCTTACAATCTGCGATTAATACGATGTAAAAAACCGAAGTTGTTTTGATTGAACATACGTTTTTAACTACTAAATTAAAAACGTGAAGAAGAAGAATTTTTAAGAGACAATCAAAATTAATCTAAAAAATAATGATTTCTCCTTGAAATCGTGATTATAGTACGCAATTTTTACTTAAAGGCAAAGAGTCAAGACAACGGATAGCAAGTGGTCTGATCTTGTGCAAATGGAGGCATCTTCCTTGACTGCATGATTGTTTATTTTACACAGCCTGCATCGCGTAATAAGAAAATTCAAGTTATGTAAAATAAACAGCCCTACAATCGCGAAATCCTGCTATCCCTAATCAAATCATCTGTTGGTAAATCCTGCTGTAAACTGAAGTTCAATGCGTTGGCATTGAGAGAAAAAAAATTTCGTCTTTTATTGCAAAAAGAAAGCAAATGAAATGTAAATGTGATTCAAATCATCTTTTCTTCTGCATTTCTTCCAAAAACATTTTCCTCCAGCTACAGTATTGTGCACTATAATTAGCGTTCTGTCCTAAACAATATTTTATGTAAAACGTAAGTCATTGGAGAAAAGCGCGAAAACTACATTTGATTTTATGCAATACAGTGAAGCACCGTTTATACGTTTCTCTTTTATACGTTTTTATTAATTATACGTTTTTAGAATTGGTCCCTGCAGAGTCTAATACACATTAACCTATCTATTATACGTTTTTTCATTTGTACGCATTTTCGTACTCCCTTCAAAAACGTATAAACGGTGCTTCACTGTATATATAATTTAATAATCCAGGTTTTCCCCCCAAACTAGCCAATGATAAATTCAGGCTGGTTCTATTGCGTTTATTGGCGCAAGAGCCCAATTGACTATAATGCGCAAGATATATGTATTCAGGGGCCCCCGATGGGAGATTACGGGAGATGACTGTGACCTCCTAAAAATTTCTTCATTCGGAAAATTTTGTCGGACGATTCGGCAAAATTGTCATCGTTCGGCGAAATTATGAGCTCTATTCGGCAAAATTATCATCATTGACTAAAATTTAGAATTCCATTCGGCAAATTAAAAATTTCCGCCCTTCCAAAAAATTGAGGTCGAGGCTCTGACTGTAAGATAGGTTCTTACTAACATTTCCCCCCAGCTACATTATTGAACAGAATTGTGCACTGTAACGTGTGTAATCTGTGCTAGAAAGTATATTAGAGATGAAAAGCGCGGAAACTACATTAAATTTTCTGCAATTTAATCAATTCAATAACCAAGATTTTTCTCTCAAAACTACCCAATTACACATTTAAGCAATTGAATTACACATTTAAGCAATCTGCAAGAATCATTCAACGAGCTCATCAAACAACCTTGACCCGCAAATGATTGTACGCGCTGAAAATGATAATAATGGTAAAAAAATCAGTCATTTTCTTCCTGCTTATTATCCATTAGCCTTTTTACCAGCTCGGCAGGGGGCGTGTCTACGTCAAGTGACATTCGCATCGCAGCCGCAAGCGGTCGAGTCCGACATAAACATTGCAAAAGAACAGCACCAAAACAATAAAACCAACAGAGAAACTAGAATTTTTAATCCTTCGCGTGCGTGGCAGATGATACACATTTTCTTTTTTTCTTCGGACGAGCTTCGCAAAATTTGTAACAAATACCGTGTGTCGTATGAGTTTAGATGTCTAAAAGAAGACTCACTTTTAAGTTTTGATTTAATTTTCTTCTCGGCGATTTAAAGGCATCGGATTACCAACAGATGGAGAAGAAATGCGTCTAATGTGTGTCTCCGAAAGGGTGATTTCGTTTGGCGCCTTTTCTGCAGAATGACTCATTAAGTAGAATTGCGCTCACACCTGTTGATTTGTTTCAGTCTTTGTCACATTCTGCTGCTCGTGAAAACTTTTATGTTTAGTAAATTAATTTTCCTTTGGGTATGAGACAAGGAAACTGAAACGAAATTAACTATTAGTTCATTGAGAACATAGTTTACTCTCTGTTCGTTTACATATGTTTACATTTTTGTATGCATATATTTATGTAAGTGAATTTCATTGCCAAGCACGTTTCTCTATCTTATTCTTTTTTCCCGAAAAAAATTTATGCTCTTGTTTAACGCAGTCAATTTTTAAACATCAACAACTATTTTTAATTCACTTTTCCCTGATAATGTGTGCTACATAAATAAATGATGAAAACAACGTTGTTTAAGCACATATGATGCTTAGAGAAGCAAGTTGATGTGTGTGCCAAAATTAAAAAAAAAAGGGAGATAACCAATACAAATGGTAGGGGAACCTCTCCTCTGTCTTAGGGCAAGGATATTACTAGTAACCCTGAAAGGTGTTACCACACAACATGATTTAGAAAAACGTTTTAATGACAGTCTACCTAGGAGAGGAACTTTAATCGTGTTTTACTCAAAACTTGAAAATGTCAACTTATCCCTTTGCTTCGCACTGCCTCATATTAGCAAAAATAACGTATGTACTTGTTTCAGGGTTACAAAGACCATTTTCCATTGTATGTGAGCTTTGGGATGAAAGTCATTCAAAAAAAAAAAAACTATTCGTTTTTAAAAGAAAAAGATTGAAACATTGCATTTCTATATGGGTTTAATAAATAATGAAAGGTGCGCAATCTAGATGCTATTAAACTTGAAAATATTTCAGATTTCTCTAATAGCAACAATGGTAAATTGCCGCAGTATGCTGATTTTTTTTCCAAAAAAAACTATTAAAAATACTTTACTAAAAATGTAAGCAAGGAGAATGGATATAATTTTAGTTACTACTTCTACGATGACTAATAATAATAATAATAATAACAACAGCAGCAACAGCAACAACAATAATAATGATACGTAATAATATCAATACTACTAATAAAATCAATATTAATAATAAATAATAAAATAATAATAATAACAACAATAACAGCAACACTAATAATAATAAAAGAAACAATAATAACAACAATAATAAAATTATCATCATTAGTAGCATAATAATAATAATAATAATAATAATAATAATAATAATAATAATAATAATAATAATTATTATTATTATTATTATTATTATTATTATTATTGTTATTATTATTATTATAAATATATTATTATCATTATCATTTATAATTATAATAATAATAATAATAATTATTATTATTATTATTATTATTCTCATCATTAGTATCACTCATCATATTATTATTATCATCATTAGTAGCATAATAATAATAATAATAATTATTATTATTATTATTATTATCATTATTATAAATATATTATTATCATTATCATTTATAATAATAATAATAATAATAATAATAATAATAATAATAATTCTAGAGAGGAGGATAAGGCAATGAAGATATTTAACTGTTACATGGAGTCAAGAAACTTGATTTTAATGGGCAGGCCTTGAGAAAGTTCCGTTTTTAAAATCCGATGATAGTAAACTGCAGTTTTAAAAAGAGTGACAACGAAGCACTATACGTAACCGATATCCAAGACCTGAAATACATTGGGAAAATATTTTTTTTAAACCCTATCTTAATTTCATTAATAGCAGCCTGCTTTTTAACAAGGAAATGGCATACTATTTCAGTTTGGCTCATTGCTATTATTTGTTATATCACCTTGCCAACCACAAGTGGACCTATTTTTCCTTTGAGTCACTACCCGAGGTTTCAAAATTGTGATCAAATAATCATTTCTACCGTCATTACCACCGTCCTAGCAAATCTCATCCTTGATCACTAAGCAATTTCCAATGTAGCATTTTCAACATTTTCGGTCTTCAATTAAAGACATTTAATCGGCTCTTTTGCACTTAAAAAGCATAAATTCTGAAAGCAGCCGCGAGGTAAGACAGGGTGTTGACAACTTAGTGATGATCTGCAACCTCCCAGAACGTTAGAAGGGCCTAGGTTGCAATTTAGCTCTTAAATATCACCTTTTTCCAACGTAATGAATGGCATCACTGATTTGGTCGGGAAAGTAGAAGTAATTTTTCCTCGCCCAATTTTAGACTAAATTCGAGCCCCGAGGTTTAATTACAGTGATTAGAGGGTCATTTTTGCGTAAAAATGCGCTTTTCTCTTTTACTCCAATATTTTTTAAAGAATACTTGATGGAAATAAATCAAACCTGAAAGGCAATCAAAGTAGGGTGTGTTAAATGAGCCTCATTAGCGAAATATTTCTATGAATATAAATAAGTAAAAAATCTTATTTTTAAACTGATCCTATGATATTATAGAGAAAGATAAACCGTTTTAAAGAATAGCGGGCAAAAGGTGGTAAATTAATTTTCATCACAAGAAAATCACACTATCTCCATTTAGGCGCTAGCTAAGTTTGGTTACGATTTACTTCTGGCTTTGTTATGTCACAAGCAGTAAAACCACTTTTAATAACTTGAAAAAATGCCTGCGGAGCGGAGCAGTGTTAAGGCATAGGCCTCTTTATGGGTTCAATCTTTCAAGATGCATAAAGTTATCAGCGTCCGTGTCGTATGAATATAAGATTTTTAAAATTAAAATAAAATTAATCAAACAAGGACGAATTTCAAAATACTTTTGGAAAAAAACTTCTCAAGTGTCGGCAAGGAGTTGCACTTTCTACCCCTGCACAAAAAACTCGGGTGAGTTCTTTCAGGTTGGGTCCAGTTTAGCGAACCTTCTCCCATATGGGGGAAACTTAGCGTCAAAATTTCCAAGAGTGGTAATGGTTATTTGCTTTTCGAGGCGCCATGCGAAATAATTGATGACTTTGTGTCCTTGGAGAGTGCACAAAGTCTGAACATGGTGAGGAACCAATACGCAGCACTATTAGAAAAAGCAGCAACGATATGAATAACTTTCACTCTGATATGTTAATGAAAATGGATTTTGACTATCCTTACTACTATAATTAACAGGAAAATCTAAGTGGAACACATCAAAATATATGAAATTTATGTGCAAATAGCTATAAGATATCTATGGCACTTCAGGATTCAATTCATTCTGTACAAATCCGTTCCATTCCACATGGATCCAATTTATCAGAAATCTAAATAATAACATGCAGTTACTGTAATGAGAATTGTTCTAATCTACTAAGTCAATTCTATAAGATGCCCGTCAATCAGGACCCGATTACTGAATAGACCAACTTGGCCATGGCATAGGGCTCTAACCCTTTAAGAGTCCTCAAATTCCTAAAATTGCTTTAGACAATAATCTAATAAGGATAAAATTGTAAGATTTGACCACAGAGGGGGCACCAAAAAAAAACTGTTAGGCCTAGGGCTTCCCATTAGTTAAATCGGATCCTGCCTTAAGTCAGTTCTTAGAATCTTTCTATAATAGGTCGCTTTGTAGATTACGCAATTTCTGCTTCAACAGCGGACACTTGCTACAACTTTGCCGACAAAATATAAGTGTATTTTGGGAAACCAATTCTTCCACTCTATGTAGGACAATTTTGCAGTGTCGTAAGAAAGTTTCAACCAATAAAATACTTTTTAACAATGTTCAGATTACACACGCTTAGGTGAGGAGTGGGAGAAGCAGGTGAAACAATGGAGTTAGAGATAGAAATTTAGAACCATCCAAATTGAATGACAAATCCTCGAGCATGGTGGTCGTTTCTTTGATCGTTCGATCGTGCTCTGCAGGCGGTTCACGTTCCACACCGAATCTAATCCTCTAGATCCCTCTGGTCGTCAGGTCGAGTTATATCGTGATGATCTTTCGTTCACCCAAAAAAGTTTCTGGAACATACACTGCGACATCGAGTTCTAAATCCGAAACTTTTGGATATAAATATAAAGATGAAAATGGCTAGCTGCGTCGAAATTTTTTGAAGGATCAAGTCTTTACGCGTTGAAGAAATAAAGTATTGATTTGGATCTGATTTTTTAAAATAACATTTCAACTGAAATTTGAAATATCACTACCAATTCGTAAGTACTTATAGCTAATCATATGAACCTCTTGATAAGCAATGACATCTCGGAGACATCAAAGGAGCTGTTACGCCGCATGAGAGGCACGATGGATTGGAGACATCAAAGAGTCAGTCATGGCACATGAAATGAATGACGTCTTGGAAGCTTCAAAGAGCCTGTTATGGCACATAATATTAATGACGTCTTAGAGATGTCACAAAACCTGCAATAATACTCGAAATAAGTGGCGTTTAGGAGCGTCAAAGATTCTGAAATGGCACATGAAATGACGTCCCGGAGACGTCAAAGGGTTTATATAATGGCACATGAAATGAATGACGTTTCGGAGACGCCAAAGAGCCTGTAATAGCACATGAAATTTATGACCGCTTAGAGCCGTCAAAAACCTGTAATATCACTTGAAATGAATGACCGTACGGGGGAGGACAGGGGGGCGGGAGAGGTTAAAGATTCTGTAATACAGTGGAACCTCTCGGAGCGGCCACCCCCTTAACGGCCACTTTTTTGCGGCACGGATTTTTTATCCCATATACTTAATGTTAAAAACACCCCTAGCAACGGCCACCCAATCCTTCTGAACTGCCCCCGAGTGGATGCGTCTATTCCATTTTTCAGGAAAATCTATTCACTTTCTGCTTCTAATCTGCAGCTTTTGAGTTCAAAGAGGAGAATTCTTTTTGGCCTTTAACGAATTCTGATATTTTTGGAGTAAAAATGTCACTCATATACATAATATTAGTTGGTCCGTGTGTACTGGGTTGCAAACAACACTGTTGGAGATCATTTTATGAATCTGGAACTACGTATTGAAATTCTGAGCAATATGAACGCGGAAAATCGGCGTAGAGTACGATTTCGAATTCTTTCCAGCATGAAACAGCAATGGAGAGCTTTGATAATATCACAGCCGACTGGGAGAAATGTCTTCCGGTTAACGAGTCTGCGAAAATAAGCGGTTTCTCAATCAAATCTAATATTAGTTTGGGATTGGTTTAAATTAACTAATCAGTTCGCTGTGTGTAATAAACGTCTTTTGAGAAAGTACATTTTTATGCCTTTCGGGCACTAATTCGGCCTCTGACAGTCAATTTGCGTTTTGTAATCATGAGCAAACTAAACTTTCAACTGAAGTGATTTCGGGGATAAGAAATAAAGTCATCGGAAATTCAGATGCAATTACCAATAAATTGGTTAGAGCAATTTATTTATGATTTTGAATTGAAAAACATTTTGAATTGCAACAAGCACATTTTGAATCCGAATTTAAAAACAATTGTTGGAGAAGATTAAAGTCACAAATTGTATCCTTTCTTCAAAAACTTTAAACAATAGTTAAATAATATACTATTTCCCTTTTAGAACTGTCTCAAACTTCATTCTGCGTATTAGACCTAATACATTGTGTGTTATAGAATTATATTGTAACTGAAACGAAAACCCTTTAAAGCGTCCACCCCCTCTCAACGGTCGAAATTTTGCGGAACGAAGAGGTGACCGCTCAGAGAGGTTTCACTGTAGCACATGAAATGAATGATTTCTCTGGCCCGTCGTACGGAAATTTCCCTTGAAATGAATGACGTTTCCGATACGTCGCGGTTTGTCAAGGGGATGAAATTATTGTAACGCTATTGTAACTGTAATACGTAGTTTTGTTAGTATGTCACGGTCAAGGTGTTAATTTAAGTAGATTTTAAGCTTTTAATGTTTTCTTTCTGGTAACGTTGAATTAAATTTTACAGAAAAGAACAAGAAACAAGCTTTCATTTTGACAGAAAAATGCGTTCATACTGCTATTTCCAGCCTAGCAACAAGCACTTTAAATCATAGATCAAGGACGGATACAAGGGAGGGGAGTTAGGGGCGATCGCCCCCTCCTTGAGCCGAGAGATTGGAACTTACTTCGTGTATATTTTCGATACATATTAAAAAGCAATTTTACCTAATAATCGATGGTATTAAAACAAAGGGAGCTCTTCCCCGGAATTTTTCCGGAACTGAAGTCTTGAAAACACAATTGTAGCACATCTCTTACTACTCTGCGGATAGGGACCGGAACTTTCAACAGGATTTTTTCCGAAAGTGAAGTTTCAATCTCATTTTTAGACGATCTTAGATGATATTAGGGATAGGTTCAAAAGCTTACCCTGGATATTTTTTGAAAGTAACACAACTATAGGACACCTTTGATTACATAAGGATAAGCAATGGGGTTCAGTACAATCCTTTGAAATCTTTTAGAAATTTTAGTTCTTTAGAGTAAAGAGTGAAAAACATTCGCCCCCTCCTTGAACAATTTCTAGATTGGCCTTGTCATAGATTAATTTAAATAAGAAGTATTGCTTCGTCACCCAGCCTGCGGTGCTGGTACAGTTGCTGTACCACACCTAGATATCACCTAGATCTTTTTTTTCCTCTCGAATCTCTTAATTTATCCATGAAAAAATAAAAAAATAGTTTTAAGCTAACTTTTTTTGTAATAAGTAAGACTTTGCAAATATCTTTTAAAGTCATAGAAGACATAAATAACATTTTGAAAATGAATGAAACTTTTTAAGTGAAATGGAATAAAAGAAAATGTTCAAGTTATTCTTGGACTAATATTTTATTCCACATGAGACGAAAGAATTCGAAGTGAAGAGCGAAAAAACAATTTGGCTGCTTTTTAAAGATTTCATGCAATTAAACATTCACTGTGCCCTTGGGTTATTTTTAAAGAGTATTTTTTTTTTAAAGTCAGGTGTTCTTTTTGTCGAATAAAAAGATCCGGATGTTATATCTGCTCTTAAAAGAGCCACAAAAAGTCTGATTGTTTCTTTCTCAAACATTATTCATTCGAGGCACAGGTGAGGCATAAAAATTCTCACATTATGTATATGGTCTTTAAATGCCGTTTTACATTAGGCGAATGAGGAGCCTTTGTTCGCCAAGATGCGCCGAAAAGCATCTCAAACAATTTATCCATTGTTTACGGCTGTTTTTTATAGCCGCATAAAACGGGCCACACCGAACTGTGAACTTGGCGGTCGCCATTAAAACAATGAACGAATTTGAAGAGACAGATGGGTTTTTAACCGTGAGCAATATGGTGGGAAAATAAACAAAGAGATATTCCCTCACTAATTAGTGATATGTGGATTGCCTGAAAGAAACGTTTATCTTCGTAATAAAACGTGCCTTTCTGGTTTGCTAAATTGAATTTTAATTGATTGCGGTGAAATAAAATTATCATTTTAGTAGTGTTCATGGTAGCTGTTTGATGGCGCGTTACGTGGCTTACGCGTCCAATTAGAAAAGCTATGAAAAGATTTTAAGGATATTACTAGAGAATATATTGCTTACCGGCAGCAATTGGGGCAATAAATGTGAAAATCTTTTTTTTTTAATAGTTACTTCAATTTTTGAACAGAAACAGCTCAAAGAAAAGGGAGCTCAATAGCTATGTGAGAGAGAAAAAAAGACGAAATCATAAAACTAATATCAGAGCAATGTATGATAAAAAAAATTTGCACCCCTTCCCCTCCTCCTCCTCAAAGACGATGGTTCACCATCCTCAAATGCCACGGAATACCCCCCAAGAACGAGCCCCTTCCAAAATGAGACCGAAATACCTGTAAAATCACACCCCATTAAAAATTTCAATGACGCAGCCTGCACCACATGCCCCCCCCCCCACCTGGGTCACCCATGTGATTAGGGGTCATTCATTAATTACATAAAGGTCTCTTTTATAAGGTTTTATTTTTAATTAGTATAGCATCATATAATAAATTTGAAAAATAAAAATCTTTGATTTACATCGAACTGGGAATTTTAGTGTAACAACCTTTCTTTTTATTTTACAAAGCAAAATAGAATCTTACGTAAGAATAGACGGGAGGGGTTTGAAAAAACTTACGTATCCGTACATAGGGGAGGGTGGGGGTCAAAGTTTTCCAAAGTCATCCTTATGTAATTGATGAATGGCCCTTAGTTCTGGAAACACTTTATCTTTATCAGTAGGTTTAGAGTTGTGTTTTCAGTCAATGATTTTGGCAGCAGGAAAGAAAGTATGAAATCCGATGTATAAATTAGTTTCGATTTCCCAAATGCGCGCATGGCCTGACCAGAGGTCATGTCAACCTAGTCAGAAAATACGGGACCGGGCTTGGAGGGGCCCGATTTGGAATGGAAGTAGAGTAAATTTTATTAGTTTTATTTGGGAGAAGGGGCCCGGCGACCACTCTGACATGGGGCTTGCCCAGGCTCTCTGTGAATTTCGCTGGTCCGCCAAGGCAAACTAATAAATGAAGGTCGGGGGGGGGGGGCGGATCCAAGTAGTGCAAAAATGATCACTTTAATTTATGAGTAAAAACATATAAAATAATTAAAATCTCAAAAAATGAGTAACGAAATCATAAAACCAATGTCTGTCGTTTGAGTACCGAGAAATAAGTGATAAGTTCTGCAATGACCTCCAGCAATTTAAGAAATACTTTATAGTCACTGGTTCCATCAACAGAAAAATAAGTCTCAACCCTGCAATATTAATTGGCTCTAATTTACCGAATGTGCGTGCTGCTTAAACACATGCGCGGATTAAGTTAGAGGCTAACTGCTGAGTAAAGCCATTAAACGGGAAAGAAATTTTTTTTTGTTTAAAAATGTGTAATTAGTTTAATACACGAAGAGAACGTATTAAATAATAGGGAGTCCAAAAGCTGTGAAGAAGTGAACTCATAAAGTTAGTGGCAGGATATAAGAGAATTTATGGAATACCTTCATCTTCATGAGCAATTTTAGAATTTTTTTTATGGTTACTGATTCCGTCAACAGACAAATAAGTCGGAACCGTGCGAAACAAATTGATTTCGATTTACCGAATATGCGTGCTGCCTAAACGCAACGGCGGATTAAATTCTAACTGCCGAGGGAAACTAATAAATGAAAAAGGGGGGGGGGTCTGCTCATGTTGTAAAAATTAATTTAATTTAATTCATGAAAGGGACGTACAAAATAATAGGGAGTCCGAAAGCGAGAAAGTGAAATCGCGAAACCTATGGCAGGGTGCGGAAAAATAAGTCTAAATAATTGAGAAGGAATAAAAGGTGGAGAGAATGAAGCCTTCAATTCTTGAAGCAATGATCCCAAGTCACGTGACATATTTCAAAGTAAAGTATTTAAAGAAATCATGGTGCCTCCTCTCGCTTCACAAAAAACGTGTCTCCAACTTGTCGAAGTTGAAACATGTGGCATGAAATCTTTGCCTCAGCATTTCCTAAGCCAACGATAGGACATGCTCCCTCCAGTTGCTAATTTCTGCTCTAAGGTCTAAACAGTTTTGGAATAACTTCGCCTTCATCAGCAATTTTAGGTGCGTTCACGGGAAGGGACCCTACGTGGGGGCAGGCTCGTTAGCTTCAATCATTTCTCAGTTATAGTCACTCAGTGTCTATAATGTTTCTTAGTAACAGTATAAAAAACAGGGTATTTGAAAAGTCCATGTTATACTTTAGAAATTCATAGAAAGGCAACAAATTGTCGTATCATTGCGGCTTCCTCCTTTTTACTTCATGAGTTCAGAATTATTTATAAAGTCGTATAAATAGGAAAAAGATAAAAGGAAAAAAAATAAGAGAGAAAAATGTAATTATAATAGTACATTGACCGAAGAACAAACTATTACTGTGACAATACAGCGACCATACTGAAAACTATATATATTTTTATTTTTTTATTTTTTCCCCTTTTTTACGATGTCATAAAAAAAAATTCTTGAACTTATGCAGTATTATTGCTCAAACCGCATAGTGATACGAACATTTGTTGCTTTTCAATGAGTTTTTAAAATGCGCCGAGGACTTTTCGGACACCCTGCAACATTCAAAAAACGTAAATTAGCAACTGCGCTTCATGAACGGTGTACAGTGAACGCCGGTTAATTGAATCAGTGGTTAATTGAATCAACCGCTTTAATGAATCAAATCGTCAAAAACAGGACGAAATCCAGCTTTATTAAAATAGTTGATTTATTGAATCAGTCGCTTTATGGAATCAAAACTGTTTAGAACAAACATGATTCACGGCGGCCACTGTATTTCATTCTGCTATTTTGTTGTGCAAAGGTATTTATTCATGTCTTATGATGTTCCTAGCCTGAATGATATTGCAGTAAAAAAACTTAAATACTGTCTGTAATAATTTACCAGCTCCAATGGTGACCCGAGTTTAGCAGAAAAATGGACTCAGATCGTTGTACCCCGTGGCTCTTCAATTATATTTATAGTCGCCGATTCCGTCAACAGAAGAAAAAAAAGTCGGAACCTGCAAAATAAATTGATTTCGAGTTACCGAATGCTCGTGCTGCTTAAACGCATCCGCGGATTACGTTCTAGTCTAACTGCCTAGGAAAGCTAATAAATGGAAAAGAAATGAATTCTTGAATGGGAAAAAACGATTCAACCTTCCCTCCCTCCCCTCTTTAACGATTCAAATATCTGCTTATTTCGGGCTTTCTGATTGCAGGGTGTCAATAAAATAAGCCTTGATGCTTCACTGAATTTAATTCCTTGGGCGGTGATCTCTACTAAGACCACCCGCGGAGAAATTCCCAGGGACTATTTATTTGGGAATTTTTGCTTCGTTTAATAGTGCTTTGGAAGTAAATGGAAATGTAATGGTTTGTTTGTAATATATTGTTGGGTAAAGCTTATGCTCAGTTGTCAACTCAGCCTCGCTCAATATGATACAGTGACTTTTATTTTTAATTTAGGCAGGGACGCTCCGAACTAAAATTTTTCGGAAGGGGGAAATTCTCATTTAGCCAAATGAAGCTCCAGTTTTACCGAATTGTAAAAACACTTTTGAGAGTTATAAGAAAAATATTCAAAGTTGCTATACCTGTATTATCTCTAAATTTGCCAAATCGTAAGCAATATCCGCCGATTAAGGAAAATTTTGGGAGGTCCCAGTGACCTCCGGGACACCTCTGTATTTAGGGTATGTTCATTAATGATGTGACACTTTTTTTTTCAGCATTTTTGATCCCCCCCCCCGTTACATGTGGCGTTATATGTTTCAGAAAGAATTACTCAAAAAAAAAAGCACGATGTCACACTTTTTGTCCACTTACCCTTTAGTCACAAACTCGCAATTCCACAACCCCCCTACTCCCTCAAAGGGTGACATCATTTTTGTTACTTCTGTGTATAAGGATACGTTTGTATTTTATGAATTTAGGTTTAAGCTAGCACAGATTACGTCGTTTCATGGTGTAATAAAATTCTGGAAATAAAAATTTTAAATAAAATTTGGTAAGAAATCAGCTCTCAAATAGGCACGCAACTTTTGTAGTCAGAACGAGGATATTTCAAATTTTAGCCTGAAAATACTTTAAACTTAATACAGTCAAATCAGATAAAGATATGAACAATTATGACAATTCAAAATGAAGAAATTAATAAAGACAGCATAGAAAAATTTGCGCTTATCTCCATATTACGGAATTGACTCGGTTAAACACGCATGAATAGTTATTTTCAGCTTCGAATATGGATTTTGTAATCGTTAGTCTGCAAATATTGCTTGGCTACGGAAATTTGAAGCCTGACCCTAAGAGTGTTTGTTTCTTCTTTGGGTGTCTGAAGGTTAAAGATAACAGACTAATTTAAAAAATATGAAAGTAAACATTGCACGCCTAAATAGTTGGGGAGTATGGGCAAAGTGAAATGGTAAAATATTTATTCTGCTTTTAGCGCCACCTATTTGGTAATATTTTAACAATATAGTAACACATGAAATCTATTCCAGTCAAGAAAAATTACCTGTGAAAATTAAAGAATATCATAATACCAGCAACTTTCAAACATTGATACTCGTAGTGTAATATTTTGTTGTACGTCAAAAATTATTTTGTTATTCTTAAGTGAAAAGTTCTTGTTTTTTTCATTTTATATATTCATTGAGACCTATTAATACTCAGTGCCGTATTTTTTTTGTTTAATATTAAGCACATATAATTGTTTAATATTAATATTAATACTATTTGTATTTGAAATGCTTTGTATAGTTACTCAAGTGCATGCAGTGCAAAGTGAAATAGTTAATTTCATTTGCTTTTTTAATCTTTTATTAAACGACTTGCGTATTCATTTATTAGTTATTTCATTTACATTCCTTCATTGAATGATTCTCCTATATTTATTCATTCATTCACTTATTTTCTTCTTCATTCTCTATTTTATTCACTCATTTATTTATTTTTTCATTTATTACCTTATTTATTTATTCGTGTATTGTTTCATTACATTTATTCATTTACTTTTTTAATTATTCATTCATTTGATCAAAAACATCTTTAATAATCGAATAAAAAATATTTCATTAGAAAAATATTTTATATTTTACTTTGCCTAGTGAAAAAAAGAAGTGAACATTTCCCACCTTTTTTTTTGGAGATACAAATTTATTGCCAAAATAAAAAAAGTTTCAATGCAAGTTTAAAAAAAAAAAAACGGATTATTTTTCTTTATATACCGTAACTTTCAGAACACATTTCCAACTTGTTCATTTTTAAAAAAGAAATTCATCTTAACTATTTCACTTTGCCCCACATTCCTCCACATTGTAGTATAATACTAAAATTATAGAAAGTAGAAGAAAATTTACAGCCCTTATGAAACAGCAATATACAAAATCTACACTTCTATATGATAACAAAAGTCAGCCCTCAATATTAATCACTCATAAAATAAAAGAAACAGAGATTTCAATTAAAGTTTAGAGCGAGTGTAAAATTATAACGGCTAGGATGTTTCATTAGATTACCGTAGTTATTAAATTTAGACCTCAAAATCATCAAGGAAAGGTTTTGATATTGTCTTCTTCATTTTCATGCCTAATAACACTAAAGGAGATAGATACATTGTATCCCTTTTAATAACTGCTAATTCCTTTTTGAGCACTCATTAATTGTCTAAGACAAAAGAAAGCGTATTAAAAAATACCATTCGAGCAAGCTATTCCTCAAAGATTTTCTTATTATTATTATTTGATTGATCTCAATGCATCAGATGTTATAACTCTGTGAAGGAGACTCGGAGACTTCTAAGAGATCAAATCTGTTTATGACTGTTAATATTTCATAACAAAAGACTTCCTGTAGGAATTCCTTTACTCTTTGAAAAGAAATTCCCTTCCTAGACAGATGTCTAAACACTTTTAATGGTATTGCCATTGATATCATATAATTTTCAAGATAACTGTCCAAGTTTTTCTTTTTCTGTTCGAGTTCCTTGCGTAATTAGCTCAAACATCACGACATGCATTCATAACATTCAAAAGGAGTGTCTGACAGCATTATAGAAAAACCTTCATCTGCGCATCCCTGCGACCAATCACGCCGACGCATCGCAAATAGCGCGGCGTGTGGTCTTGACACAAAAATACTGCTGCCACCCCCGAGATCAAAAACTTTCCACTTCACTCTTTCAGCACTCGGGGGAAAGTCTCTCCTTGCCATTGACAAAGGGGCAGAACGAGAGAGAGAGAGAGGCACAGAAAGAAATATATTTATTCTGTATCTTTTTTAGTCTAAGAAATGGCGGATCAAAATGAAAGGAGGAGTGTTGACCCGCCTTGTCACAGGACAACTCAAACTTCATTACCAGGCGACATCGCGTGACTCATTGTGACGCATTACTTTGGCCCTTCTTGGCGCCACCTGGAAGGCTCTTTGGAAATCTTAACCATATGGTGTGTGTGTTTTTTTTTAACTTGAATAATAATTCGAGTATGTTTAGGGCAACGAGATAGTTAAGAATCGACATGCAGGTAAAAAACGGTTAGAAAAAATGCATTACACAATTACACATATGGCTAACATGTAACATATTTTCAGGGAATAGCTTAATTAAATGTTAAAATCACGACAGAACAGGTCTATCATTCTATCAATGAGGGGTAATAGAAGGGAGAAATCGGCCTAGGGGTGCTCCGAAAGTAAATTTTTGCGTGGCGGAAATTCTCTATTTGTCGATTGGAGAAACCTTCCCTCCCCCCTAATATGCATCTTAAAGTTGCATTTTCAGAGCTTCCATATCAAAAACATTATTAGACAGAGCCTCCGAACCCTCATCCTTTTCCAAACGCTATCAACGCGATAGCCTGAAATGCGGTACTAAGGGTACAATTTTGAAAGTTTTCCGTGGGGTCCTCTTGATTTCACATTATCCCCAGAATTAGGTCAATTTCAATTTCGAAAATTTTCCGAAGACCCGAGGGCGCGCCTTATATTTCCTCTCCCTCCTCTTTTCCCTTAAGACCGGATAGAAAGCCTAAAATTGTGTTTTCAAAACTTAAATTTCAGAGAACTTCCGAGAGACGATCCCCCCCCCCCCACCCCCGCTTTTTTTCCCTTACGTCACCCCAGAAAGCTTAAAATTTTGGTTTTTTGGGATTTCGAGGAAAGTGTTAGCAGAGGTGAAAGAACACAATTCATTGATAAATGAGGAAAATTAATTTGACATTATTAGTACGACTGGCAGGGGTGCTCATTCCCCTTAAGAGCAAGGGTGCACCCCCTTCCCTAAAAATCGCGAACACACCTCAAAAGCAAGATTCCCCCCCCCCCTCCCCAAAAGGGAAAAATACCTCTCAAAACAAACTTCTCTAAAAGTTTCAATGGCGCAGTCTGCGGCATGATCCCCCCCCCCCCCCACCTAGGTGGGCACCCATGCGACTGGCGTATAAATGGAAAACAGTTCGTAATATTACAGCAGATCCTCGAAGTTTTTACTTGCAGACGCGTGTGTATGTGATACCAAAAAAGCACTCGATTTCAAACACGGTTACGGTTGAACACATTATTTGGTTTGATTGTAGAATAAAAGTGTCACATGTTCTGCTGCGGTGATTTAACACTCCTGTGCCTAAAACTGTATAAAGAGAATTTCTACAGAACTTTTCATTAAACCTGTTGCAATTATTCATAGAATCTGTAAGCAACATCCATGTGCTATTTTGTAATCATTATCAGTGTACCATATCTAGATTTTTTCCCCGAAAGCTCAAAAATTATTTGTTTTTTGTTTCAACATAGAATAATTGCGTAAAGCATCGACCTTTTTTACTATTTTTTCCCATTAAAATTTTAGTTCTCTACGGACAGTATAATACGTCTAAACCATATTTAAAACCACTAATTGCAAAGAGGATTATTGGTTTTTGTTATGAAATTATCTCTGGCTTCAGGAATTTAAATATCTAGTTAAAAACACCGAAAATTCAGCCCACATGAAGATACTTTTAGCTGTTTCTATTGATTACTCTTTAATTCAAACGATATACCATGCCGAAATCAATATTTGCCCACAGAATTAAAATTATAAATTTCATTAGCTAAAGAATATGCGTGTTACTTTAATTGCATCCTTTTCTCCCACCTTTAGCAATTACGTGAACAACTGGATTCCGAGAATATCTAAAAGGTTTATCCTAATGAATATTTATCTGTTTTTCTTTCTAATGAGCTCCTAATTGAAACCTAGCAGTTTTCTTGACGTTGCCAAGATAGCCGAAAAAGACTCCAAAGAATTATGACAAACCGCCTTTCCTAGAAACATCAATCCAGCAACAAGTTCATGCGACATTTGCGACAAATAGCCCCGTTGACAACGAGCAAAAGCATCTTTCCTTGGAAGGATGGTGATAAATAGTGACGGGGTATGGGGGTAACAGATGGACAAGTTGTCTGCGGATTTTTGCGCGACGGGCGCAAAAACACGCCAGGGTGGACTGGAAAAACATTCCGGAATGATGATTAATGGTAGGGTGAGTGTCCTCAACAACCCTTCTAATATCTCTTTTTCTTCAAATGAGCCTGTCAACGTCAGATTCCACTGGTGATGAGCCCCGAGAATATTTGTCGAAATGTGAACCGAAAGTATGTTTGTTCTTTGAAAAGTGATCCGAGCCTGGTTTAACATTAGGCCCAGCAAACCTGGCCTAGGAACCTCAAAAAATTGGACCATAATTTTTCTTCGGAAAAGTGGTTCCCTGTAACTCCGAAACACCTATCTAAAATAATATTTTACTTTTGTGCGTTAAAAAGTTGTTGATTAGTATTTAGTTTGCTTGTTCAGGTGTTTAAAATAAAATTCGATGTATTAGATGTTTAGCATTGCGGCTTTCACCATCAAAACAGTTATTTCTGCTACCTAGCAATTCGCTATTGTAGTTCACACCCTCAGTGCACCCCAATCCGTAGAGTAAGTAATAACAATAACGAAAAAGGTATGTGATCGCATCTCTAAAGCACTTTCATCAATTGCGTTGTTCAAATGTGTTCAAGGATTGTCTTCCGATCTGTCGGGTCTGCTGTCCTAAAATTGTTCATTGGGCTCTGAAAGTACTTCAGCTGAAACAAAGTAATAGTGTTTTATCCTGTCATGGATGTAATTTATTGCCTATTTTGTTACTTACTTTCATTTAAATATATTCCTTGTTTTAAAGCATTTCATCTAATTTTCATGCAATTCATTTTACAGGTGTTTCATATTGTTTTCTTTTTCTCCTTTGTATTACTTCTCCACCCCCCTTCCCTCCCCCTCCCAAAGTTTTTGTGTGACCCATGCGTAAAATTAACATCTTTAAACATTAGAAAAGCAACAATAATAATAATAAATAAATTTAACAACAACAAAAAAAAAAGTACAAAAGAAATATTATAGTTCAATTTAATAGCGTTATACACCTCTCCCGAATAACAGCTCTAACTATTCTGTCTTTATAAGGCCTCTTAGAATATTTTGTCCTTTTACTACGGTTTAAGTAAGAACATCACCCATACAATTTCGCTTGACCAGATACAAATGTCACCTTCAATAGTATTCCTTTAACCCCCTAGCCAAAATAAAGCACCTACGGAAGCGGAGGACCTATTCTTTTCCTAAAGCTCGTTTCCAATTTCTGGGCCGACAATAAACGTATATAATATTTTTGCGCAATTATTATTGTTCCAAATGGCCGCTAGTAATTCCTTTTCATCGGTTAAGGTGGTTTATTGTTTCTGGCGCCAAAAGTCTGTGACGGAATTTCCTGTTACACTTGACCGTAGCGCATCCGGCACTTCTACTACAGTTTTGGCGATCCTTTTTAGATCCATCCATTCATAACAACTGTTGAAAAAAATTGTGAATGAAATTATGTTGTAACAAGCACTCCGGAGGAAGTCCATGGTTGAAGTCCGATATTCACTACATAGCGTAAAATGGGAGCTGCCGAGATATGGTTGAAATCAGATATATTCAAATTTGGGATGCTCCCGTGGAATTAAATTACTTCGTTAGAGCATCCAAAGGAAGCCGCGATAGTGTGGGACATATTTAACCTGGTGGCGGAAGTGACTTTTGGATTAAATGTTGATGAATATTCAAATGAGCGGGACAACAAAGCGACGCGACGGTCTATGCAAAATAGACTTCAAACGAGATTTCAATGTTGCTGGCCGGGAAGAGTCAACAGTTAGGTTCATCCTTATTTGCATGCGTCAGGTTCAAGTTATTAGTTTGCGCACGAGTTCACAGGCTATAAACCTGTCCGTTAGAATTAACCAATCAAAACCATTTTTAAGTTATAGACGGGATTTCTATTATCTGTCTTGTTCTGGGAAGGATGAATCGGGAGTGATACGGAGAAAACTTAACTAAGCCGGAAATGTCTGGAAGCCTTGATACTTGTTTTGATGTTTTAATTTATGCTGAATATCAAGCATCAGCTTTGTTTCGTGGGTGCTTCCGGGAAATTTCAGAAACGTTATGAATTTTGAAATCTAAATCCCCGGATATGCTAAAAACGTGTTTTTTAAATTTCCCATCCACCCGCCCTTCCACCTCTCTCCCTTTATCCTGTTTCAATAGCTGGACATCCCCTCAGTTTCTCGTAATATAGTAATTGTTCTTCCTCTGTTTAAAATCTTGGTTTTCTACATAGCCTATTTTTAGCTTACCTTCCCGTAAAAGTAAAAGAAAGAAGAAGGGGGGGGGGGCAGGAAATTTGACATTTTGAATTCAAATTATGTTCTTCGCAATCACGAGTGAGTGTTTGCAGGCGCGCGCCGGCGCGCGTGTGTATGCAGGTGTGTGTTTGTTTGTGTGCATGCGTGTGTGTATGTGTATGTGTGCGTGATTGTATACGTGCGTGTTTATGTTTTAGACGTGTGTGTGTGTATGTGTATGTGCATGTAGGCTTGTGTGTATTTGTGCAGGCGCATCTGTGTAGGCGTGTCTTTTTATGTGTGTAGTGGTATGTGGGTGTGTGTGTAGCAATGAGGCGTGTGTAACAATAAGCAAATCGTGATCGCTCGAAAAGCATGAGAGAAGGCCTAAATGCATCTTTGGCATATCGCTAGTATAAAAAAAAAAAAAAAAGCCAAACAAAAATAAAATATTTAAAATTATATCGAAAAATAAAAAAGGGGAAAGTAGGGTTTTGAGATGGGAAAAATGAGTGAATGTCTCTTTGACGATTTACTCTGACTTTGCAAGCACCGGCAGAGTTGCGGACTTTGCGAGAAAATGACCGACTCCGACTCCGATTCTTGGAATTTCTTAATTTAGGTTTCCGACTCCTTTTTCCAAAGATCAGTCATCTCCGACTCTAGGACTACGAATCCGCAGCACTGGTATTTACTGTGAAAATATTGTTGACATGATTTGTGTTTTTTTCTGATGATGAAACTTTAATAATTTTTTATTTACTTTCTGAAGTATCTTTGTTTATATATATATATATATATATATATATATATATATATATATATATATATATATATATATATATATATATATATATATATATATATATATATATATATATATATATATATATATATATATATATATATATATATATATATATATATATATATATATATATATATATATATATATATATTTTAATATTCGGCAATGGGGGGGAATAAAATCCGAGGCGTTTCATTTTTACTCGAAAGGAAGAACTTAAGAAATTATTTTTTTATTTTGATAAAATGTATTTATTTTGATGAGCTTTTTGTTTTTAATTCTTTTTTTCTCTTTTTGATGGCGATTAATGAATTTTTTTACAAAAAAAAAAAAAATGTATTCGCTAGCAATAATTGTTGTGGTGAACTCACAAAGAAGTCAAATGAAATATGTTACAACTCTGGCACAGTGGGACTACTGTTAGACGTCACAATTCTGCCAATTTTAGACTGTATAACAATTAATATTTACAGTGACGTCTCTGTAACTGCGCAGCGACATATTATGCTGTCAAGACCATATGCCATCTTCTTCAAAAATTTTCCGTGATTTCTCTTTCGTGATGCGAAAATATATTGGAGAACTTAACAAAAAGAATAGCTGAGTCCAACATCGGTATAGTCAGGCTGTGTTAATATAAATTCCGATGGACGGTTGATTAAGCGATTCCGTTTATTATTATAGAGGTGAGGAAAATCGATTTGACAAAGAACATGTCTATTTTACGGTTAGCATCGTCATTGCACATTTGGCGGTCAGTGTAGATCTGGACCTGTGCAATTGGAATCCCATCGTCAGAATTATAAAAATGTTTTCAGAGAAATAAAATATTTAATGTTCTTTAGAATGAATCACCATTTCTGTTTTGGACATCGTGGGGAAAAAAAAGCTTCAAAAATACAAAGCGCACTGAAAAACACGTAGTGCACAAAATTGAAATCAGAAATAGTGAGCGATAGAAGGCTGTGTTCATACTTTTGTGGCTTTGCCTTTTGTCTTCAATATGATGAAATGGGAGATGAACGAAAAGCCTTCAACTTGACGAAAAGCTCTTTCGTCGTGTTGAAGACTCATCATGTAGCGCATGATTGTAGCCGTGTAGGCACAGCTTAAAAATTTCTCTCAAGGTCAGGTCTCCTCTTCTCGGAACTAGATAATGGTACTTTCGAGTAATTTTTGGGAAAAAATTCAATGAAAGAATAAACAATGTATATGAAATTTAGCATTAGCGAAAGTAAGAAATACAAAATACTCCATCCGTCTCAACTTAGTCGCTATATTTGGTCAACATTTTGTCCATAATTTAGTAGTTACATTTGAATATTTTTGTACTAGATATTAAAACTGACAACTTTATGATTTTATTTAAACATTATTTAAGGTTCTCAGGATGCCATACTATCAAACAACAACATTTACTTGCCAAACATTCTCACCTTGAATCGGTACCAAATTAGTTTCAAAAATCCAGGGCTCTCACACTCTTAAGCCGCGCTGCATTTTGTTAGGACTCTTCCACCAATAATGGCATAAAAATACCTACCAGCTAATGAATCTTGAATTAATTAGGAATCATACTGATCTTTTTGGTACTTTGGTGATAAAGTCCTTGCAAAATGATGCGTGTCGAACTCTAGATTTTTGAAACTAATTTTGCACCGATTTAAGGAGGAAAGGAGGGAGTTCTTGGTAGAGGGTTTCAAAAAGTAAGGTAACAAGAGCTAGGATAAGTGTGTAGATTCCCTGCATAAATAAAAATCAAGCTGAAGATGACGAAGATGATCAGAGCTTTCAAATGGTGCCGATGGATGGAGCTGGGTGTCCAGTTCACTAACAGGACAAAATGTCAATTACATGATGACTTGACATGAACACATTGATGGAAAACATGTAACTACAATGAAACAAGAAGTGTGAAAAGGGTTTTGTTTTGGGAGGTATTGGACCACCCTCGTTACAGCCCTGACCTCGCACCAAGTAACTTCCATGTCTTTGGACCCTTAAAGAAGGACTTGGAGGTCCGGCATGGCAGCTTTCTGACATCATTTCTTCTATTAGTAGATACCCTGCTCCATCCACCGTTACCATTTGAAGCTCTGATCACCTATGGAATCTTCTGTGTGATTTTTATTCGTGCAGAGATTCTGCACGCCCGTTAGAACTCTTGTTACTTTACTTTTTGAAATGCCCTCGTAAATGTTTTTAATTGATAGTATACTGAATAGTATCCTTAAATCTCTAAAAAAATTTCAAGGAAAAGTATAAAGTCAGTAGTATCAACAATCAGTGCAAAAGTATGCAACTGTAGCAACTAATTTGCCCCGGAGGGAGAATTTTAGGATTTAAACCAACTGAAAGTGAATCTACTTTCCTCGGGGGCCATGGTTCATTCACTATACTTTCCCTCATTCACCAAATGGTCTTATCAAGATTCATTCGGAAGAATCTAGAGATGGAATACAATAACCACATAAGGTGAGATAAAGAGTCCAACCACTTCACAGCAGGTGGATGTTTTTAATTTGGTTCCCTTCGTGCGGATAATGAGCGGATAGGACAGGCAAAGCCTCCTCTTATTCATCCACGTGTCGACACCCCTCCATCGCCTGGTTACGTATTCTTCAAGCTAGTCCATCCGTGACTCCTGCATTCCACAAGTGTGCCCAAGCATGAGGAGAGGACATTGCTGTTTCGGGGAAATTTAAAATTGAAAAAGAAGGAAAGAGAATTGTTGTGGAAAAAAATGTACTCAGGATGTGCTGATTGTTTTCGTTATTTATGTTTTTATAGATCGGTTTGATATTAAACTAGTGGTGGAATAGTACTTTCCGTTGCAGCTGAGCGGAAAGTGGATCTCCTTTTGAGTTACCAGAAGTCGTTAATCATTATGATGGCGTCTAATTATTTAAGAATGATGAATCAACCTTTAACGTTGGCTCACGGGATTCGCTGAAGACGGAGTCATTGCAGTAGACGACAAAAGTCATTGATCATTTCATAATTACAATATAAAGTAACCAACTTGAGGATGACATTCATCAAGGGAAGTCTATAACCAGGCATAACATTCATACATGACGGCATTCGTGCCGGAGATGATCAGAAATAATGTTTCCTGGCAATTGCAATTGTCATTAGATTTTATCAGGTTTTCATTACATTGTGAGGAATAGAGGAACTGGTGATAAAAATTAAGAGTGTGGCAGTTTTGCGTGTGGCAAACAAATTAGTTTCCTTGAACTTGCATAATGTGTCAATGGCGGAGAGAGTTCATAAAATCGTTTCCGTTGTCATTACAATTTCTGCACCATAAGAGTTATTGACATGGAACATCTAAAGAAGGTGTGCTACGTGGATTTCAGAAAATAGGTTGCATGACACTTCTTTTTCATAATCTAAGTAATAGATTGAAATGGTAAAAAGTAAATAGATTTAAAAAATGAAATAAATGAGAGTGGTAAGTTAAAAAATAAGAATGATAGTACTTAATAAATCACAATGATAATACATAAATCGTTGTTGTTAAACGTAATAGCGAATTCAGCAAAAAAAATTTTGGACAAAATTAAGGAAATGTTTCTGGTTTTGAGAAGAGTTTTCTCTTCAATAATGTATCACTGTCGTTCTGTACATTTCGGTTGTATTTGGTTTAAACATAGAGAAGTCCTCTATTTCGATCGTAAGTTATATCCAGTTTCGTTTTCCGACCGCACTTGAGTTAAATGAGCATAGTCACTTTGTGTGAGCAGTATAGAAAGATATTTAGTATTAATATCTAGTGGTTTATTTATGGCATGTGTTACGTATTAGTTACATTTTTAAAGCTAAAATAATGTTACAAATGGACAAGCACAAAAATATTTCGCTTGATAATGATAACAATATCAAGAGCCATTTAGCAAGGACTCCGACTCCGGGAATTTTAGAGCCTTTGACTCCCAATACCAACTTCTTTACCCCAAAATCAGCCCGACTCTGACGCAGAAGCACTGGCAGAAATGCGGACTTGAGAGATAATGACAGACTCCGACTACGACTCTTTTAATTTTAACCCTTCTCCCTACTCCGGCTCCTTTACTCCAAAATCAGTCCAACTCCGACTCCACGACTAAAAGTACGACTCCGCAGTCCTGCTTTTAAGATCTGCTCAGTGCACATTCGTAAAAATTGCAACTTAGAAAATTTTCCAGTTGGACAGGATGAGTTAGCACACTACTCGATCAATTTGCATTTATAATTTCGTCCTACCTCAAAAAGGATTAACGTATAAATGTGAACATGTCCTGAGGCCCATCATATAAATTTATTTGAAAGAAAAATTAAAAAGCAAAGATTTTAAATTAAATCACCAAAGCAAGCAATGTTCAAGAGTTTTTCCCCCCCTCTCTCTTGATACTCCGTATTCCGCGCTTCTTTATCTCGTGACGAGAGTGAAATATTCTTGACAGTGTAGAGAGAATGAGATTTTGTTGAACTGCTGAAGGAATTAAGAACTGTGGAGAATGTTGAATTTGAAAACAAACTGTTGGTGGAATGTAAATTGTAAACACATAATTGGTGAAAACCAATACTTTTTTTTTCTGCTTATTTACCGCTTTTATGTTCAAGACACACTCAAAAATTTGATACATTTCTCTGGAATTATTCCAATCTCTCAATAAATTTAAAAGTATTGAAAAACGAAAACTTAACCATTCAAAAACCAAAGAAAACCATTTTATTGTCTTCTAAATCTTCGCAATTAGAGTTTATTTCTCTTCTTTTTTCATCTTTATTACCTTGGCTATCTTCGATTAATAATCTGATGAGTGCTCTCTTTCATAAAGTGCATATAAATAATCCCAAATTTAAGAATGTTTCGACAAAGTTTGTTCTTTTTTTTTGAACTCTCTTGCGGAGTATAAAAGCGACTTCGTATGAGTTTGGAAAGAGGAAAAAACAATTTAGTCGCAAACTACATCTTCGGAACTGCGAGCTTCGGAAGATAGTACTCGCGATTCGTTCTAGGACACTAATTCATTCACAATGCTGGCTATGTCCTTTCAAAGGTTGTACTTTAATGAATAGAAATACATCATTCTCAGAGAATTTATGATATGAGTTGATTCGAATCAGCAATCAGCAAGGGCGGATACAGAAATTTTTTAAGGAGTGTGCGATTTTTTACCTTACCTCCTACTACGTATCTGATTTACACTTGCTGACGAAAGGGGGAGGTGCCACATTATTTTTATTTAAAACAACTAACATATAGAGGTTTAGCCAAGGAGGTTATCGAAACGATTTCTTTCCTTTTGGTTTGATAGAGTTTTCTCAAATAGCGTTTTAGAAATTCAATGTATGAATATTTTCGGAGAAATGTTTCGAAGCCCACTCTTCTTAACACTGCCTAAAGTCGTCTAAAATTGCGCATCTGAAGCTTCAGTTTCCAAAAAATACCAGAGGAATGTCACTGAACCCATTCCTACCCCTTAAACTACCTGAGATGTCTACAATCGCGTTTTTAATATTTAAATTTTGAAATATGCCCGGGGGAAGGTCTCCAAACTCTTTTTCCTTGCATCACAAAAGCTCGTCTAAAATTGCCTTTTTGAGACTTCAATTCCAAAAAGTTTCCCCGTTCCTTTCCTTAATGTCACACCAAAGATGCTTACACTTTCGAATGAGGACCTCAATTCGGAAAAAATTGCAAGGGCAAGGTCCCTCAAGGGAGGGACGATCGCCCTCATCGCCCATCCCTTATGTCCGTCTTTGGAAAACAGCAATGCTTATCGGATGTAGAGTAGAGTTTGCACGATTCAGAAATCTGGAAAAGAATTTTTACATTCCATGTAAAAGACGGATCTCATTTTCAAGTGAAAGTATATTTCAATTCATCGTTATGTTGGGTAAATTACAGTAGAGATTTACATTTATTTTACTCACTAGCGCAGTCAAAAGTTTCCTTCTCTGTTTATATAGGGGAGGGAGAGAGAAGGCTATAACAGTGTCTTTTCGTTAAAATACCGTATTTTAGGATTGCAGGGAAGCGGAGTCAGAGGAAAAATTACCGACTCCGACTCCGTACCCTAAAATCACTCCCACTTTTATTCGGTAGAGCTTAGCGCTGGCAGAGTTGTCAGCATACTTGGACTCCGACTTTTGGAATTTAAAACTTTCGACTATCAGCTCCGACTCTTTTACCCCAACATCAGTCCAACTCCGACTGCTCAATCCCAAAGACGGGTACAAGGGAGGGGCGATGGGGGTGATCGCCATTCGCTTTAGGGATCCCGCACCAGCAAATTTTCCTAATTGAAGTCTTAAAGCGCAAATTTAGGCCATATTTGACGACGTTTAGAAATGGGGTTCGAATTCGAATCTCCTTCTCGGAAAATTTTCAGAGTTGAAGTTTCAAAGATACAATATCAGACGATTTTTGGCGATGTTAGGAAAAAGGAGTGTGGAGATTTCCACCGTGGGATAAAAATATTATGACCCCCGCCCGCCCCCCCCCCTCCCAAGCATGTTTTAGTTAAATGCATTGTTGAGATAAAAAATCAACTGCCCTCCTCCTTGAAAAATGTCTGGATCCGTCCTTGCTCAGTCCTGTAGAATTGGCAATATTCTGAGGGTATCCCTTCGCCTTTTGCTGAGCCACTGGTGCTATTTCAAAGGTATATTTCAGTGAGTGGAAGTAGAGTCGTCATGGAATTTCTCATATGAACTGATCCGGATCAGCAAACCAGTAATTCTAGACAGATGTCGAGTCTATTCCTAATTAAGAACTGAAATGGTTCCTTTTAAATTTCCACACTTTCTTGCAGTGACCCTGGCGCAATGCTCAACAGGTGTCCGCTCTAGTACAGTCCCATTCATCGACTTTCATTCATAACCAGTGTCTTGTGAATGAAGAGCCCTTCGCATGCAAGTTCCGAGACAATGGCAGCCTACACCTGTTGCGGGGGTTCTTTTGTCAAAGGCTTCTTCAAGATGCGTAACGAGCGGTCAAGCATTACCGGAAAGAAATGTCCAGCCACGCCCCGCACTTACCATCTCGTGTGTTCCAGCAGGAGACGCCTTTTGGACGCCCCCTTGCCAACGCAGTAATTAATCACGAAAGAACAAATTGCACATTGCTCTTGCAAAGCGGGGGATTTCTTCCATGTTACAGCTAATAACTGTGCATAATGTATGGGGAAACCATAAATAACAATGCACGCGTTAGTGGATGAAGAAACGAAACTGTTAGAAAACAAAAGGATTAAGAATAGAGATAAAATTAAAAGTAAAATAAAAACTGTATTGTGATTTCTGGTTATTTTTAAGGTGTCAAAGATTTACCTTCGGACAGAAATAATAAACTCAAAAATCAATCACTCACAAATTCCCAGATCATACACTCATGCGTTAAAGTGAGAGTTAAAAACTCAGAGTTAACAAGGAACATTTTTATTCAGTGCAAAAATGTTTGAGCTTTGGAATATCAGAAATTTGAAAGGCTGATGACAATTAATTTGACCTTTAGACGCTCATAGATTTTTGCATTGATACAGGGGATCTTTGTTAACCTCGAAATACATGCCAGTACTTTTATTGCTTTTTCTGCATTTTATTACTTTGACTTCTTCATTCATATATGATATGTAGCATAATAATAATACATCATAAATGTGTAGTAAATTTTCATTACAGCGAATACAAATACCATGAAATATCCGTTTCATTGAAACACATTTTCAGTCTCGGTTTATTTTCCATTACATTGCTTGAGCTCCATTACAACGAAATTCTCGTTACAACGAAATTCCCATTACAACGAAATTTCCATTTCAACGAACAAAATCTACGGTCCCGTGAAGTTTGTTGAAACGAGATTTCACTGTATTTTCACTTCAAAATTATGTAAGGGGCGGGGGAGGGGCGAATGGTATTTTCCTTTCTCCCGCAGTTTCAAAATTTTTCCGGAGCACTTGGTATCAGTAGCACAGCGAGGGACAGGGTATCACCCCCCCCCCCGAGCTTTGGTTTCAACATTATTACCAATGCTAACAAGGTTTTTTTTACATGTAATCAAAATCGTTGTTTATAAATCAAACAAACAAATCAAACATAATCAAACAAAACCATAACTAAAATACAACTTAGCTGTTAGAAGAACGTTCGACAAGCTTACTTCTTTGAGCTAAAAAGGTGTTTCTTGCACCCTCGAAGAATGTGTACACATTATTTACAAATTTTTGTTTTGTTAACGTTGCTTTTATTATTTAAATTTTCAACACCAATTTGTTGTATTGGTTTTTTATTCGAAATTTTTCTCTTAAATGATTGAATATATTTTTAATGAGAAAAACGGAAATGCTTGATGGTAAAACAAACTCATTAGCATTTTCTTCTCTAAAACCCTTAACTATTATTTCAGAACACCCTCATCAGATGCGTTTCTTATTAAATTACTTTTGTAGTACGAATTAAGGAAAAATAGTTCAATTGCTAAACAGGGTAACAATTACTTTTCTTCAAGTAAAATTCCAAATGCTAAGTCACGTTCGTGAACATAACAAATTAAAATATTGAAATTAAGAAACAAAAATATGATTGAATCAATTTTGCAAGCATTTTTAAAAATAAATGAAGTGTTATGACATATTCTTGGCTATTTTGATCGAATGAAACATTTAGTTAAATCATTATAGAAAATTATTTTTATGAATGTCTCTTGCAGCGAGGAAAAACAATTCCTGAACATTTATGCCACAGTCAGAGGGAGTACGTCTAGCAAAAAATTTCGATTGTTAAATCTGAAAATCATGGAAATATTTTTTAATTAAATTGTCGTTGAAGTAAGAAGTAAAAAATACATTTTTAGAAAAAGCACATTTCATGGCGATTACGTTCGTCCCAACTCTTCAATTATAAAGTCTCGAAACTATGAAGCAAGAGCATTACGAAATGACCACATTCTTTAATATCGCTAAAGGATGAAAAGATTTAATAAAATATGTGATCCATCACTTCTCAACCGAGATATTGTTTTCGAAGATGGATGGCCTATGCTGTTACAAGACCAGTGTCAAGCGTAGCGATACCAGTGGGCAAGCGGCAATTAAAAAGCCAAGTCACTTGTCAGTTGTGTGGTAAATGCACAAAAACAAGTGCAAGGCTATTTGCGAATGGTAATTTTGCAGAATATGAGCCAGATGGCCTTTTTTCGGAAAGATCCTTTCATACAACACATCTCAGAGTAATCCGGCATTATGATTAATAATCCTGCTTCAGCCTGAATATTCCATCTCTGCCATTTTATTTATTAGCACTTCCATTCTTCTAGCGGAGAATAATTTTCCTACAATAACACATCCATCGTTGCTGTTTCAAAGGTATCATTCCAAGAGGGTCCAGTCAAAGACACTAGTAAATCAACAGTTGAATGGAATTAGTTGTAGCCATGGGTCAGGATCTTTTGTGATGTCTTCTTTAGGAAGATTGAAATGAAGTGCTATTGGTGCAGTTTATGGTGCGTTTTTGTCTTTGTCTGGTCAAACCGTCTGCGGGGTCTTGAACTGCAGCTGCTGTTATGGTGGAACTTTTTTTGTGACGTTTTGTAATCTTCTGAATTTATGGGGGAGATTTAAGTTTATGGGAATTGGTTTCTGAAGCAGCTTTAAAAAGAAATTTTTGCTGCATTTATTTTTGAACTTATGTGTTTAATTTAGATATAATATGACTTTTTATGACAGTTGAAAAAGCTTTTTGAGCTCATTGACGATAATTTAAACGCCAAACGAGCTTTTCAGCCATCATGAACTGTTTTTTCATAAGTATTCAATAGGTGCTCAAACGCTCTTGAACGAACTATTTGAAGTATTTACACTTTTGAGACGCTGTTTTTTCATTTTTTACTATTTTATATTATTGGCCATGACATCTTTGATACTTTAATTTATTCGTTATTTAGTAGTAAATAAAACGCTAGTATGTGTGTCTTTAAATTAAGAAAGGAAACTTCCAGTGTTGGGTCTACAATTTTTCCTAGCCGATACAAATCCTGAAACTGCTGCCCTTACTCATCTTCCTTTTACTTCTTATATCGAGTTTAAACGAAAAAAAGACATTAAAAAAATGATAAATTTGCCCCCCCCCCCCCGAACACATCTCAGCAGTACCGACGTGGGTAAGGGCTCCAGCTTGCTCCCCTCTAGATTTGACAGTGTTGTTAATCCGGCACTGTACACTAATTGTTCTCCAATAGGCGCACGTGTTGAAAAAATTTTTAACTTGTTTTTACTCCCTTCTCATGAAAGTTACATGTTTCAAGGAACGCTCATGAGCGGTAACACTCATGAGAGTTATAGAAGAATTCTTCGCTGGAATAAATTCTGTCGGTGTTTTCGAAAATTTAATTAGTTCTGTTGTTTCCTTAACAAAAAATGCACTACTCCCTAATTAATTATATGTTTCTGTGCTTATAAAAAATATACAAAATAAATGGGTAGCACTCATGAGAGTTGATTTAAATACTCTTCACATTCAATTCACAAACATATGAGGCAGTGAGAACTAAACTACGTGAAGAGTAAAACGAGTTTAAAGATAAAACATACTAGGTAGGCTTTCATTGATTTTTTTTTTATAAATCATGTTATACACAGCACCTACTAGGGCTGCTAGTACTATTTCTTGCACCAAGGCAGAGGAGAGGTTCATCTACCATGTGTACTGGTTATCTCCAAATTTTTAATTTTACCACTTACAACCCTTTGCTTCAAGTAAGGAATAAATCTATCCATTTTTTGGGTTACACATTCTAAGAAAGAACAAATATGGCTTCCCTAACACTGTTGAAAATTACGATAACGAAATATTTTGAACATAAAAATTACTTAATTCCCTGGGGTAACACTCATAAGTTGCACTTATGGACACACACTGTATTGAAATTTTAAAATGTTAGATGAGCAGTTCAGTAAAATCAATTTCAGCAGTGTTTAACCAACAAATATCAATACTTTTTTAATGCACAAAAAAAAATTAAAAAGTTGCTTGAAAGCGTACAAAAAACATAATGTTTATGCGAACTTTCTAGTCAGGACAAGGAAATTTCCATTACTAGCTAACTAAAGTAATAGAAACTGCCTTTAAATTTACAAACATGAAAAAAGGCACTGAATGCAATGAATTTAATGTAAAACGATGCCTCACTAAATGCTTATGCAAATGGCAAAAAAAAAAAAAAAAAAAAAAAAATATCAACATTAAAATGAACGGAAGAAGTCAGGACACCAAACTGTCAATCCTTTTGAAAATCGCCCAGTAGTTGTAGTTCCGTCATACAATGATCTTTAACTGTTCACACGTTATTTAAAAATTTCTCTTCGTCCAATAAATTTTCTGACAAAACATAAGATTTGTTTGCATTAGAATTGAAAGAGGGAAGTTTTTTGCATATTAAATTACTTAGAATTAATTTGGGGGCGGAAGGGGGAGACCATCATTAGACTTTTGAAGGATGCCATACTTTACGGGATGACATATTTAGTTAATTTTTCCTCTGTTTCCTTTAAACTATGTTTCTCAAAGGAAAATAGAAAACAAAAGAAGGGGGGGGGGATGTAAAATATTTATCAATTAAAGTGTTATCATCATTGCTACAAAAAATATACCATTAAATTACTTATTTGTTGAAACTCCGGTACGAACAGCAGATTAAAAAAATAGGCAGAGATTATCTTAAAAAGATAATTAAAAAAAATCTTTATCTAGCAAATTTGGTTAGTTAAAATTTCTTGGGCATTAAAGAAGATCCCTATCACACTTTTGTGATAAAATGGTCAATAGACACTTTTGAAAACTAAACTATTTTTATTAAAAATATCATGCAGTAATATTCTGAAACCATAAAATGCTATTTGGGAATTGTATATATATTTATGATTTAATTTATATGAGCTCTCTGAGAAGATTTAGTGTGTCATAAAACTTCACATGCTTCAAATTTCACCCATTTGCTGCAGTGAAACAAAACTTAGCTGCGAAGAAATAAGACAATAACCGAAAAGAAATATTTCGAATAATTACTTAAAAACAAAATTAAAATGAGCCCAAAACTAAAGCGGTGGAAACATTTCATTCTACATTTCACTTTGACATCATTAGTGTCAAAGAACTCTAAGAAATAGAAACTACTTCATAAAACGTTTCATGAAGTAGAAAGTCTATTATTTGAGTCTTAAAATGATAATTAGTTTTACATACGTATTGTGTACGTTTAAATGCGTTTTGCAAAATACCAGATTTAGTGTTCAGTATTATACACATGCATATTGTGAAGATACATAAAATGTCTTACATTTTATTCAAGCAGTCAAAGTTAGTTGAAAGGGGAAAACATATTTCTATATGAATCAAGAGCAGATGAAAAACAACAATGTCTACTGCTTAAATTAAAAATTTTTGTGAATAACAATTTTACATCAAAATTATGATGTAAAATTTTTCATTTGGACCTAACCCCTTCATTTACTTTTTTTTGTTTGTTAAAGTGAATTTTACAACCCCCGACCCCTTTGAGACATCAAACATGCATACATAAACATAAGGATAAAATAATTGTACATATAATTTCGAACATACGTTTCCTTCAACAGAAATTTTATTTAATATAAAACTTATTAATGTTCAGACAGTAACTAATGACTTGTCTCTGACTGAAGATTGATCTGCCCTGTCAGTTTTTCTGACTCCACGGATTAGCGGAAGCGGAGTTTCTTGTGAGAAGAGGAGTAGCTAATCCAACCAAGTTGAGCAATTGCGTTAAGTGACTCAACATGAAAAACTCATTCGCTTTGATCTCTGAAACTGAAGATAAAACTTTACAAATGATCCACACCCAAAGAACCCCCTCATTTGGAATTATCTAGCTACATACGGCTTTTAAAGCGACATGCAATTCCTCTTATTTTCTGCAACTGTGTGTATGATGGCTTGTTGACTGACGACGCTGTAGGCAATTTTTCATATTTGTCTTTTGTTTTATCTGTCAGGAGAGATAAAGGAGGTATAAGTGAGACAGTTCAAATGACACTAAGTATCAAGTTTTGAACGGAGATTTTGTTCGTCAGAAGTTAATAGCGAAGTTAAATGTTGATGACTCTAAGATCAAAACAGTTGATGGATTGCAGGGTTAATTTTTGAAAGCAGTTACATTTTAGACATTAATTACTATGCCATAAAAACTGAATAAAGATGACCACATAAAAACTGCAACAACTTAGCATTTTTAATATTACTTCTCATTAACAAAATCACATTCAAGTAGCTTTAATTAGATATCGATTAAAAAGGATCCGATAAAAGAGGCATAAGTGAGACACTTCAAATGACACCAAGTATCAAGTTTTAAACGGAGTTAACTTTTAACTGCCAATTCCTGAAAGCAGTCACATTTTGGACATTAATTACTACGTCGTAAACTGTTGAATAAAAATGACAGCTTAAAAACCGCAGCATTTTAAGATTTTTTGTATTACTTACCATTTAAAAAATCATATTCAAGTAGCATTAATCAGGTATCGATTAATAAGGGTCCGATGAAAGAGGTATAAGTGAGACACTTTAAATGACACTGGATATCAAGTTTTGAATGGAGATTTTGTTCGCCAGAAGTTAATAGCGAAGTAAAATGTTGATGACTCTAAGATCAAAACAGTTGATGGATTGCAGGGTTAATTTCTGAAAGCAGTTACGTTCTGGCCTTTAATTACTATGCCAAAAAAACTAAATAAAAATGACCGCATAAAAACTACAACAACTTATAATTTTTTATATTACTTATCATTTTTAAAAAATCATATTCGAGTAGCCTTAATCAGATATCGATTAATAAGGGCCCGATAAAAGAGGTATAAGTGAGACACTTTAAATGACACTGAATATCAAGTTTTGAATGGAGATTTTGTTCGCCAGAAGTTAATAGCGAAGTAAAATGTTGATGACTCTAAGATCAAAACAGTTGATGGATTGCAGGGTTAATTTCTGAAAGCAGTTACGTTCTGGCCATTAATTACTATGCCAAAAAAACTAAATAAAAATGACCGCATAAAAACTACAACAACTTATGATTTTTTATATTACTTATCATTTTAAAAAAATCATATTCGAGTAGCCTTAATCAGATATCGATTAATAAGGGCCCGATAAAAGAGGTGTAAGTGAGACACTTTAAATGACACTGAATATCAAGTTTTGAATGGAGATTTTGTTCGCCAGAAGTTAATAGCGAAGTAAAATGTTGATGACTCTAAGATCAAAACAGTTGATGGATTGCAGGGTTAATTTCTGAAAGCAGTTACGTTCTGGCCATTAATTACTATGCCAAAAAACTAAATAAAAATGACCGCATAAAAACTACAACAACTTATGATTTTTTATATTACTTATCATTTAAAAAAAATCATATTCGAGTAGCCTTAATCACATATCAATTAATAAGGGCCCGATAAAAGAGGTATAAGTGAGACACTTTAAATGACACTGAATATCAAGTTTTGAATGGAGATTTTGTTCGCCAGAAGTTAATAGCGAAATAAAATGTTGATGACTCTAAGATCAAAACAGTTGATGGATTGCAGGGTTAATTTCTGAACGCAGTTACGTTCTGGCCATTAATTACTATGCCAAAAAAAAATAAATAAAAATGACCGCATAAAAACTACAACAACTTATGATTTTTTATATTACTTATCATTTAAAAAAAAATCATATTCGAGTAGCCTTAATCAGATATCGATTAATAAGGGCCCGATAAAAGAGGTATAAAGGAGACACTTTAAATGACACTGAATATCAAGTTTTGAATGGAGATTTTGTTCGCCAGAAGTTAATGGCGATGTAAAATGCTGATGACTCTAAGATCAAAACAGTTGATGGATTGCAGGGTTAATTTCTGAAAGCAGTTACGTTCTGGCCATTAATTACTATGCCAAAAAAACTAAATAAAAATGACCGCATAAAAACTACAACAACTTATGATTTTTTATATTACTTATCATTTAAAAAAAATCATATTCGAGTAGCCTTAATCAGATATCGATTAATAAGGGCCCGATAAAAGAGGCATAAGTGAGACACTTTAAATGACACTGAATATCAAGTTTTGAATGGTGATTTTGTTCGCCAGAAGTTAATAGCGAAGTTAAATGTTGATGACTCTAAGATCAAAACAGTTGATGGATTGCAGGGTTAATTTCTGAAAGCAGTTACGTTCTGGCCATTAATTACTATGCCAAAAAACTAAATAAAAATGACCGCATAAAAACTACAACAACTTATGATTTTTTATATTACTTATCATTTTAAAAAAATCATATTCGAGTAGCCTTAATTAGATATCGATTAATAAGGGCCCGATAAAAGAGGTATAAAGGAGACACTTTAAATGACACTGAATATCAAGTTTTGAATGGAGATTTTGTTCGCCAGAAGTTAATAGCGAAGTTAAATGTTGATGACTCTAAGATCAAAACAGTTGATGGATTGCAGGGTTAATTTCTGAAAGCAGTTACGTTCTGGCCATTAATTACTATGCCAAAAAAACTAAATAAAAATGACCGCATAAAAACTACAACAACTTATGATTTTTTATATTACTTATCATTTTTAAAAAATCATATTCGAGTAGCCTTAATCAGATATCGATTAATAAGGGCCCGATAAAAGAGGTATAAAGGAGACACTTTAAATGACACTGAATATCAAGTTTTGAATGGAGATTTTGTTCGCCAGAAGTTAATAGCGAAGTTAAATGTTGATGACTCTAAGATCAAAACAGTTGATGGATTGCAGGGTTAATTTCTGAAAGCAGTTACGTTCTGGCCATTAATTACTATGCCAAAAAAACTAAATAAAAATGACCGCATAAAAACTGCAACAACTTATGATTTTTTATATTACTTATCATTTTAAAAAAATCATATTCGAGTAGCCTTAATTAGATATCGATTAATAAGGGCCCGATAAAAGAGGTGTAAGTGAGACACTTTAAATGACACTGAATATCAAGTTTTGAATGGAGATTTTGTTCGCCAGAAGTTAATAGCGAAGTAAAATGTTGATGACTCTAAGATCAAAACAGTTGATGGATTGCAGGGTTAATTTCTGAAAGCAGTTACGTTCTGGCCTTTAATTACTATGCCAAAAAAACTAAATAAAAATGACCGCATAAAAACTACAACAACTTATGATTTTTTAAATTACTTATCATTTTTAAAAAATCATATTCGAGTAGCCTTAATCAGATATCGATTAATAAGGGCCCGATAAAAGAGGTATAAGTGAGACACTTTAAATGACACTGAATATCAAGTTTTGAATGGAGATTTTGTTCGCCAGAAGTTAATAGCGAAGTAAAATGTTGATGACTCTAAGATCAAAACAGTTGATGGATTGCAGGGTTAATTTCTGAAAGCAGTTACATTTTAGACATTAATTACTATGCCATAAAAACTGAATAAAGATGACCACATAAAAACTGCAACAACTTATGATTTTTTATATTACTTATCATTTTAAAAAAATCATATTCGAGTAGCCTTAATTAGATATCGATTAATAAGGGCCCGATAAAAGAGGTGTAAGTGAGACACTTTAAATGACACTGAATATCAAGTTTTGAATGGAGATTTTGTTCGCCAGAAGTTAATAGCGAAGTAAAATGTTGATGACTCTAAGATCAAAACAGTTGATGGATTGCAGGGTTAATTTCTGAAAGCAGTTACGTTCTGGCCTTTAATTACTATGCCAAAAAAACTAAATAAAAATGACCGCATAAAAACTACAACAACTTATGATTTTTTATATTACTTATCATTTAAAAAAAATCATATTCGAGTAGCCTTAATCACATATCGATTAATAAGGGCCCGATAAAAGAGGTATAAGTGAGACACTTTAAATGACACTGAATATCAAGTTTTGAATGGAGATTTTCTTCGCCAGAAGTTAATAGCGAAATAAAATGTTGATGACTCTAAGATCAAAACAGTTGATGGATTGCAGGGTTAATTTCTGAACGCAGTTACGTTCTGGCCATTAATTACTATGCCAAAAAAATAAATAAATAAAAATGACCGCATAAAAACTACAACAACTTATGATTTTTTATATTACTTATCATTTAAAAAAAATCATATTCGAGTAGCCTTAATCAGATATCGATTAATAAGGGCCCGATAAAAGAGGCATAAAGGAGACACTTTAAATGACACTGAATATCAAGTTTTGAATGGAGATTTTGTTCGCCAGAAGTTAATGGCGATGTAAAATGCTGATGACTCTAAGATCAAAACAGTTGATGGATTGCAGGGTTAATTTCTGAAAGCAGTTACGTTCTGGCCATTAATTACTATGCCAAAAAAACTAAATAAAAATGACCGCATAAAAACTACAACAACTTATGATTTTTTATATTACGAATCATTTTAAAAAAATCATATTCGAGTAGCCTTAATTAGATATCGATTAATAAGGGCCCGATAAAAGAGGTGTAAGTGAGACACTTTAAATGACACTGAATATCAAGTTTTGAATGGAGATTTTGTTCGCCAGAAGTTAATAGCGAAGTAAAATGTTGATGACTCTAAGATCAAAACAGTTGATGGATTGCAGGGTTAATTTCTGAAAGCAGTTACGTTCTGGCCTTTAATTACTATGCCAAAAAAACTAAATAAAAATGACCGCATAAAAACTACAACAACTTATGATTTTTTATATTACTCATCATTTTTAAAAAATCATATTCGAGTAGCCTTAATCAGATATCGATTAATAAGGGCCCGATAAAAGAGGTATAAGTGAGACACTTTAAATGACACTGAATATCAAGTTTTGAATGGAGATTTTGTTCGCCAGAAGTTAATAGCGAAGTAAAATGTTGATGACTCTAAGATCAAAACAGTTGATGGATTGCAGGGTTAATTTCCGAAAGCAGTTACGTTCTGGCCATTAATTACTATGCCAAAAAAACTAAATAAAAATGACCGCATAAAAACTACAACAACTTATGATTTTTTATATTACTTATCATTTTAAAAAAATCATATTCGAGTAGCCTTAATCAGATATCGATTTATAAGGGCCCGATAAAAGAGGCATAAGTGAGACACTTTAAAAGACACTGAATATCAAGTTTTGAATGGTGATTTTGTTCGCCAGAAGTTAATAGCGAAGTTAAATGTTGATGACTCTAAGATCAAAACAGTTGATGGATTGCAGGGTTAATTTTTGAAAGCAGTTACATTTTAGACATTAATTACTATGCCATAAAAACTGAATAAAGATGACCACATAAAAACTGCAACAACTTAGCATTTTTAATATTACTTCTCATTAACAAAATCACATTCAATTGCAGGGTTAATTTCTGAAAGCAGTTACGTTCTGGCCATTAATTACTATGCCAAAAAAACTAAATAAAAATGACCGCATAAAAACTACAACAACTTATGATTTTTTATATTACTTATCATTTTAAAAAAATCATATTCGAGTAGCCTTAATCAGATATCGATTAATAAGGGCCCGATAAAAGAGGCATAAGTGAGACACTTTGAATGACACTGAATATCAAGTTTTGAATGGTGATTTTGTTCGCCAGAAGTTAATAGCGAAGTTAAATGTTGATGACTCTAAGATCAAAACAGTTGATGGATTGCAGGGTTAATTTCTGAACGCAGTTACGTTCTGGCCATTAATTACTATGCCAAAAAAATAAATAAATAAAAATGACCGCATAAAAACTACAACAACTTATGATTTTTTATATTACTTATCATTTTAAAAAAATCATATTCGAGTAGCCTTAATTAGATATCGATTAATAAGGGCCCGATAAAAGAGGTATAAAGGAGACACTTTAAATGACACTGAATATCAAGTTTTGAATGGAGATTTTGTTCGCCAGAAGTTAATAGCGAAGTTAAATGTTGATGACTCTAAGATCAAAACAGTTGATGGATTGCAGGGTTAATTTCTGAAAGCAGTTACGTTCTGGCCATTAATTACTATGCCAAAAAAACTAAATAAAAATGACCGCATAAAAACTACAACAACTTATGATTTTTTATATTACTTATCATTTTTAAAAAATCATATTCGAGTAGCCTTAATCAGATATCGATTAATAAGGGCCCGATAAAAGAGGTGTAAGTGAGACACTTTAAATGACACTGAACATCAAGTTTTGAATGGAGATTTTGTTCGCCAGAAGTTAATAGCGAAGTAAAATGTTGATGACTCTAAGATCAAAACAGTTGATGGATTGCAGGGTTAATTTCTGAAAGCAGTTACGTTCTGGCCTTTAATTACTATGCCAAAAAAACTAAATAAAAATGACCGCATAAAAACTACAACAACTTATGATTTTTTATATTACTTATCATTTTTAAAAAATCATATTCGAGTAGCCTTAATCAGATATCGATTAATAAGGGCCCGATAAAAGAGGTATAAGTGAGACACTTTAAATGACACTGAATATCAAGTTTTGAATGGAGATTTTGTTCGCCAGAAGTTAATAGCGAAGTAAAATGTTGATGACTCTAAGATCAAAACAGTTGATGGATTGCAGGGTTAATTTCTGAAAGCAGTTACATTTTAGACATTAATTACTATGCCATAAAAACTGAATAAAGATGACCACATAAAAACTGCAACAACTTATGATTTTTTATATTACTTATCATTTTAAAAAAATCATATTCGAGTAGCCTTAATTAGATATCGATTAATAAGGGCCCGATAAAAGAGGTGTAAGTGAGACACTTTAAATGACACTGAATATCAAGTTTTGAATGGAGATTTTGTTCGCCAGAAGTTAATAGCGAAGTAAAATGTTGATGACTCTAAGATCAAAACAGTTGATGGATTGCAGGGTTAATTTCTGAAAGCAGTTACGTTCTGGCCTTTAATTACTATGCCAAAAAAACTAAATAAAAATGACCGCATAAAAACTACAACAACTTATGATTTTTTATATTACTTATCATTTTTAAAAAATCATATTCGAGTAGCCTTAATCAGATATCGATTAATAAGGGCCCGATAAAAGAGGTATAAGTGAGACACTTTAAATGACACTGAATATCAAGTTTTGAATGGAGATTTTGTTCGCCAGAAGTTAATAGCGAAGTAAAATGTTGATGACTCTAAGATCAAAACAGTTGATGGATTGCAGGGTTAATTTCTGAACGCAGTTACGTTCTGGCCATTAATTACTATGCCAAAAAAACTAAATAAAAATGACCGCATAAAAACTACAACAACTTATGATTTTTTATATTACTTATCATTTTTAAAAAATCATATTCGAGTAGCCTTAATCAGATATCGATTAATAAGGGCCCGATAAAAGAGGCATAAGTGAGACACTTTAAAAGACACTGAATATCAAGTTTTGAATGGTGATTTTGTTCGCCAGAAGTTAATAGCGAAGTTAAATGTTGATGACTCTAAGATCAAAACAGTTGATGGATTGCAGGGTTAATTTTTGAAAGCAGTTACATTTTAGACATTAATTACTATGCCATAAAAACTGAATAAAGATGACCACATAAAAACTGCAACAACTTAGCATTTTTAATATTACTTCTCATTAACAAAATCACATTCAATTGCAGGGTTAATTTCTGAAAGCAGTTACGTTCTGGCCATTAATTACTATGCCAAAAAACTAAATAAAAATGACCGCATAAAAACTACAACAACTTATGATTTTTTATATTACTTATCATTTAAAAAAAATCATATTCGAGTAGCCTTAATCACATATCGATTAATAAGGGCCCGATAAAAGAGGTATAAGTGAGACACTTTAAATGACACTGAATATCAAGTTTTGAATGGAGATTTTGTTCGCCAGAAGTTAATAGCGAAATAAAATGTTGATGACTCTAAGATCAAAACAGTTGATGGATTGCAGGGTTAATTTCTGAACGCAGTTACGTTCTGGCCATTAATTACTATGCCAAAAAAATAAATAAATAAAAATGACCGCATAAAAACTACAACAACTTATGATTTTTTATATTACTTATCATTTAAAAAAAATCATATTCGAGTAGCCTTAATCAGATATCGATTAATAAGGGCCCGATAAAAGAGGCATAAAGGAGACACTTTAAATGACACTGAATATCAAGTTTTGAATGGAGATTTTGTTCGCCAGAAGTTAATGGCGATGTAAAATGCTGATGACTCTAAGATCAAAACAGTTGATGGATTGCAGGGTTAATTTCTGAAAGCAGTTACGTTCTGGCCATTAATTACTATGCCAAAAAAACTAAATAAAAATGACCGCATAAAAACTACAACAACTTATGATTTTTTATATTACGAATCATTTTAAAAAAATCATATTCGAGTAGCCTTAATTAGATATCGATTAATAAGGGCCCGATAAAAGAGGTGTAAGTGAGACACTTTAAATGACACTGAATATCAAGTTTTGAATGGAGATTTTGTTCGCCAGAAGTTAATAGCGAAGTAAAATGTTGATGACTCTAAGATCAAAACAGTTGATGGATTGCAGGGTTAATTTCTGAAAGCAGTTACGTTCTGGCCTTTAATTACTATGCCAAAAAAACTAAATAAAAATGACCGCATAAAAACTACAACAACTTATGATTTTTTATATTACTTATCATTTTTAAAAAATCATATTCGAGTAGCCTTAATCAGATATCGATTAATAAGGGCCCGATAAAAGAGGTATAAGTGAGACACTTTAAATGACACTGAATATCAAGTTTTGAATGGAGATTTTGTTCGCCAGAAGTTAATAGCGAAGTAAAATGTTGATGACTCTAAGATCAAAACAGTTGATGGATTGCAGGGTTAATTTCTGAAAGCAGTTACGTTCTGGCCATTAATTACTATGCCAAAAAAACTAAATAAAAATGACCGCATAAAAACTACAACAACTTATGATTTTTTATATTACTTATCATTTTTAAAAAATCATATTCGAGTAGCCTTAATCAGATATCGATTAATAAGGGCCCGATAAAAGAGGCATAAGTGAGACACTTTAAAAGACACTGAATATCAAGTTTTGAATGGTGATTTTGTTCGCCAGAAGTTAATAGCGAAGTTAAATGTTGATGACTCTAAGATCAAAACAGTTGATGGATTGCAGGGTTAATTTTTGAAAGCAGTTACATTTTAGACATTAATTACTATGCCATAAAAACTGAATAAAGATGACCACATAAAAACTGCAACAACTTAGCATTTTTAATATTACTTCTCATTATCAAAATCACATTCAATTGCAGGGTTAATTTCTGAAAGCAGTTACGTTCTGGCCATTAATTACTATGCCAAAAAACTAAATAAAAATGACCGCATAAAAACTACAACAACTTATGATTTTTTATATTACTTATCATTTAAAAAAAATCATATTCGAGTAGCCTTAATCACATATCGATTAATAAGGGCCCGATAAAAGAGGTATAAGTGAGACACTTTAAATGACACTGAATATCAAGTTTTGAATGGAGATTTTGTTCGCCAGAAGTTAATAGCGAAATAAAATGTTGATGACTCTAAGATCAAAACAGTTGATGGATTGCAGGGTTAATTTCTGAACGCAGTTACGTTCTGGCCATTAATTACTATGCCAAAAAAACTAAATAAAAATGACCGCATAAAAACTACAACAACTTATGATTTTTTATATTACTTATCATTTTTAAAAAATCATATTCGAGTAGCCTTAATCAGATATCGATTAATAAGGGCCCGATAAAAGAGGCATAAGTGAGACACTTTAAAAGACACTGAATATCAAGTTTTGAATGGTGATTTTGTTCGCCAGAAGTTAATAGCGAAGTTAAATGTTGATGACTCTAAGATCAAAACAGTTGATGGATTGCAGGGTTAATTTTTGAAAGCAGTTACATTTTAGACATTAATTACTATGCCATAAAAACTGAATAAAGATGACCACATAAAAACTGCAACAACTTAGCATTTTTAATATTACTTCTCATTAACAAAATCACATTCAATTGCAGGGTTAATTTCTGAAAGCAGTTACGTTCTGGCCATTAATTACTATGCCAAAAAACTAAATAAAAATGACCGCATAAAAACTACAACAACTTATGATTTTTTATATTACTTATCATTTAAAAAAAATCATATTCGAGTAGCCTTAATCACATATCGATTAATAAGGGCCCGATAAAAGAGGTATAAGTGAGACACTTTAAATGACACTGAATATCAAGTTTTGAATGGAGATTTTGTTCGCCAGAAGTTAATAGCGAAATAAAATGTTGATGACTCTAAGATCAAAACAGTTGATGGATTGCAGGGTTAATTTCTGAACGCAGTTACGTTCTGGCCATTAATTACTATGCCAAAAAAATAAATAAATAAAAATGACCGCATAAAAACTACAACAACTTATGATTTTTTATATTACTTATCATTTAAAAAAAATCATATTCGAGTAGCCTTAATCAGATATCGATTAATAAGGGCCCGATAAAAGAGGCATAAAGGAGACACTTTAAATGACACTGAATATCAAGTTTTGAATGGAGATTTTGTTCGCCAGAAGTTAATGGCGATGTAAAATGCTGATGACTCTAAGATCAAAACAGTTGATGGATTGCAGGGTTAATTTCTGAAAGCAGTTACGTTCTGGCCATTAATTACTATGCCAAAAAAACTAAATAAAAATGACCGCATAAAAACTACAACAACTTATGATTTTTTATATTACGAATCATTTTAAAAAAATCATATTCGAGTAGCCTTAATTAGATATCGATTAATAAGGGCCCGATAAAAGAGGTGTAAGTGAGACACTTTAAATGACACTGAATATCAAGTTTTGAATGGAGATTTTGTTCGCCAGAAGTTAATAGCGAAGTAAAATGTTGATGACTCTAAGATCAAAACAGTTGATGGATTGCAGGGTTAATTTCTGAAAGCAGTTACGTTCTGGCCTTTAATTACTATGCCAAAAAAATAAATAAATAAAAATGACCGCATAAAAACTACAACAACTTATGATTTTTTATATTACTTATCATTTAAAAAAATCATATTCGAGTAGCCTTAATCAGATATCGATTAATAAGGGCCCGATAAAAGAGGCATAAAGGAGACACTTTAAATGACACTGAATATCAAGTTTTGAATGGAGATTTTGTTCGCCAGAAGTTAATGGCGATGTAAAATGCTGATGACTCTAAGATCAAAACAGTTGATGGATTGCAGGGTTAATTTCTGAAAGCAGTTACGTTCTGGCCATTAATTACTATGCCAAAAAAACTAAATAAAAATGACCGCATAAAAACTACAACAACTTATGATTTTTTATATTACGAATCATTTTAAAAAAATCATATTCGAGTAGCCTTAATTAGATATCGATTAATAAGGGCCCGATAAAAGAGGTATAAGTGAGACACTTTAAATGACACTGAATATCAAGTTTTGAATGGAGATTTTGTTCACCAGAAGTTAATAGCGAAGTAAAATGTTGATGACTCTAAGATCAAAACAGTTGATGGATTGCAGGGTTAGTTTCTGAAAGCAGTTACATTCCGGACATTAATTAATGCGTCATAAAAACTTAATAAAAATTATCACTAAAAAACTGCAACAACTTAAGATTTTCTGTATTATTTCATTAGTTATCATTTTAAAAAAGCACATTCAAGTAACCTTAATTATGTATCGATTAATAATGGCCCGATATAACAGGTGTAATTCACAGTTCAAGTGACACTGAGTATCAAGTTTTGAACTAAGATTTTGTTCGTCAGCATCAGGACTCTTGGGCATTCTGGACATCAATTGCAACGTCATAAAAGCTAAATAAAAATGCCCGCTTAAAAGCTGCAGAACTTAAGATATTTTATATTACTTATTATCAAAAAAAATCATATTCAAGTAGCCTTAATCAGATATCGATTAAAAAAGGGTTCGATAAAATAGGTATAATTGAGACAGTTCAAATGACACTAAGTATCAAGTTTTGAACGAAGATTTTGTTCGTCAGCATCAAAAGTTTCGGACATTCTGGACATTAATTTTGCTACTTTATAAAAAGCTAAATAAAAAAATGACCGCTTCAAAATTGCCGCACGTAGTTTTTTTATATTGCTTATCACCTGAATGGAACAAAATCTCTCATTCAAGTAGCCTGAATCAGAAATCGATTAATAAGGATCCTGATCAGGAATTGCCTAACTTAGAGCGTCAACGGAACAAATTTGAACGAACTGACATGTAATTAATAAGAAAACGACGTTGCTAATGAAGCGGCTAATTGCTCAACGACTGGAGATGATTGAGATTGTAGTACAGTTCAAATTAGCGAAAGTATCAAGTTTCTAAGGAAGGTTTAATTCGTTGCAGTGCAAATTTGGGGTCAGATTTTATTGACTGATATTAATCATTGAATTGACTGAATGGATAGAAACACTGAAACCTTTTGATAGTAGTGTTACATGCTTTTTAAATAGTAATCACATTACCTAAAAATAGCTAAAGAGCCATTCCATTTCAGATCAGGCAGGGTCTGTCACATGACCATCACTGATTTTTTTGAAAAAATTACAGTAGTTACAACTAAGGGACATATGAAATATCCCAAAAGGATTTTGCAAGAAAATTTTTTTTTCTTCAGTTACAGCCTATTAAAATTCTGCACAAAATCCGCCATTTTGGAAAAAACCGGCAAAACACTCCATTTGAAATGGACACTATTTCAAAAGTATTTAACCTATTCGAATAATTCTTTTTTCTAAAAATAAATAAGGACCCATATATCCTCTAGACATCATTTTTGAAAGTTTAGTTAGATTTTTTGATAAAGAAAAAAATTCATTTTTGCCGCGAAAAAACTGCATTTTTACCAATTTCATGATTTTTTTTCTCCATGAAAAAAAAGTTTTTTTTACTAAACGGAGATGGCAGTCTAAAGCCCTTATATGATAGTTTCATAACATATTTTATTAGAATCCTTGGATGCATACAACCTCGGAAATAAAATTTGAAATTTTGAAAATTTTCAACAATTAGCGATTTTTGAAGTGATTTTACTCAAAAAACCCATTTTTTAAAAATCTAAAAATTTGCTCATTTGAACCCCATATAATGCTTAACAAGTGGATAGACACCGCATCCAGTATTTTTTCCCACAAAATGTTTTATGATTTTTTGAAAGTGACCTTATCGCCCATGGCATGCATGTAAAATAAAAATTTCTAATAATTTCAGTCACTGAAAATCTGATCATATTAATGGATTAATGCCTAATAGCTACAATGATGGTGCACTTTATCATCAACAAATAAAATTTTACTGACTTTTAATAATATAGCAATATCAAACCGCTTTTGATGAACCAGTCAATTCGTCTTTTTGTAAGACTCTGTGTGCAGCCTTTAGATAGAAGAGCCTTTGGTGATTATATTAATGACTAAATCAGTGGCTCCCAAAAGCGTTCGTACACCTTGAAATTTTGTAGTAAAACCAAAATAACGCAAAACTGAATTCGAATATGAAGTCCAATTTTTTTTTCACATCATTCCTATGCCATTCTGAATAAAACCCAGCAGTTTTTTTTTTTTTTTTTTCAAAATATCTGATGACTCAGTCAATTCGCCTTTTTGTATTTCGTTATATAAATATATTTTTCTGTTGATCAGCGCCTAATTGTTATGGGAGCGGAGCTCCCATACTTCCTTATTTGTTTTACTCGAATTTTTGTATTTTTGACCGAACTCAGGCCACTCAAGCATTAAAACAAGTTCTGAAGACTGTAGGGATCCTGCACTTCTTTTGTTAGAAATTGGATTCCTGGCTATAATAGTCACCTTTAGTGAGATCTGTTTGGTTACCTCAACTTACAACCATGTTCAATTGATTACTTCTCTCATAAAACAGGTGGGCTTTTTAAATTCTTAAACTACAAGTGAGTTTTACGGTTTGAATTTAATATAAATATTCTTACGTATAAAAGTAATCATACGAGGTAGGATCCAAAAATTATGTGACAACATTCGCCAATGACAACCAAAGCATGAAATTAAAATTAATCGTTTTAAATGCATTGTATTGTTCTTCCCTTTGATGATTTTCCCTGTCGTGTAATTGAGTTGAAGAGAATGACTATTGAAAGAGAAAAAATATGATTTGTTGCTGCATATGAAAGTAACGGTGAATGCATAGCTTTGGAGACGAAATAAACTAATATTTATTTTAAAAAAAGGAAAGATTTTAACTGTTACTGATAAAGTACATCATTATCATAGCTAGTCATTAAGATAATCACCAAAGGCTCTTCTATCTATAAACTACACACAGAGTCTTACAAAAAGACGAATTGACTGGATCATCAAAAGCAGTTTGTTACTGATATATTATTAAAATTCAGTAAGATTTTAGTTGTTCCTGATAAAGTGCACCGTTTTTGTAGCTATTAGGCATTAATATAATCAGATTTTCAGTGACTGAAATTATTAAACATTTTTATTTTACATGCATGCCATGGGCGATAAGGTCACTTTCAAAAAAGCATAAAACATTTTATGGGAAAAAACACCGGATGCGGTATCTATCCACTAGTTAAGCATTATATGGGGTTCAAATGAGCCAATTTTTAGATTTTTAAAAAATGGGTTTTTTGAGTAAAATCACTTCAAAAATTGCTAATTTTTGAAAATTTTCAAATTTTCAAATTTTATTTACAAGGCTGTATGCACTCAAGGATTCTAATAAAATATGTTATGAAACTATCATATAAGGGCTTTAGACTGCCATCTCCGTTTAGTAAAAAAAAACTTTTTTTTCATGGAGAAAAAAAATCATAAAATTGGTAAAAATGCAGTTTTTTGGCGGCAAAAATGAATTTTTTTCTTTATCGAAAAACCTAACTAAACTTTCAAAAACGATGTCTAGAGGATATATGGGTCCTTATTTATTTTTAGAAAAAAGAATTATTCGAATAGGTTAAATACTTTTGAAATAATGTCCATTTCAAATAGAGTGTTTTTGCCGGTTTTTTTTCCAAAATGGCGGATTTTGTGCAGAATTTTAATAGGCTGTAACTGAAGAAAAAAAATTTTTCTTGCAAAATCCTTTTGGGATAGTTCATATGTACCTTAGTTGTAACTACTGTATTTTTTTCAAAAAAATTGGTGATGGTCATATGACACTTTTCATACCTGCCTGCCTGATTTGAAATGGAATGACTCTAAATATTAGTTTTAAAAAAGGACTAGTTTTGATGATTTTTTTCCATTGTAATCATGTATCTGCACGGTTGACAATTAGATGCATGTACAATCATGCTCGCACAAGTAAACATTGCTCATGTGTGACATTTTTTGGCGAGTATATTAATCACGCACGATGCTTGAGGTTGGATTGAATTTTAATCATGCTAGATTGCGCTAGCCTTACTAGTTTCAACCAAACTGTTGCGTGCAGGGAAGAATGAGCACAGAGGCACCCCGAACTTACATTTAGTAGGGAGCTGTTCCGAAATGAGTTGATCAAAATTTGAATTTGGTGATTCAAAATCTAAAAATAGTTGAAAAATATTTCAAAAAGTTAATTTCTGAAAAAATCAGTAGAGTAATAATTTTAGAAATGCTTGTCAATATTTATTACGTTATTAAATTTGATAAACATTTTTCTTTTTTTCCAAGGGCAAATTATGGTTGGATAGAAAATCTATCTTTTGAAAACATAAATATTGTGCATAATTGAGGAGTTTACTTTCAAAACGGATTATGTCTACTTTTTGAAGAAAAATTTATTTATTTATTTATTTATTTATTTATTTATTTTTTTTTTTTTTTTGGTTTCAGAATCTCTAATATGAGCCCTGTCGCGATCCATGCATTTCTTTCTTCTCGAAGTGATTTATACCGACTGTTAAAAAATGCGGGAACATTGGTTTTACCACCTAAACGGTGTATTTCTCCTTATTTCTCGCCAGGTCTTTTACAACAAAGTGGGACTTATCCCTAATTTGCCGGTACCCACTCATTCACTTTCATATCAAAAGGGTATGTATCCAAAATTGAGTTTGCCACTTCTAATTAAAAAGTAATTCACAAATAAAATAGTGGAGCGAAGCACTGGCTGAGCATTTCCAATCAAGCGTGATACTTCTCCGTTTTAAGAGATCGCAGCTCCTTGCGCCTTATGTAAGTCTGTTATCAGTTAGACAAGCGCGACCTCAAAATGTGATTACTAAATTAATAATAGATAATTAATATTACTATCAAATTGTGATTAATTAACGATTAAATTGCAATTAATAGTGATATGAATTGTGATATATTAATACCTACAATGTTGTTATTTTTATCCTCATGGTGGTTTTACTGTTCATACTTTATTGGACCGAAGGCCTTTTTTTTTTTGTAATGTTCAATGAAAATAATAAAGAAAGTAGAAAGGAATAAAATAGAGTAAAGAAAAAAAGTCTATCAAAAAATGTTGAAGTTTATATCTAAAGAAAATGCGTGTTTTTTTTTTTTTTTTTTTTTTTTTTCTTGCTAGAGGGATTATATCCAGTTTTACACCAAAAAGGAATGTATCCAAAATGCAATTGACAGTTTAGATCTGGTGAAATTGAGGAAAAATTGCTAGATCTATGCCAATATTCACTTGTTATTCTACTAAAACATTTTGAGAAATTCGAAATTTTATCATTTAGTGTTTGTGCGTAAAACGCCTTTTCGTTTTGTCAAAAAAGTATAAAACTGGATATAATCCGTTTTGAAAGTAAACTCCTCAATTATTGCTTAACAAAAACTGACTAAAATGTATCATCTATAAATTAATTAGAATTTCAATCAGATGAATGAGTGTTTTCAATGAAAGTTTGGCTTGTCGTTAAAGATTTAATTTGCAGTATTCGAAGTAAAAAAAAAAAATTACTGGTAGTGGATTTAAAAGTCAATTATTAAAACACGAAAATAATACACTTGACAAATCGAGTGTGAATTTTCAATTACTCAGTTTTGATCACTTTCACTTTGATCACTCAAGATCTACAAAAAAAAAAAAAAAAAGAAAAGAAAAGAAAAGAAAGAAAGAAGATGAAGAACGAAACCCAGGATATAATTTTCTATTGCTCAAACATGAAAAGAATATGATAAATCGAAGGCATAGTTTTTGGATACACATGCTAGTTACTGGTAAATGAATTTTCTTTCCCCAAAGTTGAAAAAGTTGATTTTAGTGCACCAAAGACTGATTGGATTTTTTTTTTTTTTTTTTTCAAATCTCTATCTTTCATTAATAAATAATTAAAAAAAAACAACGTGGATGCAGGTCGAATCCTTCCAAGCATGTCTTGGAACAATAAATAAATAAATAATTTATATGCTTATGACTTGAAAAATGACCAGATTGTTAGTAAAATCATTTATCAGTAAAATGATTCCCAAAATTGATTTTCATGCTTGGTTTTGGTGGAGGTTTGCATGAAAAGTTGAAAATAAGACATATAAATCGAATTTTTAAGCATAGTGTGGCTCTGATAAGTTGAGTCATGACCTTCTTAATGTTTACTTCTGTTTGGGGTTATAGGGAAATATAATTGGCACTGTCTTGAGTTGGGTTCCTTGTGTAGTAATTTTGCGAATGTATTTCGGCCGAAATCTGTGCCAATAACTAGTCCTTTTTTGACTGAACTCCCCAAAAATTGAACATTATTAAGGTCATAACTCCACTTCTGAGAGCCACACTACACTTTCCATTGCAGAATTGCAGCTAAGCTTTTAACAGGCATTAATCGTTCAGCAGGGAACAATACGAAGGAAGGAGTATGCAAAAATTTCACGTATTTTAAATGTCGCATACATTACGCCTGTTTTTATTTATTTATTTTTTCTTTCACTGAAGAAGAGTTTTTATAGTTTTCATCTGAAGAGAGTTGTGATTAGTAAATTAAGTTCATTGTCATGTTCTAGTAAAATTTTACAAATATATTTAAGTACATAATGTGTATTTTATTTACAAAGGACTACCATAAATGCGTGTTTCAAGAGGCCATGAACAAACGACATATAAATAGGACAAACGTATAAACCAAAAGTATTTAGAAGATGTGTGTAGAACATTGTTTATATAAGCAAAAGTCTTGCGTGGAACCTTCGGCAAACGGTGTATAAGTGAAAAAGTTGTACAAACCAAAAGTACTTAAGGTATTGGAGCACTGCTCACATGTCTTTCAAGGGGCCGGGGTCATCAATATTCGGCGTATAACTGAGAAAGATACATAAAAAAATGTTATGTGGGACATGTAATACCTCTTTCAAGAGTCGTCAAGGTAAAGGACTATACAAAAGTGAAACAAACCTAAAAAAAAATTGTACTTTTTAACCGACTTCAAAAAAAAGAGGTTATGATTTCGTATTGCGACTTTTTATGTATGTTATCGAATTATTCCAACACTACTGGACCGATTTGAAAAAAAAAAAATTTTTTTTGGAAGGGTATACTTTCCAGATGGTCCCATTGTAATTTGTCTGGATCTGATAAGGGGTCTCGAGAAATCCAAGAAACTTTAAATTTCATACGTCACGGTCACGTGGTTTTGCTGTGATCGGTGTATTTTCTCACTTAAGGTTTTGGCTTTCTCTTGAACGATATTTAATTCTTGCGGCACATGGATGATCAATTTTCGAACGCTGCGCCTCCTGGTAATTTTTTATATAAATGTTACTAATGTATTTATTTCTGCGTAGCAAAGCAGTAAATTAAATATAGTTTACTACTTTAACAGTTGAATCAATTACCTTAATATTTTATTTACTAATAAATAACTTTATTTACGCATTAAAATATAATGTTCTTTATTTAATATTCCAGTTTTCAAATATATTTAGTGTTCAATTGAGGGGGAATCGAATACAGAACACCCCTCCCCCACGATTTAATTTATATTCTTTAATAATATACATTATAACTGTGTATGATTTCTGAAGTTTGACCAATATTCTAAATTTACTATTTCACGATGCCGCCAGTTCAATTTGAAATGCGGGTTATATTAATTATCGGGCTTCAAAAAAAAAAAAAAAAAGGAGGAGGTTCTGAACTCGTCGGATTTGTTTTTCTTTGTACAATGTTCGATAAATACTCGAAGACACCTGTACCCAGGGGCGTGCACAGGGAGGGGGAGGGACACCTATTGACCCGGCGGGACCGAACCTGAAGGGGACCCAATATTTTTATAACTAAGGGTGAAATATAGGGGTAAACAATATGGAGAGGGGCCCGGAAAAGTCATTTGTGATGGGCTCCAAAATTTCTGTGCACGCCCCTGCCTGTACTGATAAGGAAAATTCCTTTTTTGTTTGAAATGGTATACTTCCTCGGCGGTCTAATGGTAATCAAGTTCAGGTTTGATGAAATTGAGGGAACTCTTCAAATATCATACTCACATTTAAATCGATTTGTACTTTATAAACTTTGTATATCGTCTCACTTAGTAAACCGGTTTTTATGCTTCTTTTTTTTTTTTTTTTTTTTTGAGTGGTGGTTTTGTTTAGAGGTGGTCTAACTTAGGTTCCTAATCTTTGATTTACCCTATTTGTTCTTTAGGGAAAAGTTAAGGGTAAAACAATAAATTTCATGTAATTGCACTCACAAACGATTAGATATAAAACCCCATGATAACAAAGGACATAAATCAAAGGTACATACTTTTTTTACCTATAATTAAAGAAAGTACTAAAAAAATATATTATTTATTAAGAGTAATGATAATGAAAATTTTGAATTAAGGATTCTCTGAAGCGAACATAAAATTCATTCTAGGGGAATTTTTAATCTTCATCTATAATGGGGCCATGTGAAGAAACATGCGACTTTTATCACGAGTTACATGACACGTATTGCGAAACATAAATTACAATTTACAATATTACAATTCAAAAATTTTTTACAAGTTTAAACTTAAAGCGAATTCAGTTTTTTTTCTTTTTTCTTTTTTTTTTTAGTGACTCGTGCATTTGTTTTCTTAAAGCAAACTTTGATAAAGTTGAACTAATGATGAAGACAATTTTTTTGTACATTAGTTACGCATTTGAAAAAGCCTTTCTTCACAGTCGTCGGAAGTCTCCGAGACACTCGCCCGTGTTATTTTAACCACTAAAAAGCAAAAAATAAATTACTTTTAAATAAAAAAAACCGCTTTCAAAAAATACCCAGGAACTAAAAAGCAAAAAATAACTGATTACACTTACATTCTATTTCCTACCCAAACATGCAAATGAAATTTATTTTACAATTCCAGTACAAAAATCAGCTAAACTAAACACCGAATTGTAAAATAAACACTGATTTAAATTACTATACGATGAATTATTTTAAATACCTAACTAATTATATACGATTTCTTAATTTTTAATAACCTTTAAACGCCAGGGCCTCCTATAAACTACTACCTGACGTAACTGAGTAGGTTTAGTTTTAAAGACTAATTTCGCGTATAGTTAAATTAGTGTTTAATTCAGGATTCGGTGGGTTGTCAGTTACGTTATGTAGTTGCTTATAGGAGGCCTTATATTAGTTCCTGGGTATTTTTTGAAGGCGTTTTTTTTTAATTTAAAAGTAATTTATATCAGCAGAATTTTAAGTGCAATCCTGCTACAGATGAAATACAAATTTTATTTTACTGTTGTATTGTTAATTTGTTTAGAATATTTATAAAATTTAAAATTTAATGTTCTAAATAAAAACTGCACACAATATTTAGTACGCGATATTTAGATTATTATCGTACCTCTACTTAATTTCTAGCGTTTTTTTTTTTTTTTTTTGTAAGATCATTTTAGCATCATAAAACAACACCATTTAAACGTTTTTAAAAACTGTTAACTATCTTTTCATTCTGTCAGAAACTAAGCACTAAGAGTTAAATTTAGTGTGTTCTTCAATGGTTTTTTTTTTTTTTTTTTTTTTTGTAGAATCATCGCGAGAAAATTATTATATTTTTTCACAAGACTATGATGACTCGTGTGTTTTTTCTTCCCTTGCATTCTCATAGTTTGAAAATACTTTAACCAGGGCTGCGAAGTCGAAGTCGGACTGATTTTGGAGAAAATTAGTCGGAGTCGGAGGTTAATAATTCCAAATGTCGGATCCAGTCATTTTCCCTCAAAGCCTGCAAGTCTGCCAATGCTTGCGGAGTCAAAGTCAGACTCGGAGTCGAACTGATTTTGGGGTAAATATAATCAGAGTTGAATGCTCTAAAATTTCCGGAGTTGGACCATTTTTTTCACCAACCATTTTTTCTATGACTCCGCAGCCCTGACTTTTATGACGAGACTGCGAAATTATCGAACTGATGTATGATGGGCGAAACAAAGGAGACGTACAATTGGATCTATACATGAAATTAGTATGTTTTTCAATTAAAATGATAAGAATGGAGTAAAGAATTAAGACGAAACGATGTACAAATGTAAAAGACCTATAAATGAGAACGTATAAATGATATTATGCTTTTAAAAAATCTACTCTCTCCAAACTTCTTATTTTTTCTCCCTTACTTGAAGGAGTTAAGAACATGAAGAGGGAAATTCCGTGAAAAAATCAACACCAAAAACAGCGTTCAGTACCTTCCCACACCCATGCCAAAAAAAAAAAAAAAAAAAAAAAAAAAAGTCTGCAAAAGTGCAAAAGTTGTTTCGAAACATAACTTTTTGAAATTTCTGTGTGATAGTTAATAAATGCCACAGAACTTGTAATATCAGGTTTTTTAAGAGGATTTTTTTTCTGTCGGTTGTCGAGGTGTACATACGTGAGTTGAAATTGCAATCAGTGTCCTCAAAAGGATTTTAACTCGTGGGCGACTTTTGGACACACTTTGGAGTCAGAGTGTAGAAATAAGTTATTTATTTCCAACAAACTGCATTTGAGATAAATGTCAAGTAATGAACTATGTTGTTGAATGAACGACAAAGTTCATTGCTTGTTTCAGTTTTTCGTCGTTGAAGGTTATACTTTATAGTTGTTGCAAGTGAGGATTTTTTAATGTCTGTTGTCTTTGTAATTTATGGTTAAGACTTTACTTCGCTTTACCGGATCTGGTTTTCAGCTAACAGACTGATCATTAGCAATAATTTTTGCGCCAGTCATCTTTTTGCTTTTTCTCTCTCGCTAAATCTTTATTAAAATAAGGTTTAATAGACAGTTTCTAAATATTCATGCTTAGCATTAGCTTTTTTCTTTATGAGCATCAGTTTTTTTTTTTTTTCTTTTTTTTGAGCGGTCATGAAATACTTAGTATCCTCCCTTGAACAAAGTTGATGTTGCTCTGATTTTTCAGATTTACATGATGGCGTGACGGTTGTTTTGAAAATTTATTTAAAGAGCAAAATTTTGTCGTCATAGTTACAAATCGTCTGTGGTTTGATTTTATTCACATTTTTTAGGGCTTAACTCAAACAGACTGCATTGAAAAGGGATTTTTTGTGTAAAATTACGTTTTTTCAGGAAAAAGCAATTATATAGATGAACTTAAGCAGCAAAACTTCATCCACAATTTCGAAATTCCCATCATTTAAAACTGATAAGAAATAAAGATACAAACGTCATACGCTCTAAATAATCTTTATATAATAAGAATACTGGTGGATATCGGTCACAAAATTTTTATCTTTATTAGCTCATCCTCAAGCCATTTCTTTTTTTATGGATATGCCTCGTGTTCCCTACTCTTGAAAATCTCCAGTTTTAATATGACTCCATTTCCATTCCATTCTATTGGTAGAAACAAGAAAACATAAAACATAATTTGAATTCAAGACGTCAATTTTCAAATGAATGTTGGATGCTATACTAGATTTTTTTTCCTGGTGTCAATTTGGTTGAAAGGGACAATATTATTAATCGGTGTCAAAGACAAAAATTAATGATAATAATTGTTTAGTTGATAGTTCATAAAATTAACTATTATGGGTTTAAGACATTGGAATATTTGGTACTTTCAGATTTTTGTGGTTTCACTTTATTTAAGTCATCAATTTGAAAGCTTTTGGATTTTACACCCAGTGAAATATTTTTGAGAATAAAAACTTTATTGTAAGTCTATTTAGTGTAATGTGTTTCAGGATGAAAATTTAAATATTCAGTACACTTAGCGCAATGCTTTTAAGAATTGAAGTTCAATATTTAGTTTAATCGGCATAATATTTTCAGAGTTGAAATTTGACATTCAGACATCGGTAACTAAATTCCGCCAAGGATGACCCCGTCATTGATTTATTGCTTAAAATATTGTTGTAAATAACTTTTAATTTGAGGAAAAATACATTTGCTGAACAAATCCATTGAAGGTGTATCTAGGGGGAACGAAAATGGGTTCCGCTTCCGCTTTCAGTGAAAACGAAGTATTATCACGGGACGTCCACAAATGCTGTTAAGCTTTGTAGTTGGAGGGGGTAACAAGGAAAGTGACATCACGCTTTTTTTTAATGAAGGTATGTTCATGAAAAATAGCGTGACATGTGACAGGGACAGCGTATACGGTGAAGTGTGAGACATTGTGACAAAAGACGGGGAAGAAATGAAGAAAAATATCTGTGACATCATTTATTGACCAGGCCAAATCTTTTTCTTTAAAATTCCGATACTGGTAAAAAACAATAAGCAAATATAGCTCAAAAGTAACGTAATTTCTACTTACAAAAAATATCCACTTAATATATTTTTTCAGTCCCATATGCAAGAATTTAATTTAGCCGAGGGATATTCTAAGCCACACGAAATACCCCAAGGGATCTTTCACATGCCGCATAATCATACGGCATGGGCGCTGAAGATTTTCTGCATCTCGAAAACCCACCGACTGGCCACCCAGGTCAGAACCTGGGTGTCCAGGCGTAGAAGACCAGCGCCTAACCATCACGCCACCAGCCGGCTTTATAATGCAAAAGTATTTCCGAACAGTTGCACTTCGTACAAGAAATTGCAATATGGGATTTTTAGATATTATTTAACATAAAATTTTAAATTCATAGCTATCGGATATAAGTCCTCCACCAGAGTATAGAAGTTGTCGAATATTTTGTTTGTAACCATCTTCTACATGATAGGGATTCAACATTTATTGCAGTCCGGGGTAGGTTTTGCCCGTTATTTTTATTATTATTGTTATTTTCTTTTTTGAGCAATGACGAATTGTTTCTTACACTGTAAAAACGATTCAGAAACGTTCCTGTAAAATAATGGGCAGCTGATGTTTCCAATTACTGCCAGTTACATACCTTGTAAAAGCCTGTAACGTTTTTCACTAAAAGTCAGTAACCTTCCTGAAATTATCCTTCAATATTTGTGAAGAATATAGAGGTCTCGCCGGTTAAAGCCTGCCTAAAACCTTCAAGTTTATTAGATTCTCCCACTGTTACTAAGTTAGCTCCTGAAGCATCACTGCACCGATGGAAGAATTGCAACTAAGAACCAAGTACCTGCATTCCCTGAAATTCTTGTCTTGCGAAGCTGCACCTATTCAGAGACTTATCCGCTCCTACTGGGAGCTTAATCAACCTGGACGGTCCGTGTTCGAGTTAAAGACGACACACTTAATAAATACATTCAATTAATCTTTAAACTGGTAGCTAAAATGTTTTTCACACCAGTGAGGAGTTAGTGTTCGTGCAACTTGAAGCAATTCAGGAAACTTTTTTGCAAAGATAAACGGGATTAACGAGATTTAACGGGGAAATAGATGAAAAGCCGTGAAATCCCACCACGTTCCATGAAAAGAATCAGTAACGTTTCGGAATTTTTTTACAGTGTATCTTCACTTAACCGTAGTTGTTAGATGTTCCATTGGTTCTTCAGATTATTACGATGACGAGATAAAATTTACCCCATAGTTTGAGATTAATTTTCGTCGTTATACTTACAAGTCGTCTTCAGTTTGTGTTCATTCATTTTTTCCCCAAGGCTTAACTCAAGCAGATTTTACATTAAAATCACATTTTTTCAAAAAAAAAAAAAAAAAAAAAAAACACTTATATATAGATGAAGTCAAACAGCAAAACTTCATCTAAACACAAAATTTTCAAATTACTAGTTCCCTGCATTTAGGATCGATAACAAATAAAAATACCGTAACGGTATACGATGAAAATATGATCTTTATGATAAGTGCACAAGTGAAAATTGGCCATAATAACCATATCTACATTATCACATCCTAATTGCCAATACGTTTTTTATGTATATGCCTCGTATCACCTAATCAAAAAAACCAATCAGTAATAATATGACAGGTGCGAGTTTCTTCTAAATTTCCATTCCATTTCATTTGTAGAAGCAAGAAATTAAACCAGTACGGTCCTGTTGCATTTCGTGATTGAGAAAAACATAATCGGAGTTCAAGACGTCAAAATTTAAATGAATGTCAGAGACTGGATGCTGATTTTTTTTTTTTTTTCGTTTTTCATTTTTGTACACACTCATCATATCCAACTTTACTATCGTCGTACACAAACAGAACTGAGGTATTTTTACTAATACTAAATCTAGCTTTCAATAATCATAAAATTTTATTTTCAGTGTGACGTCATTTCTAAAATCATTTACAGTACAAGCTAAGGTTATGAATTCTAGAGTGTCTGTCAATACTATGGTTTAGCGTATGCATTGAAAAGCAAGTTGTAAGGATAAATATGATACTGAATACGGAACAAAAGATTAAAGATCGATATAATTCCTTTTCCCTTTCTTTTTTGTTTTTTTGAATTTCAATTTGAAAAAGGGTTAAAAACACAATTTCATTTATAACCTGCATGAATAAGAACAATTATGAAACAAATAAATAAATGCAATGACCGTTCTATTGTGCCTATGTACCTGTTATTGCATGAATTTATTCATTTCATCACTATTCTTATTCACTACTCTTTCTATTCATATTTCATTTCTGTTTCTTTCCAATAGTATTTTTTTGTTTTCACTTGGAAAACTCACAACTAAATTAAGGTTAGCAAACACTTTTCAAAATAAATCAACGATATATTGCAGGCGCTAAAATTCAATCTCATTAATATTCAACACGGCTGGAAACTTATGAATGAAAGATCGGAACGGAAGATAATAACCACTTCGAGATACACGTTATCTCGACGTAAAATCTCAATATGATAATAGAAAAAGAACTGAGATGGTAAGGCACGAGCCTTCTTTTCTTTCTTTTCTTTAATATCCTTCTTTATTCTGTTTTTAAGTATAAGCAAGTAATTACAAGAATAAAATTCGATCCTGATCTTACTTGTAAACATGAGCAATTAGTTTGTATCCACAGAAAGTTGAAATCCTCTTCGTTTTGCTCTTATGGGCCTAAATTTGGAAGAACTTGTGATAGATATTGTTAACACATCTCTCTTTATCAATGGTTTTTTTTTTTAATTCCGTTAAATTCCATCCTGATCTTGCTAGTAAACATGAGCACAATTAGTTTGTGTCCACTGTCCACGGAAAGTTGAAATCCTCCTAGTTTTGCTTTTGTAGGAGTGAATTTGGAAGAACTTCTGATAGTTGTTGTTAACACATCTCTCTTTGTCAATGGTATTTTTTAAATTTTGTTAAATTCCACCCTGATCTTGCTAGTAAACATCAGCAATTAGTTTGTGTCTACAGTCCACAGAAAGTTGAAATCCTCTTAATTTCGCTTTTATATGCGAATATTTGGGAGAACTTGTGATAGATATTGTTAACACATCTCTCTTTATTAATCGTCTTTTTAAAATTCCTTTAAATTTCATCCTGATCTTTCTAGTAAATATGAGCAATTAGTTTGTGTCCACGGAAAGTTGGAATCTGCTTTTATGGGTGTAAATTTGGAAGAACTTGTGATAGATATTGTTAACGCATCCCTCTTTATCAATGGTCTTTTTAAATTTTATGTGAGAGACCTAAAGGGTTCACTGTTCACTACCAGAGATTTTCAACCCGGGGTCTGCAAGTAATTTTCATATGATCCACGAACAGATTGTGAAAATTAATCCCAATTGTGCCCAACCAACGGTCTGCGAAGCTGATCCGTGTCTCTCTTTGGTTTGTTCAATGTTTAAAATCGAAAAGTACGAGATGTTAGTGTCACAAATTTTTAGCCAAATATTCAGATATTGGATTCTGAGAAACTTGTGTTCAATAAAATACGCATCAAGTAATGACAGCAACAATTATTGGTTTGTAGTTATCTGACCGTATTTTAATCCATATTTTTCCATATTATTTAGAAAAGAATGAAACATTTATTAATTTTATATGTGGTTCTGACCCGCGAGAATGGTTTTAATGTGAGGTGTGGCCCAGAAAAAGGTTGAGCACCACTGATCTATATCGTTTTTATAGTTGTAATTAAATTTATTTAAAAAAACTTTTGGAGGCATCTCATTTTCTCAGTCTCTCGGAGCGACATAGACTCTTGGGAAAGGCTGCAGATTATTTCTTAGTTCAGGCGAAAAATAAATAAATAAATAAATATTTTTAAGACAGCAAAATCTTAAGTTTCAGCGATGGAAGATTCGTACTGTACTTCCTAGGTTCTGGGATATAGTATTCGGCAACAGCAACGCATCGTTAATACTAAATGCCTGTTGCTTTCTCGTTTTTAACATAGAGCGAAAGTGATCCCAATAAGTAAATTTCGGTACAACTGCAACTGTCATCTATCGAAAGCATTAGAAATTAATAGCAGATAATTTAACAATTAATATTTACCCAAAAAAAATTACATAGCTGATTTAATGTGAGCAAACGTCTATAAGCAAAAGCAAAAGATAAAAAGAAAATTAGTTTGAATTTTGACATATTGAATTCAAATTATGTTTTTCGCAATCACGAGTGTGTGTATGCAGGCGTGTGTGTTTGTGTGTGGGGGTATGTGTGTTGTGTGTAGGGGTATGTGTATGTGTGTAGGCATGTGTGTTTGTGTCTGTGTGCAGGCATACGTGTGTGAATAGTTGCGTGTATGAATGTGTGTATGTGGGGGGGGGTATGTGTATGTGTGTGCAGTGTGTGCAGGCATATGTGTTTGTGTCTGTGTGCAGGCATGAATGTGTGGGTAGCTGTTTGCATATGTGTATGTGTATGTGTTTGTGTGTGTGTGCATGTGTAGGTGTCTGTATGTAATTGTGTTTGTGTATGTGTGTGTAGGTGTATGTGTTTGTGTGTATATGTGTGTGCGTGCATGTGTGCGTGTGTATGTGTAAGTTGTGTATGTATGCGCGTGTGTGTAGGACATGGATGCAACCTGGAGACGGCTTTCGCTATAGGAGCAGCATCGTGAGGGCCCAGCCGACGCTGATGGTGCAGAGAGTGGCGGTGGGAAAATAAAATCAAAGGACATCAAAACAGTCAAGTGAGAACAATAAGCTATCGTGATTGCTCAAAAACAATTTTAAATATCAGACGATATTTACGAAGAAATGTTTGAACGCCATCCTTGTATTGCCACCAGGTAGCGTGGTCAGTTGTACCGGTGAAGGGTCATTTCTGAGGCAAATGAGATAGGCTGATAGGCATTTAGTATTAAGGGGGCGTTGTCCACAGGTAGCATGTACTCGCAGTTTTTTAGTTTAGCATCTTATGTTTTTGCAATTTGTGATTAATCTGATGTTAGTTGATCTTGCAGACTATTTTTGGGGTTTTAGTATGCGTCGCAGACTGCAGTAAAACATTCTGCTCCCGGGCTGAAGATTTTGGAAAATTATACTTTCAGAATGTGTTTTACTTCAACGGATTATTAATTCAATTCTTTAAAAATCAAGAAAAGGTTCTTATATGATTAGTGATTAAAATCCCCCACCCCCTGTTTTTTTATAATTCGAAAGTATAGTTTAAACGCTGCGACTATTTCACTCACACTTGATAATTTCTTCGAGAAGTAAAAATTTTCATTTATTTTAAGAAAATGACTTCATTTGGCATTTTGCTGCTTCTTCTACTCCCTGAAATAATAATGTAAGTAATGTCCAGTAATGATAATATTAGTACAAGAAAAATAATTAATAAATACACAACAAAATTTTTTTTTTAATTGAAAGAAGAAAAAAAAAAGTTTTTTGTTTTTGCTCATTAAAATTTATGGCAGGTTTTTGGCACAATACTTAACATTTTATCTTTGATTCTTTTGTGAAATATTTTTTTACCATGTGGAAAAAGTAATATTTTCCAGAATAAAGGAAGGAGGTTCAAGTTCAGACCCTGCTTTTCTATTTTTTAAAAATATTTGATTTTCGAAAAAAAAAAAGATATTCGTCAAACATCAAAGCATTACTAACTTTTATAAAATTAAAACAATAAGCAAGCATCGATCGCTTAAAAAAAAAATCATTGCAATCCTAGTTTACTGCGTAAAAGCATCTTTTGAAGAGAACTATCTCATTAAGTTGTATGATTCATGCTGCTTTCTCTGCATTTTTAATTACCTTTCTTCCGCGGTAGCGTGGCCGAGCGGTCTAAGGCGCTGGTTTAAGGCAGCAGTCTGTTCGGAGGCGTGGGTTCGAATCCCACCGCTGCCAGGACATCAATTTTTGCATTATTCCTTCTTTCTCTCTCTCTTCACCTCTCTTTTCAGATTTCACTTGAAACAGACACCATAGAAAGGTATTCATAACACAAATATTGAATTTTTTTTATTAGCGCTTGAAAGTAATAGTGAAAAAACAGCCATAGAGATTCCTAGAAATATTTTTGATGCATCACCTACGGAAGTAATCCTTAAAAAAACTTTTTTATAGAAAAATGTCGAACAGTGTTCCAACTTTCTATCAATTGCAATAGAAAGAAATTGAAAATTTCTATAAATCTGTAATAGAAGCTATAAAAATATTGGAAAATAAATGAGTTGTCAGAAAAGTATATATCATATTCCGTACTTTAACAAAAACAATAAAATTGCATGAAACGAAAAGAAATTGTACTATCGTCCCGTTCTCAGAATTAACCATTAATATGGAAGTAAATGTTCATCCAGGGGTGCTCCGAAATTTATAACTCTGAGAAGGCAGAGATATTCTCAATATCTCAATTCGTCGAATGAAACTCCAAATTTTGCCGGATGATAAAATACGGGTATGAAAACTTAAAGTACATCTAATGAAACATTCGGACATTTAAAAATAGCAATATTACAATGCACCATACACCCAAATTGACCGAATCGTCAGACAAAATTTGCCGAATAAGGAATTTTTGGGAAAATCACTGTGACCTTCCATCTGGACGTCACTGGTTCAAAGTATCCTTAGACCTCAAAATCCCTTACTATAGTTATAATTTATGAGATAATGGGGCTTAATGCTCTAATGTAGCTTCTGTCGACAAATCAAAATGATTCTATAGAGCGTTGTTCGATGTTTTTCAATTAAGAGGTTTTTTAAAAGATTATTTTTATCGAAGAAACAAAATAATCATTTATACGTTGGTACATAATTATGTTTAATTTGTACGAAATTTAATCTTCATATTGGAACTTATTTTACAGCTACAAGTTAGTCTTGATAATTGTAGCAAATCATTTACGAAACGAAACTGACGCTAAGTCGCTTGAACTAAAACGAATAAAAAGACATTCATACAGGGGTAAGTATAATGTTATGATATGTTTATGTTAAACTGTAAAGGTCAAGAAATTGCGAACATTTCAAATCATATTTTAGCAAGAGCTCAGATTTAGGACAGTAACAAGTGAAAATAAAAATATGTTTTCGCAAAATGCTTAACTTCAGTTCGTAAAACAAGTACATTTTTCCCCTCAATTTGTGCAGTACCGGATCTTCAATTTTTACGAACCGGAGCAAATCTTGAATGTGCCACCATTACCCTCTTCCTTCAAGTCTTTGTATCCAGTTTCTATGATAAAATGCAGTGGCTCGCTGCGCTCCCCTCTAGATTCAGCACTGAGTTTATGTCTAAGCTATGCCGAACTTCATTTTCTACGGAGTAAATGCCACTATTTCGGAAGGGTTACTATTACTAACGTGAATTTAAAAATGTTTCGCAATCGTATAGAAACCTGAATAAGATGCGTAAAGGGGGGAAAAAAAAGAAATGGGCCTACCAAATTCCAAATTCAAGAAAATTTGTAACAATTCGCGTCAGCAGAGACAACTTCATCCACAATCCATCCTTATTTCACATCACGATTCCCGCTTCCAACAAACCCTTGTTCAATAACAAAAAAGAAAAATATGTTTTTGTCAAGTGATAAACTTTAGTACCTGAAACAAGTGATTAGCAGCTTAGTTTATGTTGAACCATTGCTGAACTTCGTTTTCTACTCGTAAAGGAATAGGCAATATACAGTAAACGCCAGTTTTGAAAGGGCTATCGGCAAGCGTGAAATTAAAAATAATTCCTGATTCTATGTAGAAGTTGAAATATGAATAAAACTCGCGAAGAAAACAGAAGTGTAATGCGCCTACCAAATTCAAGTAGATTTGTAACAATTCGCTTCAACAGAGACAAATTCATCCGCAATCCATCCTTATTTCACATCACGATTCCTCCTTCCAATAGACCTTTGCTCTCTATATAACAAGAAATAAAAACACGTTTTCTTCAAGTGCAAAACCTTACTTTAGTACCTAAAACCAATAATTGGCATCTCAGTTTCTGTTGAACCCATGCTGAACTTCATTTTCCACTTGTAAAGTATAGGTAAATATTATAATTGCCACTGTGTGTCTTGAAAGAGGTACCAAGTACCAACCAGAGTAAAAATAAAAATATATGCTCATTCTACGTAAGTGTTGAAACATGAATAACACTCCGAAGAAAATACCAAAGAAATGCGTTTAATTCTACTAGCTTTGCAACAAATTGCGTCAACAGAGGTCAATTGATCCTCTATCCTCCTCTATTTCACATCACGATTCCAGCTTCTAATAGATCCTTGCTCGAGCAGCCAAGCCAGTAGAAGACAATATGGAAGACACTTACAATAGCTTAAATTGCAGTTCCCTCAAATAATACCTTTTCAATATAAAGCTGCATCCCTTTTTAAATAATATTTGAACAGCTTATTGAGTGTAGAACTAATAACAAGTAAAAAAAATATGTTTCCGTAAAGAGTTAACCTTTAGCCCTTTGAGCAATGAGTAATTATTATTCTTTTCAGTCTTTGTTAAACTATGTTCAACTTACCTTTCTACTCCTAAAGGAGTAGCCAAACAGTAAACGCCACTGCTGGAAAGAGCTACCAACCAGCGTGAAATTAAAAATATTTCATCATCATATGTAGGAGTTGAAACATAAATGAGACTCGTGAAGAAAATACAAACGAAATGCACCTAACAAATCCAACTAGATTTGTAATAATTTGCGTCAACAGAGACAAATTCATTCTCAATCCTTCGCCATTTCACATCACAATTCCCGCTTCCAACAGACCCTAGCTGGAGCGGTCAAGCCCGTGGAAGACAATATGGAGGATATTCTTACAACTTAAGATGCAGTTCCCCCAAATTATACTGTCGGCGTGCCGGCTACGGGGCCTTAATGGGACCGCAGGGGCGAGAATAAATCACCCGTCAACCTCTTTTCCATCATCATCAAAGGTGAGATTTGGAAGAGATAAAAACGAAACTTCATCTGTCTTCTTCTTTTTAGACTTTTCCCGCCTTCACGCATGCGGGGGCGGGGGTGCGGTCAACCCGGATCGGAGGAAATGCGAAACACGTCTCTTTCTTTCCCCGTCAGGCTCTCAAAGATACATTTTTTGATGAAGATAAATACACTAAATGTTATAAGCGTTACACTTTATGGTTAAACTTGATTAATATTAGCTTAAAGATATCTAAGTTGGAAATAGTAGGCATTTTCTTTTCCTACTGAAGTTATTTATAAGAGTTAAGAAATATACTTCGGGGGACTGCCTTGGAGGTCTTAGCCTTCTGCAGACTTTGTGCGATTCTTGCGATAAAGCACTCAGCCTTTCCTGTGCCACCACTGCCATTAAGGCACGGATTTCGAAGGCACAGAGAATATTGACGTCCTGTTCGCCACCAGGTAGGAGGCATCTTTGTCACATAATGCGAAATTGCATTAGGAATTTAGTTCTGCTGTGAGTATTCAAAGGCAAACGAATACTCAAGGGATTTTTGCATGTCGCATAATCATACGACATGGGAGGTGATGATTTTCTGTAATTCAAAAATCTACCGGCTGGCCACTTGAACCGCGGGTTCAGAAACCGAACCTAAACCAGGCCCGTCATTTATAGGGACCTCCAGCAGGGTGGTGGGAGGGGGGGTTCAAGTGACTATGAATGACAACGTAAGAGGTTAAAATTAAAAGTTTCCTATAAAATATCTTTTGCTTTCATTTTGATGCTCTTATTGTTCTCAAATAAGAGCTCTCTTCTCTTTTTGTATTAATTTTAATTGTATGTATCAGTGATGCTCAACCATTTTCTTACTCGAGGGCCGTAACTCCTTCTAAAATTAATCTCATGGGACAGAACAGACACACAATTTGAATATTTTTAGATAGCATGGAAACACGCGGAAGAAAAAATAATTACAAACCATGAATTGTTATCATCACTGTATGCGTCTTTTATCGATACAAAGTTCCCATTTGTTTCTTAGATACCAATTTCTGACTATCTGCTTCAAATTTTCAACAAGCATTCGAAATAGCCAGCTCCACGTGCCACATATGGCCCACGGATCATATGTGAATGCTCGTATGTGATCGCACGTGAATGCATGTATGAACTTCAGGTTTCGGTATTATGTTCTGAAACAGTTTTATCCATCGTTGCTCAACAAGAAACAAATACATTTAGAAACCAGGAAAAAAGGATTAGTACCAAGTGCAGAATTAAATTGGGAAAAATGGAAAGTAAAAGTAGTAGAGACAAATATAACATCACATATTTGGAAAATTTCAATATTTATGAAATTTTTTTTTTAAGAGAAAATTTATTTTTGACAGTCTGAAATTTTTGAAAGAACTATTTAGGCGTCACATCACCGATGAACAAGTCAGTTTTGATTCTGAAAAGGACATGATGAAGATGTAATTACAATTGCCAGCAGTTAACTGTTCGAAAACATACAAACACGGCACGTGCGAAAATAAGGCTGGTCCCACCTTTTCAAGTCACCTAAACTGAGCATCAATCTATACTTATCGACAGGACTGTTAATCTGTATCGATCACACTGTTCATTGAACTGTTACCATCACCATATTCCTCCTGTCCTAATCCGCAGACAAACCTCCTCACTAGACACCAAATAACACCACGATAATTCATACGTAGTCAGCTCTTTGTAATCTTCCCTCACAATCTGAGCAGGTCAGAGGTCATCCCTCAAAAACCCCGGACTGTAGAGAAGATTTGAGGGGGCCTCGGGGGTCGCAGGAGAAACTACCTGGATGGAGGAATGACATGCTATAATTTTTTGTAGGGTCCTGCTTTTGCACGGGTAAGGGATGATGACTCACTCACTTGAACTGTATTATCCAAGGAAGCAGGTGATAACTTTGAATCTTCTGGAATGGGCACTCGCTGGATTAAAATTTGCATAAGGGGATGACTAAAAATTACAGGCCCATGGGTGCTCCTGGTCGCAGCACTTAACAGAAACAGTAAAGCTTTCGTTTAAAAAGATATAAAAAACTCTTTAATACATGCTTTGCTTTTTTCATTATTCTAAGAATTCACTCAGCAGTCTCTATTATCTCACACCAGTGTGAGAGGTAGAATGTTCTTGACAGAAACTTTTCTTCAAATTTTCAACTCTTGTAGTTGTCACTTCAATAATTTTGTTAACTTTTTCATATTTTCCTTTATTTCCTTTTTTTAAATTTTATTTGTCTTTCATTCTGTCCATCATCTGTTGACCTTATACAGGTGTTTCAAAAACATTCACAGTTCAGAAGCACTGATTGTGCTCACATACGCCATACGCCCTCTTAATCATTTCCATTTCACGAATACTCGATTCCACACACTCTATTTCCTTACACCATATATTTTTAAAAATGAAAGGCTACTGCAATATAATAAAAAGCAAAATATTTTAGGGAATAGAAGAGTGTTGGAGACAAAATAAATGCTATCTTAAGTGGCACAATTTTGTAATTTCAAAAGAAAAAAATATATTCATGAGCGGCATGCTATTCTTAGGCCGTTGCTTAACAAACACATCTTGTAGACTAGGGCGCTCCGAACTTAAATTTTTGGGAGGGCGGAAATTCTCAATTTGCCTAATGGAATTCCATATTTTGTCAAATGATGATATTTTTTCCGAATCATCAGCCAAAATTTGCCGACGAAGGAAATTTTTGTGAGGTCACAGTGACTTCCCTTGCTCTCCCATCGGGGCATCCCTGCTTATAGATATGTTTTTTTTTCTTCATTTTTCTAACTTGGAAACGTCTTCGTGACACATGTTCTTATGATGAAAAACTTTCATCTACATATTATCCGATTATCCGATCTTTTGTCCTTTGTAGTTTTTTTTTCCTGTGAATATTTGATAAAAATATGTGAATTAAAATAAATTGTTAAAAATAATGTATCCAAAATTTTGAATAAAAAACTTACTCAATACCATAATTAGAGCATGTGTATTCAATCTTGGACTGTAATTTATCATGTGCTTTGCTTCTCCTAATACCATCATGTCATTGCTTTGTAAGAAAGCAAAAATATGTGTTATCAATATCAACCGTCATCAATGAAAATTGAGTAAGAAAATGAAAGAACTTAAAATGTAAGAAAAAATGTATCGTATTGAGAATAACTATGGTGCGCATGCTCAACTAGTACTTCACCCCTCAAGAAAAGCTTTTATCCACAGATTTACTGGGCAAGATGAGGGAATTCTTCAAGTGTTTTCACTGCAGTGCTTCATTCCCCCCCCCCCTCCCCTTCAGACCCGATCAGTAACGTAATGTGCTTCCCCTCATACCAAACGATAAATAAATACAAAAAAATATTACCTGGTTTCGAACCCACCTTGGAAGCATGAAAGCACGCCTCTCTCCCCCTCCCCCCGATGAGTTTCTCCATCGATTCGGAACGATTTGAGATTTAGAGTGAGCGGAAAGAATAATATGAAACGATTTTTTCTTTCCACCATGAATGTAGTTTGTGGCCATTAACTGCGACTGGAGCTCAATTGTGTCGCAGTTTACTTCGAAGGGGGGAAAAAAAGAATACTTCGAAGAAAAAAAATTTCTGTGTTCGAAACGGGGGGATTCCTTTTAATCATGATGTTTACAAGTCGTCGTTTGCCACATGACGTGATTTGGATGAGGGTATTTTATGCGCTTGTTTATTCCATTGCGTTTTGTGGATTTAGTGGTGCAGCTGATTTGAATGAAATCTTGTTGCCACATTGGAATTTCCTCATGTAGATTTAATGATTGATTTTAACAATAATAGTAATCACACATAGGAGAGAACCGGGAAAATTGGGACAGTTGCATTTGTGGCAAAATAAAATGTCAAGAATTATTTCTACCTTATCCAGTAGATGTAGCTGGTTAAAATCAAGCAAGAGTCTAAAGATGCAACATCTGCTGGTCAAGCTGTATTTTATTCCTACTGTTAAGTATTGTTATTTTACGTATCGTAAAAGTTAATGAGCCTATCCTTTCAAATTAATGCCATGGTAAAACTTCCAGTAGCAGAGCTAGGTGTACTTGAATTCCATTCGCAAATATCATTTTATTCTGTCATTAAGCATTTCGGCAAAAGAGATTCCAATTCAAATGTCCCATTTTGTGTATGTGTGAGTGTGTGTGCGAGTCAGCATTTTAAAGATCCGAAATGCGGATGGTTCTGGTTCTGAAGAACAATCCTGAGGAAGGAAAGTATTGTTAAGTTCAATAAGCTTCTCTTTTTCAATGAATGTCATGGGAAAACTTCCAATTGCAGAGCTAGGTATACTTTAAATCCGTTTATAAATACCATTTTATTACGTATTTATACATTTTGGCAAAAGCAATATGGTTCTGCAGAACAATCCTGGAGAAAATAAGTTTTATAGAGGTTAATGAGCCTATCATTTTCACACACACAATGAATGTCATGGTAAATCTTCCAATGGCAGCTCGTGGTACTTTAATTCCGTTCGCAAATACTATTTCATTCTATCATTAAGCATTTCAGCAAAAGCTATCCCATCGCAAATGTCCCATTTTGAACGAGCATTTCAAAAATCCAAACTGCAAATGGTTCTGAAGAACAATCCTAAAGAAGGTAAGTATTGTAAAGGTTAATGAGCTTATCCTTTTCAATGAATGTCATAGAAAAACTTCCAGTAGCAAAGCTAGGTATATTTTAATTCCGTTTTCAAATACCGTTTTATTGTATCTTAATGCATTTCAACAAGAGCGATCCCGTCTTAAATGTCCCATTTTGAGCCAGCATTTCAAAAGTCCGAATTGTAAATGGTTTTGCAGAACAATCCTAAAGAAAGTAAGTATTATAAAGGTTAATTTAATAATTCTAAAGGTTAATTAGCTTATCCTTTTCAGTGAATTTCATGGGAAAACTTCCAGTAGGAATGCTTGGTATACTTCAATTCCGTTTATATATAATATTTTATTATATCTTTTTTCTTTTCAGCAAAAGCGATCCTGTATGAAATGTCTCATTTTCAGCTAGCATTTTAAAAATCCAAATTGCAGATGGTTCTAAAGAACAGTCCTGAATAAGGTTAAAGGTTAGAGTCGCAAAGTTGATGAGCCTATCCTTTTAAATGACTAAATAGCATGGTAAAATTTCCAATAGCAAAGCTAAGTATACTTTAATTCCGTTTACAAATACCTTTTTATTCTATCATTAAGCTTCTCAGCAAAAGTGATCCCATATCAAATGTCCCATTTAGAGCCAGCATTTCAAAAATTCAAACTGCAGATGGTTCTGAAGAACGATTCTGATGATGGTTAAGAACAAATATGATTCCAAACGCGTTGGTGGATGCTGCACTTGGCACTGATCAGTTTCAGACATTGAAACGACATTTAATGACGTTGAAGAGGTTGGGAACCATTGCAGGTCATCAACATACCGACGGAGGTGTTTTTTTCGATGCAACAAGTTGCAGCAGGCGCATTTATCCTTGGAACCTGCGTTAATGCTTGTGGACATTAGCACCTTAAGCAGCAAGGAGTGGCGAAACAGGAGTGATAAATTCCGATTGCGATCTGAATAGTCAAGGTCATGCAGTGCGAGGGTCAACACTACGGGTTTTCTAATTGCAATTGATGACATTACTCTGATAGAAAACGCTGCTTTTGCTTTTAATATACAGGTGTGTAAAAATTGTGGGTAAAAATATGGGTTATTTTACGAGCCTTTTACTAATCAATATTTCGCTGGCTTTTAGGTGCCAAGAGGTTAATGTGTGACGGTGTTTGTTTTCTGGAAGCGATTTGGGAATTTAATCTATCCACTTTCGATATGGCCAAATGATTCGCCCTCGTATGTATTGTATTTATATCTTGAGGCACTTTTTCTTTTTCGATGAATTTTCCTCCCACTTGAAAAGCAAATAGTTTCGTTTCATATATTTTGATCTTAGTTTTTCCTTTTTTTTCTTTTTTACCTGATAGTTCACCATCGTCTTTACGTCATTCTGATTTTTTCCACAAAATATTTCGCCTGTATATGTTGTGCATAATATGTTGTGTATAAGTGTGTATGTATGTCGTCTGTGTTCTAGTGTATTCACTCTCAAGGGGCTTTTCTACTTTCTTTCATATATCTTTACTTGGTTTGTGAAAATATTTTGCTCTCGATCTTTACTTCTTTTATTAAAATTTCATTTTGCAAATAATAATAAATATTATTATAATTGTTGTTGTTGTTGTTGTTATTATTATTCTTATAATTGCTGTTATTCTTCTTCCTTATTATTATTATTATTATTATTATTATTATTATTATTATTATTATTATTATTATTATTATTATTATTACTATTATTATTATTATTATTATTTATTATTATTATTATTAGTGTTATTATCATTATTATTATTATTTGAGTTAGTATTATTATTATTCATTATTATTATTATAACTATTATTATTGTTATTATTATTATTATTATTATTATTATTATTATTATTTCAAGATAATCATCAGCGTCCATGTCCATCATTATTAAGCGAAATGTTTAAGACCCAAAGAATATCTATCTGGCTTGGATAATCTCGGCTAGATGAAGTTATTTTTGTAAACTTTCATTCTAATAGTTAATTTGGCTCCATTTGGTCTGCAACTGGGTTCAAAATTATCAAGTGGTAATGGCTATCCACTGATAGTGTGCTACCTGAGTGTTGCCACATTTACAAAAATCACGAACATTTTCTTATGCGCTAGGACGCTATGACATAAATGTACCCATACTTATAAAACTTCTAACATCGCCTATGGCTTTGTTTTGGTACATATTGTTAAAATTTAAAACTTTTTCCTAAGGTCAATAGAAAATTTTAGTATAGCTTAACCACGGAGAGATGGCGTAGGAACTGGAAGCCGAAACATCATTTGAAGCTGTGAGAAGCAAAGGAATGTAAGTACCAAAATTGAAAACTTGGAGATAAGTAGTACAAATATTGGGCGAACCACTCCTCTGTTTTGGGGCAAGAGATAGTACTAGTAGCCCAGGTAATTTAGGAAACTTATCAATGAAAACCTACCTATTACCGGAACTTTAAACATGTTTTACTCAACACTTGAAAATGTCCATTTACATCACTTTGCTTCTCCTACTTTATTTGTGATAGGTAGAATCAGCGAGAACGTCCTTATTTGTGATAGGTAGAATCAGCGAGAACGTGCAGAGCACAGAGAGGCGCGTTCTCGCTGATCCTATCTATTACAAATGATGTTTTTGCTTCTAGTTCATCGCCATCATTAGCAGAAATAAGATAGATCATTATCTTTGTGCTGAAAAGTAAGATAAGAAATAACAACGTCTAAAAGTACAAATTGCAGATTACTGCAGACACGTGTTTCAGCGTTACAAGGAACGCCTTTTTCAATGCAAACGAAATAAGCTTATAAATGAAAAGACATCCCACAAGCTGAGCAAGGCTCCTTTAAAGGGTCAACCTAGTTCATCACACTAATGATGGCTGTCAACCGAAAAAGTTGAGATCAGAACCCGATTAAGACATCGGGGTGCTCAATGTTCAATGCCAAACACTTTTCAGGGGCAACCCTTGCAATCAAAACTTACAATTTCAGCATTGACTAAAGCAATTTTAGCCATTTGGGAGGCCCTAAAAAGCAGGCAGGGACCCTAGGCCACAACCTATTTGGCCTATTCAGTAATCAGGCCCTGGTTCAGACAACTCCCTCTACGCAATACACCTATTTTGCCCGCAATAGCCAAAATGCATGTTCTGAACTACAAGAAAAAAAAAAAAAAACTTATTAGTAAGCAACTAAAAAAAATGTTTTTGAAAACTCCGTCAAAATTAGTTCCCTGTTTAGATTTTAAAAATAAATCCGCCCTGTAGCTCAGCTTTATATCTACTTGAAATTTCCACGTAGTTACTGTTGTTAAGCCTTTTCAGCCGTTTAAAAATACTTTTGAAATTAAAAATGCCTTCGCTTTTGCATCAAAAGTTCTTTTCTACAAATTTTATAGAAATAAATTTTAATTTCAGTTTGAGACTTACGAATTGATTCACTTTTCTTGCGGTTGAAGTTTCTTGTGTGATATTTTTTGGAACTGCTCAATTTTAAAAGTAGAGTTTGGGAACGAGGGGACTAACTGATAGACTAACAGACACAGAAATTCCCCGTCTCAAAACCTATTTTTTAAAATTTCCAGTATTTATTTAATCATGTAATTTTTATTTTTTACTTCTTTTGTCGTCAGCAATATTTTTATGATACATAAAAGCTTCTTTTATGATTTTTCTTTTAATTTTATTGAAAAATGGACCAAAAAGATGAAACTGTATTGTGATGATATTAATAATATATTTGCACTTATTATCAGCTAAAATTGAAAAAATAAGCTCTCCGTTTTCTGGATGTTTGAATAGTTCAACAATTGAAAACGTTGATTTACTTGGTCCAAGACTTTCACTGTAACTGTGATGATTTTACTTGATCCGAGACTTTCTTTATAACTGTGATCTTAAAATAACGTCGGTTCTGTATTTGTGCGTAGCTAGTAAGTTTGGAATGTGGTGATAACGTGTTGATTTGCAACTTACTGAAATTATCAAGTTGTGAACTATTTTGTTTCCCAAGCAGTAATTCATAACACTTTGATGCTGAGCATATGATTCGTGTGCTATGTATTTTATTCCAACAAGAAGAATCGTTCAGTGAAGCGATGGAATAAACCATTGCGATTGTGATTTTCAGTGGTTTTGATACAATAGTTTTAAGACATTTTTTCTACAGCAACAGTTATTCTTTATCAAGGGATCATTTTCAGAGGTAAGATGTTTTATTAGTAATAGTGATTACCAAACTGTCGAAAGTAAAATGTGGCTTTGAATATAGGAAGGTGTTTTGAAGAAAGATTTTAGGATGAGAATGTTCAAACTCAATTGACGCATCAAATCTGAAATCTCGCTTAAATACTTCTGAAATTCTTCTATATTAAGATCTAAAAGCATCTGTCAGGGATGAATATTAACCATTGTTAGCAGCGGTAAACTGAAAAACGGGTTACTTGCTATTAACTGCGTCATTAATTTTATTTGGACTTATGCTGTTAATATATAATTGTCAAAGGCACACTGCAGTACTACTGGAAAATCTGTAGGAAACTGGACTTCAGTAGGTATTGCAATTTTTTTTTACTGTGTATATTATTTGAAAATGTATATACATATACAGCTGTGAAGTGCATATGTACATGTACCGCTATTGAATCTGTAGAAGTTATGGATTACAGAATGCTGAAACGAATTTTGAATGATATGAAAATAATTGTGCATTTGAATGATTTTTAGTTGGCGAGCACTGAAACAGTAGCAATAAGATGTGCCTCTTACGTGTTCCATGCAATTGTTATGCTTTATATAGCTCTTGTGTTTACATTTTCAAAACGTAAAACTGAATCCGGAGCCAACAAGCTGAATCTAAACAAATTTAATAAAGGATATGCGGTAGGTAATTTCACAACTGGTAAATATATTCTAATTTAATAACTTTAAAGCAAGGTTAACTTAACCAATAACATAGTAAAGAAATGAAATAAAGGAAAAGGGAGAACATATGTTCTCTAAACGTTTATTGTGAATTGGTATAAATCTCAGGATGATACAAGTAGTGCGAATGTCGAATCTGTCAATTTTCTTGCAATTTTTCCTTTAAAAAAAATTAAGGTAAATTTGCTTGAACTGTAATTTTGTGCGTTTGCAATTCAATTGTATATTTTTCTGAATATATCATAAAGTTTTTAACATTTTTGTCACCCAGTCTGCTACGACACGTACCGAAAAATCGCTATAGACTATGAAATATTTTAGAAGAAAGGAGAAAGAAATTGTCAATTTGAAATGAGTTTAAAAGGACTGTTTTATAAATGCATAAAAAATCTTTAAATGACACAGAAATCTAAAATATTTTGGAAATGAAAAAAAAAAGGAGAATGAGTGTAACTTCATTAAATTTATACGTACGAAATACTTCAATTCGATACATTTTCACCTTTTTAACCTTTTTTGAACTGAGAGTTTTTTCAATCGCATGAGTTTTATCAAATACAAGTAGAAATTTTTGTTCTCGTGATGATTTGGTTTTTCTTAACTGATCTTTATTTTTAACTTTTATGGATTTACTTTTAAAAAAAGATCATTGAACGGTTTTAGTTTGAAGCAATAAAATTGATATATTTTTCCCGCCTCAGTTTTTGCACTGTTATCCTCCAAAAATTTAGCATTCATCAAAGATTTTAAAATATTTCACCAGCTCAAATATTTTTATGACCTGGTTTTATGTACATTGAACCCGGACATATTCAATTTCCATATCTACAAATAAAAGGAAAAAAATTACAATTTCATGGGATCTTAAACCTGTGGACAATAGTCCCAAATGTTTTCATAGTGTCTGGATACCACCTCATGATAGACATTTTAAACAAAAATGGGGCAGTCCGAGTTATAGAAACAGAGAATGTTGAAAAACCTTGACAGATTATCCCGTGTTTTCGGCATTACCTTTTGATGACTAACTGAAACCAATATCAAGAGCACCACTTTCTAAAAGTATCGAACAAGTTTTCACCCACGAAAGGTCTGCGAAAATCTTTCCATTAGTCTCATTTTAAAGTATTATGCAAACACCTTAGTTTCATTATAATCGTGACGATTGCAAGAAAATTTCTCAATTGTTTTGTTTTAAAAATTACTTTTATTCTCTCTTATGCATCATTAATGCTTAAATATACGTTGCTCAAAGATTCAACTGCAAAACTCAACCAATACCCCCATTTCTCTTTCATTTATATGCTCGAAGATGTATCTCAAAAACTTTAAAACAATTTTTCTTTCGTTCATATTCCAGCTGTCAACAAATAAATAGAAAAAAAAAACAACAACAATTTCACATGTCCTTAAATTTGCGGACAATAGACTCAAATGATTTCATAGTGTCTGGAGACTACCTCATGATAGACATTTCAAACAAAAATCGTGACACTACGAGTTAAAGAACCAGAGGATGTTCGAAAAGATCATCCATAATCTGGAAACATTGTTAATCCTTCCTGTATCCTTTTAATAATAAACTAAAATCGCCATCAAGAGCACCACTTTCCAAAAGTATCCAACAAGTTTTCCTTCGCGAAAAGTCTAAGAAAATCCTTTCATAAGTCTCATTATCATATAATAGGTTCATTGTGAACTGTTACAAATTAGAATCTTATGACAGCCTTAGTTTATAATAGCCGTGAAGATTACAAAAATTGGTAACTTTGTAAATTATTTTTCAGTTAAAATTACTTTTATTCTCGCTAATGCATTATTAATGATTAAATATATGTTGCTCAAAGATTCAACTTCCAAACGTAACCAACGCCCCCATTTCTCTTTCATTTATATTCCATTCAGCTGTCAACAAATAAATAAAAAAAAATTACAACAGTTTCATGGGACTTTAAATCTGCGGACAATAGACTCAAATGATTTCAGAGTGTTTGGAGGACCACCTCATGATAGACATTTAAACCGAAAATCGTGACACTTCGAGTTATAGAACCAGAAGATGTTCGAAAAAGTCCTCCTTCCAAACATTCCAGCCACAGGAGGTCCGGGATTCGGGAAGAAAAAAACGTAAATCTACGTGGGTTGATACTATCTCCAATCAAGTTGAACAATGCTTTTGTAGGGATGTCCGCTTGATTGGCAAGAAGTGAAACGGGGAGAATAAAAAAAAATATCTTTGAACAACCACCTAACAGAAAAAGCATCGAGGCAACAAAAGAGGACATCACGCGTAGTCGCATAAGGCCAGATTTTCTCAAATGGCGTCATGTAGTTCATAAAGGTCGCGTGCTTTATCTGATGATAGCAGTGTCCCCTAGTCACGTGTTCATGGATCACTGTGGGGGTTGTCCGGATGAAAGCGCATAAAATATATTTATCGATGTTTAAGTATTTTTATGTGAGCGGGTATTGCTGCTTCGCGCATTTTCATTGCTATCCGATTGCTTCTCTGAGAAAAAAGAGGAAAAAAAATACCACTGGTGCTTTTTACTGACAGCTCTATAATAGCTTTCATCAAACGCCCACGTAACCCGCTAAAATAGAACATTTTTGAAAATTTTGCTGTAACTAAATTAAAATTCAAATGTGATGAATTGTATTTTAGCTAAATCGATTTTTGCGAAATTAAGTACAAGTTTTAGTTTTAGTGAGGTAAGTAATGGTCTAAGATCCGACTGGAGCAAACTTACCCTCATTGAGTTGCAACATAAATTGTATTTTCATATATGTATTACAAAAATGTAGAGAAAACATATTACAAACACGACGGACACATGGATTTACGATGTTTCAAAACAAATTAGCATTCAGTGTTGTCCAGTTTCAAAAACAAACTTCTTGTAATGCACTTGAATAGATAAAAATGCATCGCGGTAATGAAACTAACGCAACGATAATTCCTCAAAGTGGCCATATTTGAACCAAAACGCTCATTTGTTGGAATAGAGTGATTTTTCTGCTTGCATTCTTCACAAATTTTCGCTTTGAGTGTCAATTGTTTTTGCTGGAAATAGGCTTTTTGTCTCAAAACAAATTGCACTAGTTTCTGTTTCGTTTCTAAGCGGAACTTAATGTAGTTAGTGCTGTTTATATACATTCATACCAGTTTGTAGACCCCCCCCCCTGTCTAATGGTTATTGAAGTGTGACTGCGATAGGGAGGTCCTGGGTTTGAATCCCGACTCGGACATTAATGTTCTCTTTGTCTCTTGTCCTTTCCTTGAGTGAATGTGCTTTCGTGCTATGAATGGCTGCCTATCCTATAAACGGGTCCTCATGGCATGTATGTACTGTGGAATTAGGACTTCATACCAAATTACGGTACGGTTGGAAAAGTGAAGCAGCGCACTCCAAATTGCCAGTTTAGCTGGCACAAGACAACAACAACCACTTTAATTTCTCATAATTGTCAAGTTTTAATCAAGACAATTAGCGGAAATCTATGCGAGGTTTTATACTTTTCGCATGCTTTGTAGATTTGTATATTGAAAATTGTATTCACTTAGTAATTACCCGCCGCAATGGTGACTAGTGTCTTTCACAAAGATAACTGTTATTACCCATATAATTACTAACAGAAAAAAAAAGGAAGTGTGGGATATCGGTCTGTGTTCAAAAGAATATCATTAACGGGCGAAATTTTTCCAAGGACACTACACCACCTCGTGAACCTCACGACCCACCAATGGGTCATCAGCAATTCCGAAAACATATCCGGCTATCATCTTTATCCTCCCCGCCTCTCATATTTCCACACTGTCTTAATTTATATGGAAGAGCAGAACGAATCGGACAGGGACACCTAATATAGATGTAACACGTGTTTCCGCAGTGCAGCTGTACACTTTGGGTTGGGGTGTCTCGGATGCCGACGATGCGTATTGTTCCCGCTTTTGTTCTTGGGATAATTTACTGAATGTTTCTCATTCCCTTGGTCTGACCTACTTGCGTAGAAATGAGCCATGCCATTAGAAGTGGGGAGGATTTGTATAAAAAAGGTGGGGTTCTTACGTTTGACTCTGAGATTTACTAAGTGCCTAATCGTAGTGGTAAATGCAAGAGCACGTTCTTAGGACACAGCTGCATAAATCGTTGAGTTGAGGGGGAAAGGAAATGAAGAAATGGAAGATTCATCGGTAGAAAAAAAAATCTGTGTGTTTTAGAAGTAAAATTTCGAAAATCACTTCCATAGCCATGAACGTTCAACAGGAAACGTTGTATTGACCTACCATTCGTCATGGCTTTCGAGAGGAATATGACTACGTGCGATACAAACTTCTAGGATTACAGAAGGGCAGGCAGGGTAAGGGGCATAAGGAGGACATTGTCAAATATCTCCCCTAATACTAAAATCAGAAAAATGTGCGGGCCCCAAGCTGTTCCAAAAGGAATATGAAATCATTTATTTTATCAATTGAAGTTGGTGAAAGATTTTTACTTTTTGATGCATTAATAGAAAATAGGATGATATTTTAAGGGATTGTAGTAGTTTAAGTCACACTGCTTCAATACAGGCACATTCACTTTCATGTCAACATATCAGACACAAAGTGCCTCAAAAAAAAAAAAAAAAAAAAAAAAAAAAACTTTCTTAGAAGGACTTTAACACAAACAATATCCATAATAAAGAAAATTTGAAACATGAAAATAAAATGAATCATTGTAGAAACGAATTGTTTAACGAAGTTGTTAATTGACCATTGTGGTCCAGACTCAGATGATAGCTGCAAACGCTGACCAATGAAATCCAATATTATCATTCCAATGTACCGTAAACGCGAGCTACTTTGACTTAGATTTTGGAACTTTTCTCATTCTTTTCTCAATAACTTTATAACTATTCATATTTACAAAATGTGGAAACTTGTTTTACACATCTCTTAATTTAATTTTTGAATAGTAATCAGTTTATTTCCAAGTATTTTTTACCCTTTATTATTGTTTTTTTATTTGAGCCAATGTTACCCCTTGCTTTTGGGTTACTTCGACCAAAAGGGTTTTCTCTATTTAAAATCATTGTCGAACTAACTGGAGCCAAAGAAAGACGTGTGCTCATAAGGGAAAATATTTATTTGAAAGAAAAATACATTTTACAAAAAGTTTGAGTCACACATATTTGTTTTAAAGAAAATTATTATTGTTTTTTTTTTTTTTTAATGTGTGTGCATACCTAGTTATTGTCTCAGAAATTACCGACACAGATCAGTCATCTTTTCATCAGGTTTTGAGATTGAATAATTTTATTAAGATAACACCATTCGCAAAACAAGGGATCCTAAATTTTCAGACCAAGCACATACAGTAGAGCCCGTTTTTTAGAATATCGGTTAAAAGAATATCCCGCTAAATGTAATACATTTTCATTGTACCAAGCCATAGTAATTAGTTATTTTGACTCCGGATAATAAAATATCCATCTTGTTTGATTTTTCTTCTTTTGGAAAATTTGCTATTCTATTAAACGGACTGGATTCAATTCTCCATAATCACTCTTAATTAAGAGTGAAAAAATACGAGAATAAAAATTTTCCATAGGACACTTTCTAAAATTTAATTTCCCGCACGCCGCTTGCCGAATAAATTTTCTAGGAGATTGAGGGAGCAGTCAATGATTTTTTTTTCTTTTGAGAGACTGCGGATGATAGTAGTCATTTCGAATGGCTCGCATTGACATCTTAATTTTCATTTCTTCCTTATAATATTCAGCAAACCAATGATTGCGAGTTTCGTTGGTACATCTCGTTGAAAGTCCTTTCTGAACAATTTTGTACTTACCTTATAATATCCGTTTTCCAGTAGTGCTAAATAATTAATTTTCTTTAATGGAATTTTTTTCGTACTTCAGCCATCATTTTTAAACGTTACACTATAATTGGAAAAGGGACAAAAAGTGGTATAAGCATTCTAAAATGGTGTAAATTTTGTCGGAACACTGTAGTTTTCAAGCATTCTATTTTCTGGAAAAAAAAAAGCTTGATGAAACCCCGTTAAAAGTAATTAGTGTAGAACTTATACAGTATTTTTTTTTAATTTATCACTTTTCCATAAAATTAAAAATCGTCAAAAATTTATAACATAATTAAAATTAATATATGCGTAAATAAAAAGTACGGAAGAATTTTGTTTCACATTCATGTAGGTATGGATAAGGTAATCATTTATTTTTTCTCCTCAAAACGGAGCACTTAACAATTTTAGGCATATTCATGTGTGTATTTTAAAAAAACCACTTTCTTAAAATTATTTATGATAGAGAAAAATAGAAATGAACACTTTAAAGAGAATAATTTATGTAATTTTATAATGTGAAAATTCACTGCAGAACATTTTTCCCTGATACCCAACCTTGTAAGTTGACCACCCCTCTAAGCTGACCGCTATTTTCAGGCACAGAATTAGGTCTATGTCTTATAACTTAACCTCTATAAGTTGACCACTAAAATAGTGCACCTCAAGTGGTCAACTTACACAGTTTTCACTGTAGTCCACGAATTAGCCAATAAAAAAAAAATTTAAAAAAAAGAAAAATTCCCCTTTCTACGAGTGCTACAGGTATGAAAGTGCTAAGAGCTCCAGTCATTGACTTTTGGTTAAAAGATAACGTTGTTTGAAGCCCTTTAATAAAAAAAGAAGATTAAAAATTTCCTATTGTGGCACTCTTTTTCCAAACGAGCGATCTGTTTAAATTCAGAAAAGCAAAAGTTCCATTCAAATTTCTGTTTTTCTAAAAAAAAAAAAAAATCCTGTCCTAAGATACAGTTTGCCAGCGATGGCAATCGGAATGCCATTCCTCAATTATAATTTTTGACAATTTTTTTTTTCAATTGCTTTATCTCCGGGAAGATGCACGATATTTTGTTGAAGGTTTTTCTAAAGATAACTAGGGGGCTCTGTCCCCTGCTCGTTAACTGTCACCAAGTCCCGAAGATTGATTCGCAAAGATTTAAATCGTCAATTAGAAAGAAACAGATTAAAAACGCATTATTAGCTCCCTTTGGATCAAAAAGCACCTCATCCTCGGGTTTCAAAATAACTTGTACCAACTTGCAGAGCCGTAAGGGGCCATTTATTATTTACGTGAGGATAATTTTGCCAATTTTTGACCCCTCCTCCCCCCATATGTAAGGGTACGTAAGATTTTTCAAACCCCTCCCCCCTATTCTTACGTAAGATTCCATTTTGTTTCTCAAATAATAAAATAACGAATCTTACATCACTGAAATCAAAATTAAATTCACTATTATTAAATTAAACCCTTTTGTGTAAAGAAATATTTACTAAAAAGTTGGAATTTAGACTGACTGCTTTTTCGACACTTTTTTGTACAAGGTGCGATATTAATTAAAAATAAAACTTGACATACATAGTGCGATTCTTTTATTACATTTCGACTATTCATTCTTTGTAAAACAAATAAAAAACAGCACATTCTTTTACGTTTATTACTTTTCAGGCACAAATGAAATATCATCCCTGTCAAACCATTTGGCTGCGCGATTTCTAATGTAAAATATCGACTTGGAAAATATTATGTAAGAATGGGTTTGAACCCCCCCCCCCCAAGTAAGGGTTTGTAGAAATTTTTCCAAACCCCCTCACTCTCGGGACCTTTACGTAATTAATGAATGGCCCCTAAGGGCTAAGGGTCCCATGAGCATTGAAAAACTGCAGGTTTGTAAGTTTGAAAAGTCGCTTTCATATTCCTGGTCTCTAGTAATATATTTTGCTCTTTAGCTCGGGGCTTGAATTTAGTTGAGCCTAAGATTTTCCGTTAAAATTGAAACCCTGAACGTTTGTAAATAAGAAAGAAGAAACATGCGAATCGAAAAGTCGTAAATATGGCAACGCCGAATAAAACATCAATAATTTTAATGAAAATGAGATTATTCGAACTTGATTTTTAACGGCTTGTATTTTTTTTCCTTTGGAGATAGCTCAGTTTTTCGACCATAAGTCGAGTTAGAACTGGAGTTAAAAAGGCCGCTCTTTCCAGTGGTGTCAAAAAGAAAACTGTGGGAAAATTTTTTCGCTTTTTAGTAATAGATTTAATGAAGAAAGTAGTGCCTAAATTTTAGATAAGTCTAAAAAAGTTCGAGCTATAAACGTAAATAACTCCCGGCGTATTTAAGTTAGAGCATTGAAATAAATTGCGTAGAAAGCGGGAAATTCTACCCTTTCCAACAATACATAATATTAATATATGCAAGTAATTTTTTACCCTTTTAATAGGCAATAGTAAACAATTTACGCGAAATTTGAGCTTAAACAATTAGTTACAAAAAAACTAATTTGAATTTAAAAAAAATAAAGCCCCAGGTGCACACCCCCGGGACTCGAAGTAATTTTGTACAAAATTTCAAGACTGTAGGTGCTATGGTGTCTCCTGGATGCACGTCCGCCACAGACTTCCTTACAGCCTTTTGAAAAAGAAAATTATAAATCAATTTTCAAGTTTCCCCCCCCCCCCCCCGCTGTTGATCTGTTTTATTGAGTACTACATTCCTTGAATCGAAGAGCTTTCACTTTTGAGATATAAAAAGATTTTAAAGGCATTTAAAAAAAAATAAGGTTTTTAGCGGGTTTTATACTACTTATGTAAATTCAGACTTGAAAGCTCAAATTTTTGTTTAGTAGGAAGTGGCCAGAAGACGCTTTTAATTTAATTAATTAACCAGTTTCATTTTTAGTTGCCATTTTTTAGTTGCCATTTTATCCAGGATTTTTTTTTTTTTTTAAAGATAAGAAAGCAATTCTTTGCGCTACGCTAGACGATCGCTCCAAAGAAAATTATCGTAAAAAAAATATTTCGGCAGTCGAATCGGCTAAAGTCTGCGTTCTTGTTTTCATAAAAAAAATAAAGTACTTGAATGAAGCAGCAACTAATAATGCAATTGTGGATATACAGCAAAACCGAAAGTGTTTCTAACCACTTTGTAGTAAGTAAAATTTTGAATTTTCAGGTTAACATTTACCTACATACATAATTGTTGAAAATCCCTATTTTTTTCAAATGACTCTAAAATCTGTTGAACTCAAAAGTAGAAACTCTCTTTTCAAAGGAATGAAATACTCAATATTACTGATCAACAGAAACATAAAATCAAAATTTTTGAAATTAGCAATTTTGAAATATATTCGAAAATGGATTTTAAAATATTTTTAAATGCTGATGCGTGAAAAGCGTAACTCATATTTTGAAATGATGCATACAATTTTGAATTGAATTTTTACAATTTGAAATCATTGTCTTTAAAAAAGAAACCGCTACAAAATATAGTGCACCGTTCCAGAGGTAACGTAGTTGGAAAATTTTGACGAAAATCATAAATGATAATGGTGCCCAGATTGCCATCTTTGGCGGGCTGTACCTTTTTCTTCGTGCCAGGGGTTATTTTTTTGGGGGGAAAAAAGCCTATAACTTACTTTTTTTTTCTTTTTTTTTCAAATTTTAACATAGGGTAACAGCTCCAGTAATTGGCACGGCACCAGTGATTGGCACTTCCAACAAAAATGTCCTAAAAAAAGACTCGGATCCATTTTTTTTTTAAATATAAGGCTATATACCAACTGAATGTACATTAATTTTAAAGATTATAACTTCATTTCATGTTACTAAATGGCAGCAGTACGTAGGAAAGAGAAACAATTGTGGCTGGTGTCAAATCAGCCATTTTTGTTGCAAAAGCTTCTTTTCTGGCTTAAGGGAAGCATGCACATAAATCCATTAAAATCTGACTTAAAATATATTTTAAATTTTCGTTGTCAAAAGTTTTGTTTAGTTGAAAGGTGTTACTTTAATTGTGTACAAGTATATTTTCGTCCCTATTTGGAATTTTAAAATAATGATGGGTGCCATTTACTGATGCTTCAATTTTACTAGTCCCCAGTAATTGACATGTGTGACAAGTACTGGGGAAATAACGTCATTTCCGCGATAAAGCTGAGTGGGGTGTCATTATCTTCAGTTTTTTTTTTTTTTTTTTTTTTTTTTTTTTTTTTTTGCGTAGATTACGAATATGATAAAGCGGAAATTGAAATCGGTAGCTTTTGTACAGTAATTGTCAAAAAAAAAAAAAAAAAAAGCTTCAAAATCATCAATTTTTGAAGATGCGGCCTTTTGTCAATTGGAGTGACTTTCACCAGAAAAAAATCCAAATGAAAGTTAGTCAGTAATTAATTTTATCCTGGGGGCTCCGTCCTCTGCTAGATTCACTCGCTAACCCACGTTCGCCACCTACGGTATCTCAATGCCGCCTGCATCGGGTGGTTTTTCAAGAGAAAGAAAACCAACTTGTTGCATTTGATAAATAAAAAAGAGGAAAACCTATGCAAAAAAGTATGCTATATGAGTTTTTAACTATACTTGGGGCAAACCTAAATTGGTAGCATTCGTAAAATCAAAACTGTAAACCGAAGGATGAAACAGCATTAATTTCAATATCTTTCCATGGAACATTCCAAATTTATGTTTTTATTTCTCTAAAATACTTTTCACCATGAAGAAGAGTGATTTAGCAAAAATTTATATAAAACTAGTGGTACCCGCACGGCTTTGCCCGTAATAGAAAAATTAAAAGGTCTTTTGGTTCGCCTGCGAATTTTCTCTCCAATTGGCTTATACCCATGTGACGGTTCCACGTTATGATAATTTCATATCTCGCGAATTAGCTTGTGCCCATGTTACGGTTCCACGCTATGAAAGTTTCATAATTTACTCGTCCATCTTATGATAATTTTGTTCTTAAAATTAGAATAGAAAAAGAACTACATCGAATTTTCGAAAAATCGCTTTGAGGTGCACACCCCCATGATACAAACTAATTTAGTGCCAAATTTCATGAAAATCGGAGGAGCGGTCCAGGCGCTATGCGCGTCATAGAGATCCAGACAGACAGCACAGAGATCCAGACAGAGAGACTTTCAGCTTTATTATAAGTAAAGATAAAGAAAACAAATTCTTCCCCATATTATCAAATTATATGAAAAATGGGCTTAAAATTGGAATAGAAAAAGAACAAAATCGAATTTTCAAAAAATCGCTTCGAGGTGCACACCCCCATGCTATAAACTAATTCTATGCCGAATTTCATGAAAATCGGCCGAACGGGCTAGGCGATATGCGCGTCACAGAGATACTGACAGACAGACAAAAATCCGGACGGAGAGAGATCCAGACAGAGAAACTTCCACGTTTATTATTAGTAAAGATAAAGAAGAAGAAAGATAAACACATTCTTCCCCATATTATCAAATTTATATGAAAAATGGGCTTAAAATTGGAATAGAAAAAGAACCTCATCGAATTTTTGAAAAATCGCTTCGAGGTGCACACCCCCATGCTATAAACTAACTTTGTGCCAAATTTCATGAAAAGCGGCCGAACGGTCTATGGGCTCTGTGCGTCACAGAGATCCTGACAGACAGAGATCCGGACAGAGACAGATCCTGACAGACAGAGATCCCGGCAGAGAGACTTTTTGCTTTATTATTAGTAAAGATTACCTACTTTATATTAACATTACTCATGTTTCTTATCATGATAATATTTGTATGTAATTTAAAAGTGAAAAATAAAGTAATTTTCCAGTTCTATTAACATGTGCCAATTACTGGATCACAAGGTGTCATACACTGGAGTATCAGGTGCCAATTACTGGTGATTTTGGTAACTTTTTATATACATATTTTTATAAAAGTATCGAATCAAATATTTTTGATTTTAGTGAACCAAATAGATGCACAGATGTGCACTCTTTGATACAAAAATATTTGCAAGAGAGTATTTTTTTTCTAAGTACTGAAAACAGAGGTAAATTTAAGGACAAACTCTTTAAGTGCCAATTACTGGGATCTTTACATTATGTTAAACTCAAAACTACCCGAGACTATGAAGGTTCATTTTTTCTTCTCCTGCCTGAATTGACATAAACTACTCCGTACATTAAACGAAAAACTTTTGATTTTACGTTGGCTAAATGCACGGTTTCTTCACAGATTGATTTGTCCTGGTCCGAGCCAAACCGATCAGGAATAAAGTGCGAAAAATTATGAATTGCTGATTAAAACACATTGAATAGCTTGTTTTTTTGAGAAAAAGTAACTACTGTTTGGCCACTACAAGTGAATTAATATAGAAGTTGGTATTTATTTATTTATTGAAACAAAACATCAACTGTCCAATAGGGTGGTTCAAAAATAAGTGTAAAAAAATTTCTCCTAAATAACAAGACACCCACCAATATTTTTACACTTGTGGATTGTAATATACTGGAAGAATTTTAGCTTCCTATTTCAACTGAAAGAGGGTGCTCAACCCCCTCCCCCAAACTCCATACGTATGGGGAGGGAGGTTAAAAAAATACATTGAACTGAAAAATTAATGCTACATATTATAATATACTCTAGTAATATGCATATACCTTGCAATAAAATAATTATTTACAAACAAAAAGCTGGAAAAATTAACAGTTTGTAAATTTGTAGTATTTTTTATGCTACGGCCAATGTTAAATTAAGGGGTCATTGAGCATCCTCTTAAAATTTGAGTAAGAAGCTAAAACTTTTGCAGCATAATACTATTAGTAAATCTAAAACAAATAGGGGGTGTCCTGGACTCTTGCTAAAAAACATTTTTTTTTTTTTTGAACCGCCCTAGTATTCAATTTGGAAAGAAAGAATATCTTATTATCTGCATTCAATTGTGGAAAAGCAACCATTATCAATCTTTCTAAGTTTTCATAATTATAATTTCACTTGGAATATCAATCATTCTGCAGTCATTACTCTGGACCAAAAAGCCTCCAGCTGTAAAAAGAAAAAAATACATAATTGAATCTTTTGGGAGAATGAATTGAAGTTTCACCTTAACTTTTGAACTTTCCTGTCATTAAATCATATTGGTTTTGCAATCAAAAGAATTTCATTTTATCATCTACCTTTTGCGTGTGTATTTAATATACATTTGCCGAATGGGTCCGATAAAATTCATTCGAATAATAACAAAAAATCAAACCATTGATGTATAAATCGTTCTAAAACTAGCTGACCCCCTATTACGCATGAAGATAAAAAATTAATCATTTACTGTAGTTTTATTCAATTATTCCACCTCCCACCCTCCTCGTTTCTAGCAATCGAGATTGCTTATTTACTTCATTTTGCAGTGTCTTTTACCTGCTTAGGGATTTATAGTGTTACAAATTTTGTAAATAGTAATTATTTTCATGATTAATTTGTTGTAATCGGGCTAAATTTGGCATTTGTTCCATTAATTGTCATCCAAAATTATCTTAGTAACTTAACCTGTAAATTGTTTGTTATAATGACTAAACAACTCCCCAACATTCGAAGGAAGTATATGGTCCCCTGATAAGATTAGTGAATGGAATAAAAAGACAACATCGAGAAAGAAATCAAAGCGAGTCGAATTTTGGTGAAATCTCTCTAGGATTATAAACAGCGTGCGTCGTGTGAATGAGAGAGAGAGTTAGGCTGGCTTTTAACCGTCAGCTGTTGGCTGGAGTGCGTGTTTTAGCTCTGTTATTGTGAAACCTTTGCGCTGTGTTTTTACGTATTTTGATGTAAATACGTTGAGTTTACGGTGTTAATTGATATTTGCCTAACTGTTATGGTTGATTTAGCAGTTGTTAATTATATTTCCTGAACATAGCTGTAAAGAACTTTCCTGTTCTTTTCTCAAGAACTGTGTCGTCATTTAAGAATTTCTTGAAGTGAGCCGGAGTTGTAACAATAGATAGCGAGTTACGTAGTTCAAGAGTCGGACATCCAAGTCCGGAACCAAAAGTTCCACAAACAGAAAAGTCCAACGGAAATAAGATCCGATGCATAGAAGGTTAAGAGGACACAAGGTCCATAACTAAAAGGCTAAGATTCATGTATAGAAGAGAGAAGATTGTGTTTTTTTTTTTTTTTTGAACTGGCAGGACATACTTTAATGAACTCATTCAGAAACCTTTCATTTTGTCTGTTCATACACAATTAAAAGTTCAGGAACGATAAATGAAATAAAAAAATTCAAAGCGTTTTTAGCAATCAGGTGGTTATGACCAATAAATAGAATAAAACTATTAAATTGTGAGAGGGACAGTTTAAAATAGAGACATTGTGGCTCAAGTTACTCTGAATGAATAAGTTCTGAAATGAATTTCAAAGCGTTTTTAGCTCAACTATCAGGTGGTTCTTTTACTGTTACCATAATCCTATTTTGAGTTTAAAATACTTATTTTGTTTTGCGTAAACCGAAGAACAGTAGAAATATTCCGTCTTTCTTTTTCTTCAGAATTGCTGACAAACCAATTTCTGATTTTAGCAGTATGACAGGTTTACGTTTCCGTCCATACCCCCTTTTAATTTTTTTTTTATAATAGGTTCTCTCACCACTCCCTGTGTTGTCTTTAGACGTTGACAATGTCGTTCTTTTTAATGATTCATCCAACAAAGGATCATTCATTTCTTTAACTCGATCATTAAACTAGTTAATTTGAACAAATCCCTTCATTTTCTTTAAAAAAAATTAAAAAATTAAAAAAGTTAATTACAGCATTGTCAAATAATTCAACATTTTAAATTAATCAAATTATAAATAATTATAAACTTAAAAGGTTGACTATGAAAATAATAAAACCTAATTCTGAACTTACTGGGGCAAACACGATGGGGACAAAATATGGCGACAAACAAGTTCTGCCGAATGATTTATTATTTAGTTGGGAAGAGAAACCAAGCTATATTTACTTCTGTACTCAGTTTTAAAAACCGTTCGCTGTTAAAAAACGAGCTGATGTGTGCATCACATGACTTCCTTTTACGCTAATTTAATGATAATCGTCCCTTGGAATTGGAGTAAGCAAAGAAACACTTCAAATATTTTCATCCCAAGTTTGTTGCAAACCGAAGCAAAAAAAAAAAAAGTTTTATACCGATTAATTTTCCCAATATTGGCAATTTTAATGTGATTCAATGATGAACTCTCTAAATATCGCCAAAAGTGACCAAATTGAACCAGATTAAAAAAAAAAAAAACGCTAAATTTGTCGCTAAGTTGGCGACGAAACTTGGCGACCAGAAGCTTGGTGATTTGGTTGCCAAGTGTTTGCCAAATTATAACACCACTTGAGTTTGCATTGAAATTAACAATGATTTCCCCCCCAAAAAAGGTGTGAAAGATCCCCTTTAGAGCATCCAAATGCATTTAAAAAGAGACGTGCACAACTAGACCCCACTAGGAGTCTACGTACCAAATTTCAACTTTTTAGGACATAGCGTTCTTGAGTTATGCGAGATACATACGTACATACATACGTACATATAGACATTACGAGAAAACTCGCAGTAATTAACTAGGGTATCGTCAAAATGGATATTTCGGGTGTCTATACGTTCTTAGGCATATATCCACGTGTGGTCGGGTTGAAAAAAAAAATCAGTATTCTTTCGGGGGCGAGCAAATTGGAAATTAAGGCCGATTTTTGAGTGAAATTGTTTTCGCGAATACAACTTTCTTTTTTCTAAAAGGAAGCAAAAAGGTCATTGATTTTTTAAAGAGTCGTTCTTTTTGACTCGTTCGTTCATGAACGACACACCTAGTTGTCTTCTTTGTAAAACTGTAATTCAGACCTTCGTTTATTCTTAATATCCTTATGTTTTCATTCCGTATGCAATAGGATATTAATGAATGTTTTTCAGTTTCAAACATTATCATGGAAAAATTAATGCTGAAACTTAAACTCCCATGCTTTTTCTAAATTTCCATTACATTTACTACTTCTATTTGCATTAGGGCTGCCTCTTTCAGCTAACTTATCCTCTTACTCGGACATTAATTGATATTCACTCACGATCAGATAACTCAACACTTCATTGTTTCAATTGCAAATATCCACAGCTGCATTGGTCGTAAAGTAAGGTCATCCATTATCAGAAAAATTCCGAGTTCGAAATCTTCCCTGGGGCAACAGGTCTGCCTCCCACACCCCGGCCTTCCCATTAGCATAGCGGATACAGACATCCACGTTTTGCGTCCTTATTTAGCTAATTAAGAGCGATTTCTCTGAATCTGTTATAGGCCAAAGAACTTAGAAGAACTTATAGGCAGTAGAAGTGAAACTGCGATTCAAATTTGGGCGGCATTCCCTTCAGGGCAATTGAAGAGCACTTCCCGTATTCCCCCCCCCCCCCCGATCGTTCGCTTTTTTTTCCAGTTTATTCTTGTTTTAATACGGGCGGCGGTGTTTTGTTGGTTATTTGCAGACCAGTGGGGTGTATTTTGTAGTGGGTAGAAAAGGCATTTGCCGCCAAAAGGGCGGATGTACCTGATTTCGTTGACTAATTGGCCCGAGATTTTATAGCGTAGGGATTTTCTTTCTTTTTTTGACTAAATTATACGTTTGTCAATATTTAATGAATACACTATTTTGTTAGAGAAATAAGTCAGTTTAAAGAACGAATAACCACAGATTTTACTGGAGCAATCGTTCTTCAAAATGTTTGCCATATACTTTAACTTATTCATTGAAAATGACATTGTTTAACAATATGGCTTTCATTTATGACTTAAAATTTCTGTTTCATAGACGTGTCCACGGGGATGGAATGGAAAAGGCTTGCTTCTAATATTTTTAAGATTTGTTTTGAATGGTTTTTTCTCTTTTGGGCGGTTCATTTATTTAATTATTTTATTTACGTATATTTTTTTTTTCTTATTGATCAATTAGCCTTCTTGTAATTTTATGAATTTGTTGTTCCTTATAAGGAAACAAATCGGGCAACTGGCAGGGGGTAGAGATATGGAATGCATCTTTCATAATGTATTTTATAGCTAGATTGCCCTTTTGGAGGTAATTCTGAAAGAAACGTTTGCTTGCTGGAGAAATTTTAAGTCAAGAAAATTTTCTGCACTCTAAAATTTGTAGCAGTGAATATGATATTTCTAGTGACATCGTGCTGAAAGCAGTTTAAAATAAGTTTTTTTGAATTTGATATCACGTTCATGATCAACCAGAAACATTTCAGTTTTGTTGAAAGTTCTGATTTCTGTTTCACTGTTCTCTGTTTCAAGTAACAGTGAACGCGATATTGTGTGTATCGCGTTGAAAGCATAGCTTAAAAGGTTTCTGGGGAACGTGATATTACGTTCATGATAAACTAGAGACATTGCAGTTGTGTTGAAAATGTTGTTTTCTCTGCTCCCGATTGAAAGTATCTGAATGGGAAATAACATGATGGGCATTGCGTTTTAAACAGCTTAAAGTAGGCTCTGGAGAAAGTGACCAGGGGCACTCCGATGGGAGGTCACGAAAGGTCACTGTGACCTCCCAAACTTATCATTAATCGGACAATTTTGTCTGACGATTCGGCAGAAATATCATCATTTGGCAAAGTTAGTCCTATTTGGCAAAACTATCATCATTCTGCAAAATTTAGAGTTCCATTCAGCAAAATTTGGAGTTACATCGCAAAAATTTGAAGCACCATTTGGCAAATTGAGAACTTCGCACTCCCAAAAATTTAAGTTCGGGGCACCTCTGAACATCATAATATGTTCACGATCAGCCAGACTCATTGCGGTTGTGTTGAAAACTCTTCAACTGGATTTGTCTATCATAGACTAAATTTCATTTTTTGTAACGTATGAAAAGGTTTATACTCTGCCTAAAACAAGACTGAACCTAGCTTGCGGTCTCTCAATTAAAAGAACAAAAACGTAAAAAGAAAAATACCTCTTATTCTGCTATTATCTTTATAGGATCAGAAAAGAGCTTAAAGGCGTAACCCGAGTCGTTTCAGTTTTGTTGACAATACTTTGAATGGATTCCTCTAATGCAGAACATCGGATCTTAAAAAGAAAACTACAAATGACTGCTTCAATTCCAGATTCACCATTTTAGTCTTGAAAGGAGAGAATTTATCTAGCAACACCCGTTTCTGGAAGATCAGATTCGCAGCGAGGGATCCACCCTCTTCTCTAAATCATCTGCTTTTCATCTGGTAAGAACCATTGTGAACCCTGTGGTCAAACCCATAAATTCATCCGTGTTCCTGGCAGTCAAATTTGCGGAAACTACAAAGTTAGCATTACTATCCTTCATCCTTTGTTTCGCACTCACAAATGGGTATAAATCTTGCATATTGCCTATTGCGGATGATTTTTTTTTTCGAAGGAAAAAGAGAGTTTTGGTGTAAGATAATTACCACTCGTGGTAGTTTACAGATGGTCAAGATAACCCGTGGCGTAGGATGGTTGGAAGGGTGGAGGAGGTTGAGATAGGTTTTCAAGATCACAAAGGATTGAGAGGAAATTAGTTTTTCAAATAAATATTTCTAAACACACTTCACACTGCCAGGAGTGTCCTGATGGGAGGTTGCTGTCACCTTCAAAAAATTTCCTTATTCGGCAATTTATTGCTGAGGATTCGGCAAAATTATCATCAATAGGCGAAACTCGAAGTTCCATTCGGCAAAATTTGGGGCTCCATTCGACAAAATTATCATCATTTTGCAAAAATAGGAGTTCTATTAGGCAAACTGAGATTCCCCCCCCCTCCCAAAAGTTTAAGTTCGGGGCGTCCTTGTACACTGCTAAAACGCAGAAGACCCAAACCGGCGACAAAAGTAGCACAACTCAAAAAAAAAAAGAAGAGAAAATCGAGGTTTTACACTATAAGTAGTTTTAAGTGGTTTAGTCTCAAAAACTACAATAAACGTTGCCCCTATAGCCCCACGTGTGCCACAAAAATATTTATCCAAATTAAAAAAGCATTTAGATGTGTAGCAGGAAGCCTAAAATTTGTAATTTTCTTCAAAAAATCGATTTTTTTTCTATGCATTTTTATAAAAATGTAAGATATATTTTAAGAAGAAAAAATAAACAGTAAACTTGGTGATTAGCGCTAAATAGAAATTTTCGCTCTCTTGCAATATTTAAATCTCCCACATAATACTCAAAATAAGAATTTTTAAGTTACATTTTTCGTTTTAAATATATTATTTTTGTTATTATTCATTTGAAAATGTTGATTCGAAAATGTGTTTGATAATAATTTTTGAACTTTTGATATTTGTCGAAATGTATATGTAATTTTTTTAAAGATAAAAAAAAAATACTTTTTTTTTTTTGAAAAAAATCAAATTTTATGCCTCCTGATGGACACCTGAATATTTCTTTAATTTGGATTAATTAATATATTTGTGGTATATGTGGGGCTAAGGGGCAACGTTTTATAAAAATAAAATATCGGACTTCCCCCCCCCCCAAAAAAAAGAGAAAGAAAAATTCGGCCTGGTAAACAAGGCCGGTATTCACTTTCGGGCACAAATCTGCGCGGGTTGCCGTTGTTCAATTATATGACACTTTTTGTACAATTGTTTTGACCAAAAAAGAAAAATATTAGAAGGTGTGCGACTTAAACCGTCGACTTATGTTTTTTTTTTTTTTTTTTTTTTTTTTTTTTTTTTTTTTTGTACATCCTAGTGCAGATGTCTTGACGTCTTTGCAAAATTAATTCAGAGGTGATCAAAATAGAAGTTGAAATTTTTCCTAAACCCATTACTTTCTCAGTACAAGGAAGTGAAAAATCAACAGTGGCTTTAAAAACAATAGATATAAACATCGATCATGATTTTAAAACCTTAGTTTAATCAATTGTGCAATGAAATCGGTTGGTGAAACGTGCAGAAAGGCATGGAAACTTTTCTTTCTCTTTTCGATTACCGCTCTCTCTCTCTCTCTCTCCCCCCAAAAAAAAAGTTTCTACATCAGATAAAAAATACAACTATTTTATTGACATATATTTAAAATATAAGATTTGTGATGATGTAAAATATTGATTTTGGTGAATTACTAATATTTTCGTTGTTTTATAGTAAGGCCTAGTAACTTATCATAATTAGAAAACTACAATGGACAACATTTTGACTTTGACCAAGTGATGGAATTCTATATCTTCTTTCAAAAGATGCTTTTTGGCGACCTTAACGTTAATTGAGTCCCCATGTTCAGACATTCCAGTTTAAAAACTAAAAAATTTATTAAGTCACTACAGCAAATTTTGCATATTTCCAGTTCACCGGATGTTTCTTTAAACATTTACAACTGAGGAATGAAATATTTTTTTTATTGTATATCCTTGGAATATTAGTGAAAAGACTTTCCGGGACAAAAAGATGGTGTCTAGGATTTTTTTATTTCTTGTTTTTTGTTTAACTGAAAGAGATAAATATATTTTATCAGGCTTTGGGGGGGGGGGGCTTTTGAAGAAAGAACTTCATAAAACTGTGTTGAATAGATAAACAAAACTTTAGAGCGTGCCGTGCCCGGGAATATTGGGTGTTGCAATTTACAGTGAGAAAGAGAACTCCAGAAAAAGGTTTAAAAACCGGATCAAAAGGAAAATACTGTACTTTCATTTTAACTCCAAATTTACATTAAAAATTTCTTGTCTTTTAATTTTTTGTAATGGGGAAGGTTGACCCCTAGAACCCTCTCTTTGGTCACGATCAGGCTTTAGATCAATATTTTGACTCTTATATCGCTCGGATGAACACTTATGCCCTTGATGAAGAGCCTTTGCTGCCGAAGTATATTTCTTCAGTATCGTTTTGAGAAAAGCTTCGGTAACGAGCATAAATATACGACAGTGTTGGCGTATTTAGTTTACCATTTCTGTTCATTGTCGGATGAATATCTTTCTGTATAAATTTGTTTTAATGGGGTAAACCAGTTTAGGAGGCAGAAATTTTGGTGTTTTTCGTAAATTTTTTCAACAGGGAAGGAATAATCAGAATTTGTTCAAACTTAAAGGATATTATATTCAAATTTTAAAGTACACCTTGTACTTTTTTCTAGATATGTCTGCCAGAAATAGAAGAGTTAGAAACTGATTTCCATGGATGGTTGCCATCAGAGCTTGTCGTTAGTGAGCATAAATGAAGTCACAATTTTTGTTTGTTATCATTACAATTTTTTTTATCGTTAATAACATATTTTCTCAGAATATGAACCTAATTCTGCTTTAAAAAAATAAAACATTTTATGCTTTTGAGGTGTTTGATCCCAAAATTCATGTTTTTCTACCATTTTTGTTCACCTTTTTCGCATTAAAAAAATATTATCTCAGAATTAGGTTCATATATAGTGTAATTGAATAAAGAATATTCACACAAAATTTCGGAACGATTAGCCTATAACGTTTTGTGCTAGAATGCATACCAGTTGAAAAAAAAAGTCGTTTCAAGAAAAATGCGATTGAAAAAAAAAAACTGCTGTGAAAATTTATGAATCTTCAGTTTTTTAAGTGCTTAATGTATTAGAACTAAATGGAATTTTGAATTGAAATTTTGGCAATATATTTTTGAATAGTTCTACTAACATTTTGTGACATTAAAAGAAATGGATCTTTGATCCGTCTAAACTGGTTTCCCCCCTCAAACTAAAATGTACTTTTTGATAGATTTTTTCCAACTCGTGTGCTGGTGTGGTTAACCCCTAAGACCCTCCTTGTTGGCACGGCCTAGCTTTAAAACGATCTCTTTAACTCTTATCTCACTCGAATGAGCACACGTGCCCTTGATGGAGAGCCTCCACTGCCAAAGTATCTGCTTATTATCACTCAACCCAAAAACATCTGAAATCTCTTCAACATCGGTTCGGGAAAAGCTTCGGTAACGAGCGTAAATATACGAGAGTGTTGGCGTGTAAAATTTACCGTTTCTGTCAAAAGTCGTAAGTTCATTGTCGGTGGAATTTCTTTCCGTATCCTCCGACGCGGGGCACTGCGACCTCACGGCCGTAAATCATTCTGCATGTCAAGCTTTTCGGAAAAAAAGAGGGAACAGAAAAGTATTCATTGCCAAAGTGCTGATGACAGACATCTTACCACAGCTGGGCATGAGGTTATGACAGACCGAAAGTGCGTCGTCGATGCAGTGCTGTCATATAAAATGTCCCTTTTGTCACTATTCGAAAAGAAATAACTTAGTTCATGTTAGTATGTGTATTAGAATTGGCTGAGTTTCCAACGAAAAAGGTGTGAAAATTTACAGTTGAGCAGCCAAAGTTTATTTCGTGGTTAGGGACATAACAGTCCTTACAAGCAGGGATGCGGAGTCAAAGAGTCGGAGTCGGACTGGTTTTGGAATAAAGGTGACGGAGTCAGGAGTTGAAGACTTAAAATTCCAAGATTCAGAGTTGGAGTTGGTCATTTCCCAAAGTCCGCCACTTTACCAACAACACAGTGCCAACAATATTTGGACAAAAAATTGTTCAAATTGAAATGATATTTTCTACACATGTTCTTCTCTAATGATAATGATCAAAAGAAAATACGTTTTTGAGGTTCTATGTTTGCAAAAACCTTATCTATGTTACATATAATTTTTTTGCTACGTATTGCTATTTATATATAAGTCCACTAAAGTTTTATAAATTGTCATTCCTTTTTTGTGTCATATTAAGTTTAAAAAATATGGGTTTAACAAAACTAAATAGTCTCCAAAATGTTCCTACTTCTTTTGAGAAAAGTGTAAGGCATAATTCAGCAAAAATAAATGTCCAGATGGGTCTTGACTTCTACAGAAACTTTTGGAGCAAATAATTCAATTTTTTATTGTTCAAATGGAATTTTGAAAGAATGTTTAATTGATTAACCATTGGGAAATTTTTGTTAAATTATCGGAAAAGAAACTGTAATTTAAATTTAGTTCGTTCGTTGCGTAACACAGGGACTTATAAATCATCGTAATACATTCATAAATAGGAAAACTTTCAAGAATTTGTCAAAAATAATATGAAAACCACTTATGATATAATCTCTCATGGTAATACAATATTTAAACACGCAAAAAGTAGAACATAAAAATAGTGAGCAACGTCGATGACTTTGCATGGATTGACCACTGATTGATCGCCGGATTGACCGATCATGAATCAATTATTTATTCATTCAATATATCAGTTAATCAATAAACCATTTAATCAACCATTTAATTCCACAATCAAACATTTAGTGAGTTTTTCTGTCAATGAAAAAGCATTCAATTAATCGTTTTATGACTCAACAAATCATTCATTTTTTCATTTGCTCAATAATTCCGTCGTACACTCAATCAATTTATAACTTCTGCAATCATTTCATCGATCAATCATTCGTTCATTCGTCTACTCCTTCACTCTATAAATCGATATTTATTCGTTAATTTCATCAACCAAACAATCAAACATTCATTTATTCGGCTCTTCAATCGATCAGCCAATCATTCGTTTATTCATTCATTCCAAACATCATTCATTCATTTCATTTTACCAACCATTAATTCATTTATTTCCTCAACAATACATTCATCAATCAATTTTTCGATGAATCAAGCAATAATACGTTGTTTATTCAATGCATCAATCAATCATTCAAATCATCAACAATTTACTGTTCAGTCATTCATTAATTTGTTTATTCATTTCAGCCATTAATCATGTATTCATTTCATCCATCATTCATTCATTTAATCATTTCATCCATCAACCATTTATTCCTGTCGTTCACCATTCCTACATTTATTCATTCAATTTAACGTCTTTTAATCACTTCACTCATCAATTATTTATTCATTCACTAGATTACTTCATCCATCAATCATTCATTTATTCATTTTATCCATCATCCATAAATTTCAAATAAATTATTCATTTCATTTGTTCAATCATATATTACATCATTCATTACTTCATTAAATCATTTTATTAAATCATTCAGTCATTTCATCCATTAGTCGCTCATTTCAAATCAATCATTTAGTTAACACATCATTCATTCATTTATTTATTTAATCATATTCTCCATCAGGGGCGACAAATAGGAGTTTCAGGAGGGGGTGGTCGCACCCCCAAATTTTTTGAGAGGAACGATGAAAATTGAGCAATTTCAATTTACGTCAACAAATCAATTTACGGCGCAAATCAATGTCAAAGAAAAGCAATTTTGCTGGTTTTCCGTTATGGTTGATGAAACTCGACACATTTCCAGATATGAACAAGTGTTTTCCGTTTTTTAAATTATTAGAAATTCATCAAGCCTTTACCGACCTTTTCAGAACAGAAAAAACTGATGAAGAATCATGGTTAATTTTAACTAAAGACATAATTTCCTCATATAGACTAAATATCTCATTCTTGTGTGCTCTGTGTAACGTTGGTTATGAGAGGTCCGTGCAGTGGTGTGGCTGCATGATTGTCACAGGAAAATGCCTTGATATTTTACATTCATTGTTACGCTCGTATTTTAAGTGTGTCTTTTTAATGAGTGTTCCTCACTTTCTTCTGCTAGAAACACATTTCAGCAGCTCAATGCATAGTATGCTTTCATAGATACTTTTTCAAAATACATAATATTTTTGGAAAAAAAAATATCTCACATCAACAAATATATTTCTGGGGGCTCTTTAACTATACCAATCTCCCCCCATATCATGATTACTTGCTGTTAGCCAATATGTGTTTTATTCCATACTGAGGTAATTCATATTTAAAAAACTCGACTCCCCAAATGAAGTGCTGAAATGCCGCCCCTGTTCTCCATAATGCATTCATTCAAACATTCATTTAATTTAACTCATCAATCATTTATTTAATCATTATATCCATCAATTAGCCATTAATTCACTTCATCCGTCACGAATTAAGGCACTTTAGTCATTAATTATTCATTCATTCATTTTTTTTATTTTCATCCATTAATCAAGAAACCACTATAAAGGGATGAAAATTCTTCCCGACAAAACGAGAACTTATATCCCCTGCAAGAACTGCACCGATGCCCAACTGACTCCGGATCACATTCTTGAGTGCCCGGCCCTTATCCACATGTTCTGCAGCTGGGTATGGTGCCACTGGCTTCAGAACTTCGAGAGGTCCTCTACAGCACAGATGCGTTGCAGCTAGCGGGCGCGGTCTTGAAGACACACGGAGCCATTTAATTGTCCATGGACACGACAAAAAAAAAATCATTCAATTATTCATTTAATCCATCAATCATTCATTTAATTATTTCATCCATCAATAATACATTTAATCATTTCACCCGTTAATCATTAAGTTAATCATTTCACCCGTTAATCATTAAGTTATTCATTTCATCCATCAATCATTCATTTCAGCATTTTATACGTCAATCATTTATGTCATCTCTCAGTCAATCATTTAACTGTTTATTCTATAATGAATTCAGTCATTTCAGCCGTCAATTATTCATTCATTCATTTATTCATTTCATCCATCAATCATTCATGTAATCGTTTCATTCATTAATCAGTCATTTGTTCATTTCATAAACCGCGAATGCGGTCACTTCCGCCATTAATTATTCGTTCATTAATTCATTTATTCATTTTATCTGTTCAACATTCATTTATTCATTTCACCAATCATTCATTTAATCATTTCATCCATCAATCAGTCATTTATTTATTTATTCTAACACGAATTCAGTCATTTCAGCCAAAATAGTTCATCCATTAGTCATTCATTTATTCATTTCATCTATCAATAATTCATTAAATTATTTCATCCGATAATCATACAATTAATCACTTTATCCATCAATCATTCATTTCATTATTTCATACATCATTCATTTCATCATTTCATCCATCACGAATTCAGTCATTTCAGGCATCAATTATTCATTATTTCAGTAATTCATTTCATCTATTAATCATTCATTTATTCATCTCATCCATCCATCATTCATTTAATAATTTCATGGATCAATCAGTCATTTAATCATTTCATCCATCAACCATTCATTCGTGTCGTTCAGATTTCTTTTATTTATTCGTTTAATTTACCAGCCCTCAATCACTTCACCCATCTTTCATTTATTCTTTCATTCATCCGTTTATTTCACCTATCAATCATTCGTTTATCCCTTCCATCCCTAAACCATTTATTTCAAATCAACCACTCAATTATTTATTCAATCATATTCTCCATCATTCATTCAACCAATTCATTAAGTCAACCATTGATTTATTCATTTTATCCCTCAATCATTCATTTCATTCATCAAAATCGTTCACTTCATATTCATTCATTTATTAATGCATTTTATGTATCCGTCAGTTATTCATTCATTCATTCAGTCTTCTGCCATCTTTTTCAGTCATTCATTAATTCTTTTATCCATTTAATACTATAATCATTCATTTATTCATTCATCTATCAAAAATTCATTCATGCCGTTCACCATTCCTTTCTTCAGTCATTTAATTTCCATCTTACAATTATTTCGCCCATCACTCACTTATTTATTCATTCATTTAATCATTTCATCCATCAACCATTAGTTTTATTTATCAATCATTCATTTATTTATTTCATCCATCAATCCTTCGTTTATTCATTTAATTCATCAATCATGCATTTCAAACATCAAACATTCATTCATTCAATCATATCCTCCATCACTCACTTACTGTCATTTATTCTTTTTTTATGTCATCCATCAATCATTCAATTGTTCATTTCATTTATCAACTATTTATTTCAAATCAATCATACATTTCATACATCATTCGTTCTCTCATTTATTAAATCATATCTTTCATGAGTCATTCATTCTTTCAGTCGTTTATTTTTTTATTCTTTTCATTTATCAATCCTTCATTTATTCATTTCACCCATCAGCCATTCACTTCAAGTCAATCATTCATTTCATCCATCAATCACTCATTTATTTATCCAATCATACCCTTCCTCATCCATTAACTTATTCGTTCAACCATTTTATTAAATCAATATTTCATTTACTCAAACGTATCCTTCCTCACTCATTTCATATTTACTCATACATTCCGTGAATAATCATTTAAGCAATCAATCAATTATTCAATAAGTAGTTTAATCTGTCAACAGAATATTCATATATTTTTTTCATTCAACCAATTTACAAATGATACACTTCTTTAAACATTTATTAATAAATTTACTCATTCAATTCTATATTCGTATGTTATTTTTTCATTCAATCAATGAATCGATCAAATATTAATTCCTCTATTCCCAAAAGTCATTCATTTAAACAATCAATAACCAATTTATTTAATTCTTATCACCAACCAATTGATCGGTACTTCATTCATTTTATCCCTCCAATTGTATTTCGTTTATTTCATCATTTTATTCATCAGTTTATCCTCCATTCATTCGGTCATTTTATCTATCATTTATTCAGAACATCATTCAGTCTGTCCTTCAATAACGCTCTTTAACAATCAACTTCTCAGTTGAGTCATTCAATCTATCAGTCAATCATTCATACAATCATTTTTCCCATTAGTAACCATTTAATCAATCTAATATTTAATATATATTTTACTCAGTTAATAAATCAATCATTCTTTTATTCAAGCAGTCTAATTTATTCAATCATCCAAACATTTTTTTTTTTTAACTGAACCATTCAATTCTCTTTTCCTTCCACGAAACATGTTTTCATTGAAATCAATGAATCCATCGATTACTATTTTGTCTATTCCAGCCATCATTTATTTAATCTTCTCATCCACCGTTTATTTATTCATTCAAACATTTAACCCATCGATAATTCATTCATTTCATCCATCTATAACCCATTCTTTTTTTCTCTTCAACAATCAACCACTCATTCCTTCCCTCATTCATTCATTTCATCCGTCGAGAATTCCTTCGTTCATTCATCACATCTATTAATAATTCATTAATTCCTTTCAGTCATCAACCAGCAACCACCCATTCATATATTAACGATTCATTCAATTCAAGCTGTGAAACAGTATTTTTTTATCCAGTCAGTTTAAAGTTGATTCACTCCTTAAAACAGTCATTTATAAATTCAATCATTCTAGTTCCCATTTAAGTATCAATAAGTAATTAATTTGCTTATTCTTTCCATCAACCAACCAATCAATCGATCCTTCATTCATTCATTTAGCTCTTTCATCATTCTTCATTACATTACTAAATCGTTCATCAATTCAATCAATCAATTCAATTAAACACACAAAAGATCATTCGTAAATTCATTAACTGATTTCTAGAAACAATGAATAAAACAAGTCAAATAATTCATTTAATACATCATTTAGTTATTATTTTTTTATTGCAATATTCATTTATTCACTCAATGGAGCAGCTATTCAATAAATTGTTCTAGAATCGATCAATCAACTAATAAATAAATCTGTATTTCCTCCTTTATTCATTTAGTCAATCACTATTTCAGTAATTGCATTAATCAATCATTTATTCATTTATTTCATTGATTTGTCATTCCTTCATTCTCTTATTCATTTGCTCCAACAACTCATTCTGAATGCCACGTCCAGGTCACCACTGCTATTGTATGTGGTAATAAATGTAATAAAATTTTATAACACGCTCTACTTTCATTGCACATTTACACAGACGTTATTGAAATAAACCTTTGACGTTTCTTAATCGATAAAAGTAAATAAAATCCACATTTGGTTAGTAAAAACTTTGGCTCGAAGATACAGGTCAAGAGCAAAAGTTATTTTTAGTCTACACTTCACTGACCTAAATATCCGTGATCATTTACATAAAGGCGTTACCAGAGATATAAATTCCAAACAGTTCTAAACACTTTTTAGACTTTACTCAGAACCTAAACACATCTTAACATATTGAACTGTACTTTGTGTGCAACATTCGTGTTTTGTTTATCCAACTATATTAGCAAATTAGTGTTTGGATTTTTTGTACGCATATCTTAGCATTCAAACAGGAAGCTTAAATATTTGAGAGGGCGGAAATTCTCAATTCAAACTTCTCCGAATAAGGATTATTTTGCTGAATAAAACTCCCAAATTTTGCCAAATTGTGCTAATTTTGCCGAATGTAATTCCAAATTTTACCGAATGTAAGTCCAAATTTCGCCGAATGATGATAATTTTGCGGAATGGAACTCCAAATTTCGCAGAAGGATGATAAATTTAACAAATAGAACTCCAAATTTTGCCAAATGATGATAGTTTTGTCGAATGTAACTCCAAATTTCGCCGAATAATGATAATTTTGCCGAACCGTCAGACAAAATTTGCCAAATAAGATATTTTTGGAAGGTCACGGTGATCTCCCATTGTGGCGCTCTTGCATTCAAATCATATTCAAACGCGCCTTGCTTTCAAAATAACGTTGAAGCAAAAGTTTAAATATAGTGTGTAAACAACATATCATAAAACCCCAGTAGTGGCTCTTAAGCATTGTTTATCCTCAAAGTAGTGCAATTACGACTTACAACACGCAAACAAAACACGTCATTTTACTCGCTCAGATTGTTTTGATTTCGCTTTCATTCAACTCTAAAATTTCCATATCTGAAGAGTAATTATATCGTTAAAATCGTTCCTTTGGAAAAATACAAGAAAAAAAAAATACTTTTGACCAACGACGTGCAATTCTGTTTTGCTTTTTCATGTTAACAAATTCATAAAGTGTTCCCTAAGGCAATCGCACCTGCCATTGCTGCCACCCTTTCACAATTATCCCATACTTATCGTATTAACATACAACGACTCACGATCAATTTTATTAAGAATGTATTCGCCATTTCAAAGAATAACTCTTTCTGTTTTTCACCTTTCTTCACTTCACTTCTCGGAAGTCCATTCTTGTGAACAAGGTACTTGTTCAACTAAACTTGCAGTAGCCAGAGGATTAGTCACGTCTTCGGAGTCCAATGGTCTTTCATGAAACACTGTGGGCCTTTTTGCCAGAGTTCAGGGTAGTGGACCTTATCAAATTAAAATCATTGCAAGCGATAATTGGCTCCATAGTTTTATCTCAAATTGCTGCTTTAGTTATTGTCTTGTACCTTTTTAAACTTTTTTTACAATTTCAGAACATACTCGCTCTTTGTAATTATTCTCATCTATGAAAAAGAGGTCATTCTAAGTTTGTTGACATCTCTCTGGGATAAAGTCAGGCTGTAAGAGTAATTTTTAGCCTTCTTTTCCAGTTAAAGTCAGAAAAAGAAGAAAAACGCACGAAAGAAGGTTTAATGCATCTTAAAAATGTCGCGAAAAACAAAACAAAAAAAAAATCAAAAATAAATAAAATAATTAAATAAATATCGAAAAATTTAAAATTGGAAAGTAGGGTATTGAGATGGGGTAAAATGTCTGTCTGTCTGTCCCCCCTAATAACTTTTGAATGAATAGTCCGATTCGAACAAACTTTTTTTTGTTCGAAAGATCTCGGCGAGGACACCTTATTCCCATATTTCACTTTTTGATTTGAACAATTTTTTGTTCAATTTTGAACAGTTCAAAAAAAACTTAACATTAGCGCCTACGGGGAAACTGAAAGTCAATGTAGATTCCGTACTTGAAGGCGGATTTATTTCAAACAAATTTTGTTGGAAATAGCTCTTGACGCTGAACTCCAGACTCCGACTCCGAGAATTTAGAGGCACCTGACTCCGACTCCTGTGCCCGACAATTAATCAGACTCCGACTCTCCGACTCCGCGACTTCGACTCTGACTTTGTAGCTTTGGCAAAAATTTATACACGGAGGACAAATGACTACTCCGATTCTTGGATATTCGTCTCCGACTCCTTTATCCCAAAATGAGATTGACTCCGACTCCGCAGCTATGGTTTTCACTGTGAAATAATTATTGTTGATATGATTTGTTTTTATTTTCACGCTAAAGTTTTAATTTAGGTATTCAGTTTTCGGCGAATTAACTCGAAGTCATTTATACATAACGATATGCGCAGACGATTTTTATTTTATTTTTTTTTATTTTTTGACAATGAGAAGTATTTCTTTAAGTTGACATTTATTGTTTTTATTTATTTTGGTAAGTGCATTAATTCATTTAAAAAATTATTTTTGCTAACAGGGGAAAAAGAAACGATTTTTTTTTTTTTGATATGATGCATTTATTTTAATGAGCTTATTAATTTTAATTATTATATTTTCGTTTTGAAAGCTGTTAAAGAATTTTTTTTAACGGATAAAAGTGTATTAGCTGCTTTGTTTAAAAGGCGCTGCTTTTTTTTTTTTTTACGCATGTAATTTTTTTAGATGTGTGAGGAATACTTTATTCCTAGAAATTAGCAAAAATATGTTTGAAACAATTTGCGATTTTAGCTATTTTTGAGAATATTGATCAGGTACTAGAAAGTAGTATGGGTATACGGGAAAGTAGGCTCGTATAGTTCTAGACGGAACTTCTTGTTAAAAAAGAAAGTTGCAATTTTTTTCATCGACTGAAAAAGATCATTCTAATTCGATTACTACGTCTCTGAAATAAATTGAGGCAGTGAGAAGCAAAAATATGTATCGTATTGCTGCAAAAATAGCTATTTCCAAAAACACTGTGTTTTTAAGGAAAAATTCAAATGTCTGTTGTTGCAAAAATGTATGAGTTACAACAAGTTTTTCTGTTTCGTATTAAGCCATTTAAGAGGGGACAGTTCTGGAACTCTGACTGTGCTAGATTGTTAACCTAACAAAGGATTTCAATGAAAAAACTTTGAAAAAAAAAGTTCAAGCAGTAAATAGGTTTTTATTGAAATAGTTTTTAAATCATGCTGTATAGCAGTACCCCTACCAGGGCATCTGTTATCATCCTATGTCCCAAAACAAATGACTTTCTCCTAACATTTGTACTTGTTCTCTTCAAAATTTTAATTTTAGCAATTACATCCCTGTTATACTTAAAATACACCACCAGCTCAGTTATTAAATCCGAGGACTGAGTTTCGTGTTTTTTAGCACTCTTCAGCCTGGAATAGGAAGCACATGAGCTGGAGGAGAAAAACCTCTTTAGGGATCCAAGAGAGCCAAACAAACTGGTAGCTAATGTAGAATTAGCACACCAGATGAGTGACCGCAGCAATGGTGCGGTTCAACTCAAAGATTGATGGCAAGGCATGGTATTTCGTAGTAAGTTACCAGTTACCGCCCTAAGCCAGGGCTAAGGCAGAAATATATAAAATACACCACCAGCTCAGTTATTCCATCCGAGGACTGCAGTTTCGTGCTATTTAGCACTCATCAGCCCGGAATAGGAATCACAGGAGCTGGAGGCAAAAAACATTAGTTACCAGTTTGTTTGGCTCTCTTGGCTCCCTGGAGAGATTTTTCATTGATTGGTGAATGCATGAGCTGCATCGGTTTAACACAAAAAAGTCATAAATTGTCCAGGCCCGTTTAGCATCAGCGCCATCTAGTGGGGCCATAAGAACTATTATTGGAGAAAAAACAAAACGTGTATTTTCTGTACTTTGTAAAAGCTAAATCTTAAGAGAAACTTAGCGTCTTCAAAATATCGTCTGCGACTTTAAAAAGGTAAAAATAATTCCCGAGGGTTTGAGAAAATAAAATATAATATTACAATTACAGTAGACCCTCGTTTTACGCGGGGTTACGCTCCACGGAATTGACAGAATAGTAGTGTTAAAATAGGGATTAGGTTTCACAGATGAAAAAAAAAAACTTGATACTAGTGATATATATATATATATATATATATATATATATATATATATATATATATATATATATATATATATATATATATATATATATATAAGCTTAATGTGTACTTATTCCGAAACATTAAGTTTATAAGCACAACGTGCATAAGGAAAACGTGTTTATAAAACTTGGCGCTTATGAAAATAAAAAAAAAGCAGTTTATGATGGTTTTTTTTTTTGACAGTCATTGATTATTTTCTCTGTAGTTCTTTGTGGGGCATTAATGCATCCATATTACCTCACGTTATTTCTATCTTTCCATGACTTCCTTCACTTAAAAAAAATTTTCAATGTGAAAGCTTTTGGTTGTGTGTCATCGATGTCTTTATCCTCGTAGTTTTCATTCTCTTTTGTCACTTCTAAAAGTTCGTCTTCCAATGAGCTCTAAATTGTGTGAGTTTAATAACTTTAGCTCGCTTATTTGCACGCTAAAATGCAATTTATTACGTGTCATCTGCATTTTGGAAATTTGGATTTTGAAGGAGGGGGAAATTTTATCCGGTTTGTAATGTCTCATCTGTGTAAAACAAATATTATTCGCGTAAAACAAAATAAAGGTGCCAAATCTTAAACCGCGTACAATAAAATCCGCGTAGAATAAACCCACGTGAAATGAGGGTTTTTGTGCAAAAATCTGCACTTTCAAAATTAACACCATAGCCAAAACACAATATATAATTGCAATGTTTTTCTTCTTTACTGTGCTATGGATCACATATTGCAGGTGAAAATATTGCTGTTTCTTTTTCTTTTTCTTTTCACTTCATGAAAATACTCGGTGGAATGTTTTTAAGAGGTGAAATTCATTTTGGAGGAAGGAAATATATGAAAACAGACCATAAATATCAACCCCATTAAAATTTACTTTGTAAGGATGAAGTAGAAGCTGGCAGCTAAAGAAGAGATGTGTGATTTTTTGACTATAAATGTTTGGAATGTTTGACATTTTGAATTTAAAAAGAAAATAAGAAAAAATATATTCAAGTTTTCTATCGATAAATATTTATTGCCCCCCCCCCCCTTTCAGCAATGCTAAATTTTCACTCAAAATGCAAAACGTGGAAATACGATTGGAGAATATTTTGAGGTTTACTTTCGATTTTCAATACGCGTGAAGTATGCTTGTAGGGGCGTAAAATATATTTCTCGTTGTAGATAATCATCAGTATACTGCGAGTCATAAATTGCAGATATTCAAGCCAATTTTCTCCTTGTTAAACTTCAGAAAATAGATTTTTATGTTTTTCACCTGTCTTAACAAAAACATTTTCCTGAGTGATAATATAATACAAGGCAGGAGGTAAAGCAGAACTGCTTTTTGTTATTTATTCCTTAACATCATCATCTGCATAATCTTCCTAAAAATGACATGACTTTTTCTTATCATCGGAAAGAATCGCACAAAAAAAACATGAACTTGTCTTAGAAGAACCTGGAAAATGGACTTACAACCACTAAATTCTTCAAGCATAAAAAGAAGAAAAGGTTTTTATTGAAACGCAGAAAGGTATTTTTCGCAACCTGACAGGATTGGAATGCCTTCCCTTTAAAACATCTCCTGTACCAAACATCTGCCTCAACTCGCAAAAATCTTGACAAAGCATCTCCTAAATATTATTTTCTCTCCCCCAACACAATGCATTCTTGCTTCTTCTCTCCCGCTTTTATCGCAAAGCAATTCCCCCCCCCCCCCCCCGACCACTTTTGGGAGAAAAAAAAACTTCAACTTCTAATCGCCGGCGGGCATGCGCATTCCAAGTTGAATGCATTTTGAACATGATGCGTGTGTGTGGAAAAGGCACGTGACCGTTTTCCAAGTTGCCTGGTTGCGGTTCTTGCAGACTGCTTGTCGCCGTGCGAAGTTCCAAACGATGGCCTTGTATAGGCATAGGGATCGGGTAGAAATTAAATTTAGCTAAATACAGGTGGTTCTACAATGCTTGTTGTTAAAGGCAGGGGTGCCTGCCTAGGGGGGGGGGGGGTCATGGCGCAAACTGCACCATTGAAATTTTAAGGTTCGGTGTTTTGAGGGGTATTTGTCATTTTTAGGAGGCTCTTGCAAGTGGGGTATTTAGAGGGGTGCACCCTTACCCTTAGGAGGGATGGGCACCCCTGTTGAAAGCGAGGTGAAACTTTTTACTTGGCTCATACACAGGGGTGTCTCGATGGGAAATCACGGAAGGTCACTGTGACCTCCTAAACACTTCCTTATTGGCAAATTTTGTCTGACGATTCGGATGCAAGTAGTTTGAATCACACATATTTGTTTTGAGGAAAATTAAAGTTTTTTAAAAATGTGCCTGCATACCTAGTTATTGTTTCAGAAACTACCGACGGAGAAAAGTCCTCTTTTCAGTAGTTTTGGAGGTTTTCTAATTTTATTAAGATAATACCATTCGTGAAACAAAGGATCTTAAATTTTCGGTCCCTTCCCCCAAAGCTTTTTGGTTCGTTTCACGCTCTCAACATCAGGTCCTTCTTTTCTCGCATAAACAAATATCCCTGGACACCAGAGCTCATACCATTCTACAATAACAAAATTTCATAAACTTTCCAAGAAATTTAACAAAATTTTTAAGAAGTCGATGCAACTAGCTCAATGTTTTCTAAAGCTCTTGCGATTTTTAGTTCATCTTCATCTTCCATCATAAAATATATGTAACTCAGCCTTGAGGAGTTGAATCTGTGATCGCTCTTTGGCAATCCGTTGCTGAAAATTCCTGTTTTTTTCCCCCAATGTTGAACAGTGTTCAGAAATAGACATTTAACAAACTCTTAGCTGATATAGAACTGCTTCTGCATGTGACAGTCTGAGAGGTCATAAAAACATATTAACACAAGTTACACAAAACCAGTAGTGTTACTCCATGTGTAGAGCTATCAAATTCCGTGGTACATTACTGAGTCCTTGACGTAGTTCTCTAACATATTTTGTCAAAATATGTTTAAAAATTCCTTCCTGAAGGTTTACAGAGAAAGATGCATCTTTTTCTCAATTTGGGCCAAAGGAAGACCATAGGGCAAAAGTAGTCTGCGTTTACGGTACAAGGATTTAAAGTCTTTTATAGGTTTATGTAATGTACTCTTAGGGGTATTAGGTACACAGCTGTTATCGAATCTTGTTAAACTTTTATCAGTGAGTGCATGAAATTGCTACATAATAAATATGTGTTTTTGGATTGTCTTCCATTGCATGTTAAACAAATTTTGAAGCAATATTAACTATGTCTCGACGGCTCCCCTAATATCATCAAAAATTCCTTCCCCAAGAAAAGTTACAAAACAGTTTCAAGTGATCTTGAGAATGTTTAACTTTTTGTAAATTATTATAAATTTTTAATTTATAATAATTTCTAAATTATCATAATATATATATATATATATATATATATATATATATATATATATATATATATATATATATATATATATATATATATATATATATATATATATATATATATATATATATATATATATATATATATATATATAAAAGGTAACACCCCCAGTAATTGGCAGGTCACCAGTGATTGGCATTTCCAACAAAAGTGTCCTTAAATAAGATTCGTATCCAATCTTTTAAAAGTAGATGGCTATATACCAACTACTGAATGTACATTTAATTTAAAGATTATAACTTAAATTCATGTTACTAAATAGTAACAGTGCATTGGAAAGAGAAACAATTGGGGCTTGTCTGTGTCAAATCAGCCATTTTTGTTGCAAAAGTTTCTTTTCTGGCTTAAAGGAAGCATGCGCATCAATCCATTAAAATCTGCCTTAAAATATATTTTTAACTTTCGTTGTCAAAAGTTTTGTTTAGTCGAAAGGTGTTACTTTGAGTGGGTAAAAATAAATTTTTTGTCCCTATTTGGATTTTTGAAATTATGATGGATGCCCTGTAGTGGAGCTTCAGTTTTGCTAGTCTCCAGTAATTAGCACATGTGCCTATAAACACTAATGTGTTGTGCAATATGTTACTAGTTCGATTTCTGGTACTTTTGCAGCAACGATATTGTAAGGGTTCTACTATTGATTTGAATCCTACAGAATATATTGTTAAATTTTTAAGAGAAATAATAAAAAACAAAAATGTTTGGCCATCAGTCAGATATTGCGACGGTAGAGAATCGGTTCATTTTTTAAGGTCTCTTAGAATAATAGGGTCAATGTTCCTAATGTTCCTTTTTCTGTGGAAACAGCTATAGGTAATTTGTAAAATCGAAACTATACATCGACTAATGAAACAGCAATAATCTCGATATTTTTTTCTATGCAACACACTAAATTTAATTTTATAACTCTAAAATACTTTTTCAACATCAGAATTTGTGATTTAACGTTAACTTTTTTAAATTTCCCTACTTTAAATTAACATTAACCATGTTTCTTATGATGATAAAATGTGTATGTAATCTTAAATTGAAAAATAAAGTGATTTTTCCAGTTCTTTAACATGTGCCAATTACTGGATCATGAGGTGTCATACATTAGGGTGCCAATTACTGGTGATTTGGTAAAATTTTTATAAAAATATTTTTTATAAAAATATCAGTTCAAACATTTTTGATTTTAGTGAACTAAATAGATGCACAGGTTTGCATTCTTTAAAACAAAAATATTTGCAACTGAATCTTTTTTTCTAAGTAATAAAAACAGAGGTAAGTTTAAAGACAAACTCTTAAAGTGCTAATTACTGTGGTCGGATTTGTCATTAAGAAGAAACTCTTTCTGAAAATATAATTTACTTTTCAATGTCTGAGATAGGTATACACTCTAATTTTTCCACAATATAAACATTCAGAAACTAACACATAACTTTATTTATTTTCTCTTAATCTATGCATATTTACATCTAGGGTATAAAATATTTTGAGAATTATCATTAGCCCAGTAAGCACATTGAACTGTCTTTTGATTTTTAAATAAAATTTAAGATATTTACAGACAGCGGACCTGAACATCATCATTGCATAATACCTGTGAAACAACTTTGTAATGCAAGAAATAAAATTTAAGAAATCCACCTGTGAGACACATGTTTGTTCCCATTCACTTCGCTTTTTAAATTTTCCACATTTTAACCGTGTTTACCATACATGAATTAAGGATGGCTTTATTTCTTTTTTAGTAATTTGAATCGAAAGTCATTTTAAGAGCATGAATATGTAAATAAATATTAAAAACATTACTCAAGTTATGTTTTATCTTTTGATGTAAATCAAAATGCTTTAGCCTTTTTTTTAATTCATAAAAGTAAACGTTTTTTAAATATACTTTTTTGAATCATCATTTTAGAATTTTTTTTTCTTTACTTTGAAATAAAATGATTGATGATTTGATAAAAACAAAAATTGTCTAATACTATAACTGTAATAATATTATAGTAATTGTAATAATATTATAATAGTAATAATATTATAATAGTAATAATATTATAATAGTAATAATATTATAATAGTAATAATATTATAATAGTAATAATATTATAATAGTACTAATATTATAATATATTATTAAGTTGCCTGAAATATAATCTAAAACCATCTAAGAAATGGAAGATCTAAAAATGTCTAAAGTTTTTAGTAACGGACGTACTGGTACGTCCGTTACCACTGATTTACCAAATTACTTTCATAAAATACTAATTATTTTTTAGTATAACGTTACTTATTTGAAACAAAAAGTGAACCTAAGTTTTGTGAGTATTTTGCTGAAAAAAAAATTTGTAACATCATTTAAAACCGAAATTAGTAACGGGCGTTCCAAAGTGAGTTAGAAAAAGTTCATAAGCATTTTTAGATGTATTAAATATGGTGTTGGAAAAGCTAAATACATTAATCAGAACCTTTGAATATTATGAAAACGAAGCAGGTGAAATTTTTTTTTTTTCATATTTTCCTTTTTAAACATATAGTCTAACTTAGTACTCTTATGTACTGCTGCTTCCAAATGATTGATGTATGCCTAAACATGAACTCAAAACCAAACTTTTACTGCAACTATAAGCATTTTCAACACATATTCAAAATCTAAAAGCTTTCACCTTTAAAATGAGGAATCATTTAAGTTTTTACAGCACATTTGAAATTTTGAGAAAAAGTTCTAATTTGAGACGATTTTATCCTGTACCAAGTTATTTGCTTTTCTTACTCACACTGTAAGTTCGAAATGTCTTTCTGATTATTATAAATGCACAATTTAGTGTTCTGCGCAGAATTTTACACTTTAAAATTCCTCCGAGAGAAAAAGAGTTTAAGAGTATTTTTTGCAAAGACACACTTTCTCAATTTTATACTACTTGGATTAAAACTGCAAAGTCAAATATTTCCTAACTGAAAAAAGAGCTTCACGATTATATTTTGAATGCAAAATCTCTTTCTCTATAACGTATTTCAAAACGCCTCATCGAGTTTAAAACTTGTTTCTCATTTTAAAAAAATCAAGGTAACAGGTTCTTCTCGCTTTTAACCTTTTCGCATATCAAAAAGTCCATTATGTGCCATCAGAGTAGTTAAATGATTTTCAGTTCCAGTAAACGTCATTCGAACATCAGTTTGAAAGATAACTGAAAACAAATTATCATGGAAATGACGAATTTTGGTGGATGAAAATTTATTTATTCTAAAATATGCATACCCAACCTTGTAGAACCGACAGAATTGAAGATAATTTTGTATTCTGTGCTTTGCGTTAACATCTTCTGGACCACCAACAACGCAATGCTCGGAGTAGTGTTTTTATAAAAAAGAGTACCGCTTCGATAAAAGAAAGGTTTTGATGTCAGTTTTATTTTCTTTATGTTTTAGATATAAGACTTTTTTTTTCTGTTTTTGTTTATACCCATTTATTCCGCTCGTTTACCCCGCGAATAGACACATCGTGGAGTGATTTCAACTGGGTATAACTAGAGTTCAGTTTTTTTTTTTACACAAACATATCTTGGGGTGACTACGACTAGAAACCTTCTAGTTTTTTTAAAACTATTTCGAACTCAAAAAATTAATGTTTTTCCCGATTTGTGGAAAATATCGATTTTGCAAATATATCTTGGGGTGACTAAGACTAGGAACCTAGTTTTTTTTTTTCAAACTATCTTAAACTCAACAAATTAATGTTTTTCCACGATTTGTGGAAAATATCGACTTTGCAAATATATCTTGGGGTGACTAGGATTAGGAACCTAGTTTTTTTTTTTTTTTTTTTTTTTCAAACTATCTCTAACTCAACAAGTTTGATCAAGTTTTCCACGATTTGCGGAAAATATCGATTTTGCAAATATATCTTGGGGTGACTAAGACTAGGAACCTAGTTTTTTTTTTTTTTTTTTCTTCTTTTCTTTTCTTTTTTTTTTCAAACTATCTCGAACTCAACAAATTAACGTTTTCCCACGATTTGCGTAAAACATCGATTTTGCAAACACATCTTGGGCTAACTACAACTATGAACCTACAGTTTTTTTTTTCCAATTTATTTTGAACTCAACAAATTAATGTTTTTTCGCCATTTGCGGATAATGTAGACATGTTTTAATGTTATTAATTAAACTACAATTTCCAATTTAAAATATTTATGTCTTTGGAACAAAACCTTTCAGCAAAAGTAAAACATTCGACTTTGTCAAATTTGTAGTTACCTAGTTGTAATATTCTGCTCTGTTTCAAATTGGGCTCAAAAGTTTAGATTAATGTCGAAATTTTGAATCACTGATTTTGAAATTTGAATAAAAAGTGAAACTTTTGGGCAGTGGTCTAAATTTGTTTCTCGTCGTCGTCAAGTTTAAATTTTTCAAAATATGCTCAAAAGATTTCTGTGAAAAAATTGGACATTGCGAGTGCGAGGCACTTTTTTCTGAAATTTCTATACAGAGAAAAACCAGCTGACATTCCGCATGTCTTTTGCTGTTCAGCTTGATTTTTCAAATTGTGCTCAAAGGTTTCAAGAAATTCTGATGAGAAATATGAGAAATTTATTATGAATTTTTTTCAACAGAAAAATGTGTAGAAAAGACATGGCACATTTAATTTTTGATAACAGCAGTGGCGTACCTAGCATTTGTGACACCCGGGGCGGTAATTTGCGGTGTCATCCCCCTCTCCCTACAAACGCAAAAAAAAGTAAACATGAAAACATGAAATTCATGCAATTCAGAAACAACTACATTTGCGTTGTAGCGAAATTTCAAGTTGACTAATGTACAAAAGGTAGGCAAAAGTGGGGGGGGGGGGGGTCCAGGGGTTTACCTCCTGGAAAATTTTCAAATTTGTTGTCTTAAAAATGCATTTTAGCTTCATATTTTTCAAAATCCAGCGATTCCACTTAGGGTGTTACCCTCCATAGGAGCGACACCTGGGGCGGACGCCCCCTCCCTCGTGGTGACGCCACTGAAAATAGTTCTATAAAGAATGTAGAGGAAATTAGGGAGACTTGACCTTTTTTTTATAGAATAGTTAGATCGAAATAAAAAAGATACATAAATACCTTTTCATTCTGCTCATGATTATGGCTAAAAATAATAGCTTAAGTCTAAGTAGAAATTTTACGAAAAAGTTATGTTCCTCAAGTCTGCATATAATTCAAGTGCGGTTAGACCTAGAACTAGGCAGACTTGACTCTACACTTAGGAAGATATGACACACCTTCATGACTGTAGATACTGAAATCAAAAGCACAGGTTGA